>NC_091375.1:14490000-14507500 GCF_038502225.1 Cherax quadricarinatus
GAGTACATTAGTCTCTATACGCAGGTAGGTTTTCAGTTCCACCTAATGCATTATATACTAATGCCACATCCCAAATCATATTTGGACCACATCTTCTATTTGACTTTTTGCCTAATATGTGGTACATATTTAGGAAATGAAAGAGGAGGTGAGAAGGGTGTTTTAAATGGTAGAGTAACATGCATGACGGTATTAAGTAAATCAGTTAGCTGAACTTTCATTCTGGAGGTTGAAGTACAGCCCCTGCACTCAACCATCTTCTTAGTTAGGCAATTACTAGAACAAATATGTACAGTACAGTGGACCCCCGCATAACGATATTATTTCAACCCAGAAGTCTGTTCAGGTGCCGTTATAGACCGAATTTGTTCCCATAAGACATATTGTAAATAAGATTAGTCTGTTTCAGACCCCCAAAAATACACATACAAAAGCACTTACAAAAATACACTTACATAATTGGTCGAGTTGGGAGCTGAACGTTATGCGGGGGTCCACTGTATTTTAAAAATAAGTAGAAATGGTTATTTAGTGATTGTAATGGAATTGCTTCTCTTCCTCTCCCCTTCCCTTCCTTTCTCCCTCTCACCCTCACTCTCAACCCCTCCTTTCTGTAGCTGTTAGAAGAGGGTGGGTATGATTTATAGTACTCTATACTACAGTCTTAACCCGCATTACCAAGTAAGAGATGTCAAAAATATTTTTGGTCTTGCTAGAGACCCATATTAGTAAAAGTCTAACTTAATACTATTCTGCGCATTCCTTTTATTTCTAGGTAAAATTGGGCGGAACACCTTCAACACAGCAGACTGCCATCACATCAACTCCAGTGAAACAAGATCAGGAGAGTAGTGGTGAAGAAAATTTGCCTGAAGCTTTGGAAATTCCTAAAGCTTTAGCATCATCAACTGATTCACAGCCTTCCTCCACTTCTATTGTGGCTCCAGCTGATTCTACCACTCCAGTTACCACTCATGCAAAGCCAGCTGGGGCTCTGTTTGGCAATGCAATGCCTGGACAATCAATTTTTGGGGGTAAGTACATAGCATTGCTACTTGCATCATTTAAGACGCGGCAATTTCTTTTATACCAGAGAAAGAGGAATTGATCATGTAGTTAAATAGGTATTAACTACCTGTTTATAATTTTGTTTGAGTGGGGGGAAAAACTCGAATCTTTATCCCATCATTGTGATTGTGATCGGTTAGTTCATTCCATTACTTAAACATACTTAAAATGTTTTCTTTTATCCCTTTAGCTAATTTGTGTTAGTAATTCTAACTTGTTATTGATTCTTTCTTGGTAATCAGTGATTTCTTATCTATACCTTTAGATCCCTTAATGCTGGTGAGGGGCTATTGATCCAGTGAAGTGGACTTTTCCCTCAACTCCATGCATTGAAACTAGATGTTTCCCATTTACCAGGTGCTATATGATCCCTGTGGGTTTAGCACTTTTCACTAATTAAAATTAAAAGTATACTCTTAAATTATATATACGTATTAGAGAGAGAGAGAGACTGACTGTGACTGACTGACCTGACTGTGACTGACTGACTGACCTGACTGTGACTGACTGACTGACCTGACTGACTGACTGACCTGACTGTGACTGACTGACCTGACTGTGACTGACTGACCTGACTGTGACTGACCTGACTGGCTGACCGACCGACTTCTCATATCTTTCATTTGTCAATGGCATATTTCCCTCATCTCAGGGCTCGTACTTGTGACCAGTTTTGAAGGGGTTTCCATCCTGTCCTGATCTATCTAAATTGCTGTTAATGGCCTGCTGGCCCATATAGTCTGTCCTGGTTGCTTGGGACTTGTATCAAACAACACTGAAGGACAGAAAAACCACGGAAGACATAATATCAATATACAAAAGAGTACTTGCAAGTATGGATAAGGTAGACGAGGATAGGCTTGAAGTCATGGAACAGGTACTTAGTGGCTGTCTAGAAGATAAAGCCATAGATGAGCCAGAGGAATGTCAGGAAGTATTTCTTCAGTTTTAGGGTCATTGGGAAGTGGAATGACCTTGACGTGGTGGAAGCATACTCCATACATAGTTTTAACCCTTAAACTGTCCAAACGTAGATCTACGTTTTTTCAACATTTGAAAGTATGTAGAAAAACAGATCATCTTTGTTTTGTTTTTTTACATTTGAAAACGTGTAAAAAACTGATCTACTTTTTTTTTATTGAAAATATGTAAAAAACGTAGATCTACTTTTGGAGCACTACGCATGTGAACATACATCTGTTCGGACAGTTTAAGGGTTAAAAGCAGGTACAATAGGGCCCCATGAGGTTATGAGGGCAAGAATCTGGAGTTGAGAGGCAGGGCCAGAAGCTAAGATTCTGCCCTAGCAACCCCATAAATGGGTCGAATCGTGGCTCCTGGCCCGGCTTCTCGACTTGCCGCTTGCCAGATTCATTTCACTTCGTCCTCGTAGGACCTGTTGTATCTGCTTTTAGAAATACGTATGGAACCTGTCTCCATATGAAGGTCGTTTGATTTCCTGACCAACCTGAGATGGAAGAAGTGAATCTAATTTTTCATTAATAACATTCACATCCTTAGTCACGTCCTCCACCAACTCTCCCGAGCATGTGCTCAGCAACGTCTGAAAAGCGCAAGGTGTAACATGCACAGAGTACCTGAGTTGGGCGAGGGTTGCACCCAAGTGCTGCATTGAAAAGTCCAGCTTTGGCCATTACGTCACATGAAAGCTCATGTCAGTTGTGAATGGCTCTCCTACATTTGAGAGCTCAGTTGTGCTGCAGACTTTAATATATTTGTGTTCATCTGATGGTAGGACTGTGGGTAATGGTTATTCCTAGTCTTTGAACTATTTGTCAGTACCTCAATTGGTGTAGTACAGTGGACCCCCAGTTAACGATATTTTTTCATTCCAGAAGTATGTTCAAGTGCCAGTACTGACTGAATTTGTTCCCATAAGGAATATTGTGAAGTAGATTAGTCCATTTCAGACCCCCAAACATACACGTACAAATGCACTTACATAAATACACTTACATAATTGGTCGCATTGGGAGGTGATCGTTAAGCGGGGGTCCACTGTATTGTCTTTCCTTTTGCAGTCTGTAAAAGAGCAGTGCCTTGTCATTAAAGATCTCCAGATCTGATGAACTGGAATAATTTATTCCCTTGCCTTGTATCAAATCTTAATACTCACCTCCCATTCCCTACCCTTCCTTTCCTACCTGTCCATGACTTTTTTTTTTTTATTATTATTATTCATTGTTTATATTTTCTGTAATGACTTCTGGGCAATGATTCTGAATGAATTAATATATATGGGGCCTATGGGGTTTTGTGAAAGGTATTTCTGTAATAAGGCAGTAAACTGAGTACCAAATTGGTCATGACTTTGAACACCTTAGCATGTTAAGATCACCATATAACCAGAGTTGTAGTGCTTGGTAAATGTTGTAAGTCATTCGATCCCTTTTTCTTTTGTTTGCTTTATAACTTTACTTTGTTAGGGGTTGAACTAATGTAAATATTTATTAAACATTCCAGAAATCTTCAGGTTTTTCCGAAGCCGCCTCCTTTTTGTGCTATCTTCAGTATTTGGCATTATCCTCAAACACACTCATGTAGATTTTTCTGTTATGTAATTAACTATAAATTGGGCAAAGCTTCTTAGTGTCATTGTGGGAGCTGGGCTCAACCTTCATTCTTAAAAACATTTGACACATCTCACGAAGTGTGAGTGTGCAACCCCCCCCCCCCCCCATACTTCCCTGCCCACCCCCTTCCTAAACCTAGACATTAGCTATCATTCACTCCCTAGCTGTCTTTTACAAGAGTGCACATCCATGAAGATCCAGTGGCTTGATGAACTGCAACATTCCCAGCTTACTGCTGTCTCTCCTTCCACCTGCATAGTCTCATTGGGTCCTACTATCCCTAGTCTACTTTTTACATTCGGACTTGGATGTTTATTTGGTACAAAAAAAAAAAAAAAAAAAAAAAGTAATCTATTTGAAAATCATGTACAGTTAAACACCAACAATGGATTTTCAAGATATTGAGAGGATAAATCCTAACAAGTCGAGATGTTTCTACAAGCCGAACTATTTTAAAAAAAGATATTTTGAAAAAATTACCTTGTTCATTGATAAATATTTTTACATGAAATGGTATACAAATTAAAAACTTGCCCCTAACTAACTTAACCTGACTTTGCTAAAATTATTATAATTTAAAAGCACCCTAATCTTATCTAACCTATTCAAAAATTATCCAAATTTAGATAATATTATTTAACAGTGAAATAACTGCATATTAATTTTATGTTCAAGCTGTTATTGCAGTATATGTGGTATATGTGGAGACAAAAAATGTTATCTAGGGAGGCAAAGAAGGGAATATATGAAAGTATAGTAGTACCAACACTCTTATATGGGTGTGAAGCTTGGGTTGTAAATGCTGCAGCGAGGAGGCGGTTGGGGGCAGAGGAGATGTCCTGTCTAAAGGCAATGCGGGGTGTAAACATTATGCAGAAAATTTGGAGTGTGGAAATTAGGAGAAGGTGTGGAGTTAATAAAAGTATTAGTCAGAGGGGTTGTTGAGGTGGTTTGGTCATTTAGAGAGAATGGACCAAAGTAGAATGACATGGAGAGCGTATAAATCTGTAGGGGAAGGAAGGCGGGGTAGGGGTCGTCCTCGAAAAGGTTGGTGGGAGGGGGTAAAGGAGGTTTTGTGGGCAAGGGGCTTGGACTTCCAGCAAGCGTGCGTGAGCGTGTTAGATAGGAGTGAATGGAGATGAATGGTATTTGGGACCTGACGAGCTGTTGGAGTGTGAGCAGGGTAATATTTAGTGAAGGGATTCAGGGAAACTGGTTATTTTATATAGCCGGACTTGAGTCCTGGAAATGAGAAGTACAATGCCTGCACTTTAAAGGAGGGGTTTGGGATATTGGCAGTTTGGAGGGATATGTTGTGTATCTTTATACGTATATACTTCTAAACTGTTGTATTCTGGTCACTTCTGCAAAAAGTGATTGTGTGAGTGAGGTGAAAGTGTTGAATGATGAAAGTATTTTCTTTTTGGGGATTTTCCTTCTTTTTGGGTCACCCTGCCTCGGTGGGAGACGGCTGACTTGTTAAAAAAAAATTTTTTTTACTCTTCCTTGTTTAGGAAAACAATGCTGGCTGAATAAGCTTAGTAAGTTTGCCTTAAAAAGCATAGTGTATATTTGGAAGGGCACATGAACTATCGTATTTATGCGCCTCTGAGAAGACAGTGATAGAGTGAATGGTGGTGAAAGTTTTTCTTTCTGAGGTCGCTGTACCTCGGAGGGAGATGGCCAGTATGATTAAAAGTTTAATATGCATGTACATACACACACAGTACAGTATACGTACAACGTACATAACAGTATGTGTGGTGGTTCGGACATGTAGAGAGAATGGAGCGAAACAGAATGATTTCAAGAGTGTATCAGTCTGTAGTGGAAGGAAGGTGGGGTAGGGGTCGGCCTAGGAAAGGTTGGAGGGAGGGGGTAAAGGAGGTTTTGTGTGCGAGGGGCTTGGACTTCCAGCAGGCATGCGTGAGCGTGTTTGATAGGAGTGAATGGAGACAAATGGTTTTTAATACTTGACGTGCTGTTGGAGTGTGAGCAAAGTAACATTTATGAAGGGATTCAGGGAAACCGGCAGGCCGGACTAGAGTCCTGGAGATGGGAAGTACAGTGCCTGCACTCTGAAGGAGGGGTGTTAATGTTGCAGTTTAAAAACTGTAGTGTAAAGCACCCTTCTGGCAAGACAGTGATGGAGTGAATGATGGTGAAAGTTTTTCTTTTTCGGGCCACCCTGCCTTGGTGGGAATCGGCCAGTGTGTTAATAAAAAAAAAATTATTATAAATGTACGTACACAGTGCAGTGTAAAATTGATTTCATCCATATCTCCTGGTCCTCTAAATCATGTTAGCCACATGAGTATATAATGTTAAGGAATCCTACTTCACTTTTTACACACTACCTCATTTTGAATTCATACAGGATCACCTGGCTCCATGTTTGGAGTGTCAGGAACGCCTACATCAACAATTTTGGGGGAAACCACCACATCTACATCTTCAATATTTGGGGGAAGAATAACGTCTTCATCTCCCTCAATATTTGGGGGAGCTTTATCATCATCAGTATTTGGAGGAACGTCAATATTTGGTGGGAGTGGCAGCAACACCGCTCCCACTTTCATTACCAATGTTTCACCGAACTTCTCGTTAAAGACACCTGCACAGCAGAGTGTACACAGTGTAACCACAGTCAGTCATGGAGCCGGGGGATCATCACGTAAGTTTGTTACGCATGTTTGCCCCCCACTCCATCCCTTTTAATTCTTCTGGTTCCTGGAATAGATTTTTGGTTATTTTCTTGCTTGCAGGGCAGCACTTTTTGTTTACAGGGTAGAAATGTATATACACTTTCGTTCTGATGGTAGCTTGTAAATGATTTTCTTCATTTTGGTCATCTTGCTTAATTTTATCTTTCCCGCTTTAAGTTGTACACACATCGGAAATATGTGCACCAAGTGAAGCAATTAACATTATTTTGGTTGTACTGTAAGGCTGATTTACCGATATAGTTAACATACTGTATAATAAAACATTAAAAAGTTTAAACACAAATTGGTAAAACAGATATTTTTGTACAGAGTACTGGGGATTGAATCAGCAACCTGACATTTGTGAATCCACGGCCATACTGAGCAGGCCGGTGATCAAAAGCTCCCTCTGAGAAGCCTCAGTTGTTGGTCAACTCGCCTTCTGTCCCCAGTGTTCTTTGTACAGTTTATTTTCAGACTAGTGAAATTCTCATTTCACTTTAAAAAAAATTCTGTAACTCATATAGCCAAAAGTAGCAGGATTGTTGTAGTGTGTGATGTAATTGTTTGTACCAAATTGAGTTTGCAGGGAGTTGGAGTTACAGCTCTTAGTCCTCTCTTAGCTTTCTACTGACTGGTCCACTTGTCTTCTGTTCAATATTTTATTGATAGCCTTTGGCATTTTATGAACTTATTTTTTAGTCTTACAATAATGGCTTCAATTGTTAAGTCATTCTCAGATTTAAAAAAGTGTTATGATGGTAAAGAGACTTACATAATACAGTAGGCATCATAAATATGCATTTGCATAAACAGAATGAGATTGCTCACCATAACTTGTTATTTTAATTACATAGTTCTGAGATGTGGCTATGTTCTTCACCTAAACTCTAGTATTACATAGAATTATCTTTCTTCTTGATGCACTCAAGTCTCCTAGGCACTGATAAGGCTAACTTATGGAGGATAGAAAAGTCAGTACCCTCCCACACTTGCTTCATGACACTCTAGATTTTGGGTTAGAGGACACATCCATGGCACAAAACTTACGCTAATCAAGTTCGCAAATGATGCAACAAGATCACAGTAAACAGGTGATACCACAATATGCAACATATAAGCTTCCAAGTGTTCTCCATTAGATTTATGTCCAGTGAGTTTCCAGGCCAGTCATTAAAGTTTGAAAACATCACAATCATTTAGCCAATTCTTTGTCCCTGGCAGTATTGATGAGGGCGACATTTTCCATGCAAAAGTTATCCTGGTACTTCTTGAATCTCGGGCAAATATTCCGCTGAAGATATATTTATGGGCATGCATATTAATGATGCCTACTGTAAACCTATGACTTTGAGTATTCCGGATTGTATAATAATTGAGGTTCGTGAGTTCTTGTAGGGGTGTGTTAGTTTTAAACTACGCTATAGTATAGTATTTCAGTTAATTCATTAGCAGTGTAAAGTATCTTTCATTTATAATGGGTTTGAGTACTGGTATTAGTGTATTTATAATGGGTTTGAGTACTGGAGTTGGTACATTTATTTCAGTGTTTGGTGGGGCAACCTCAACATCGGTATCCACAAGGAGTTCATTTAGCTTTGGGGACAAGTTCTCTGAGTGCGAGTCTACAGGTGAGTACCCAGACAGTTTGGAGCATTAATGTCATGATTTTAATCTAGTTGGGTTTGCTTATGTTGAAATCCAACTCCTGGGCCAATCTCATAAAATTGAATAGCCCAATGTAGTTTGGATGTTATTTTTTTTTGTCTTGTGGCCATGCAAGATATCAGTTCCATTAAAAGCTCTTTGTATTCACATCTAACACAACTCTGCTGAATGCTCAAGGTCCTACAACTCAAAGCTTTTAGCCTCTCCCTCCAACCACTCCCGAAACGACCCCTAACCTTCCACTCTGGATGGATTTATACACTGTCATCCTATCCCCTTCCATTCTCTCTACATTCTCAAACAACCCCTCCTCACTCCTCTGAATTATACTCTCGGTGATTTTACATAGACCTGCTCTAAATTTTCAGTGGCTGTAGCACTAACAACTATTACTAACTAACTGCACCAATGCCACTGTAAAACAAATAAAGGCTTCCATTTTATTCACTTGGCAGTACGGTAGTACCTCCCTGGGCAGTTGCTGCCTGCCATCCTACTATATATTCTTATTTAAAATATTTTCATCCTTAGCTTATAGTGAGTGGTGTAGGAAGTCTGAATACATGAAATGTGGGTATAATTGAAAACTGCTGTATTAGCGAAATGCCATAAAATGAAGTGCTGTAAAGCCGGGCCTTCCTGTATAACATATTCTAGTCTTCAGCACAATGCTAAGCTTTCATAAGGCCGTTGTTTCAAGACAGTTACTTTTTTGATGAACTTGATATTAGTTTTTGTCAAAAACAGAATTTTCATTAAGTTTTTCATCTTTTTTCTAGATTCTGTGGAAATAATTTACGAGAAGAAAGCTACACCTGAGCAAGTTGAGAGGGCACGGAACCTTCTACTACCAGACAACTTTTATCTTTATGAGGATGCTCCTCGGTGCCCAGGGTGTCGTGGTTGTGAAAATGATGAGGAAGAGATAGACAAGGTAAGCACCACAGGAAGCCTTCTATTAAATGGACTTTGGAAATGCAGAACAAAATCTGCTGGGTCAGTAGCTTCGGAAATGCTGAATGAAGTCCTTTGGTCGCAGAATTGTTCAATTTTGTTGCAATTGCAACAAAACTGTTTTCTCTAGTTACCACAATTGCCATTACTGGCTACCCTTTTACCCCCAATTAGACCACTAAATAGAAGTTTTCCTGTATTTCAGTTAATCTAAATTGTGAAATGTGTAACAGTAAACAGTGTGATGCCTGTAAAATATATACAGTTGCATTACTGCAGGTGGGAAGAATACAGGTTTTTCTTTTCCACTTCTGGCCAATCTTGAACCAGGATTCCTGGTTGAGGGCCAGCCTGGTCATTGGTACTCGCTGCACATGCGCATGCACGCGCAAGCGAGGCAGCACTTCTTGGCTGGTAGACCTATCTGAAAGAATGTGTCATGATCTCAAAAACAGTGAAAAACCTACTGGTAGTTCTTATAAAGGGAAGGGATTGAAACTAGTATTGCATTTTAATCTAGGGAGATTGTAAATTTATGTCTTGTGGGCACCTAAAGCCTACTGTTACATTTGTTAATTTACATCGCATAAAAAATCGTAGTAAACTTAAGCGCCAATGTGACTTAATTTATTTCAGGTTTTGGGGTTTTATATGCAAAATTTATATACACCAAAATAATCTTGATACCAGTGGCACTTAAAATATATTTCATGTACTAATAAATATACCATCTGACTTTGGCTTTCAGTGATGTGAGCTGTTTATCGTAAGCTTTTTCCAAGAATATTTGTATTAGTGTAATTGGTTTCTCTTCAACAGGAAAATCAAGAGAATGCTCCAGTGCCAACATCTGTCAGTTCAAGCTTGGCATTAAAGCCTTCACTATTTGGCAACAGCAGTTCAGTTTCTTCTTCCACTGCATTATTTGGAAAATCTCCATCCACTGCACAAAGTCTATTTGGAAGCAACACTGCAAACAGTTCTCCCACCATCTTAGGAAAGCCTTCCACCAGTATTTCAAATCTGTTTACCAACAGTTCTCCCAGTATATTCAGTAATGTCAGTACTCCTGGCAGTTCTACAAGTATTTTTGGAACTGGTACCACAACTGTCACTGCTAAGAGTATATTTGGAAATCCCCCTGGTACAACAAGTATCTTCAGCAGTACTACCACAAGCAGTGGCAGTTTATTTGGTGGTACACCAAATTCCATGGGACTCTTTGGTGCCAAACCTGCTGAACCTACAGGGTTGTTCAATACTTCCTCTCCTGCTGCTGCTACTACAGTCACAAGTGTGGAGAGCACCAACACAAGTACTATCACTGACTCCATTTCCAAAGTAGGGTTATTTTCATCGCAAAGTGACGCGTCGCAGTTATCATTTGGTGACCTTGCAGAAAAAGCTACTGGTACCACCTTTGGAAAACACAGTAAGTCTCAATTATATTTGTTCTTCATGTTTGTTATTTATTTTCAATATTATTTTACAATTTAGGCCTGAATAAATTTACTTGAATGAAAGTATAGTACAGTAAACCCTTAAATGCAATTCCATGGTCACACCATTGAAAAAGTGCAGTCATTGAAGACACTCTTGACACAGATGCTGTAAATTTTGACAGAATTGAGTCGTGCATGAAATCCATGGCCACACAGTGTCCCAAGGGCAAAGTGCCCCTCCCCCCTTTTTTTGTGGGGGGAGAGGCACCATGTTGCATGACTTGCATAATGTATTTAGTGAACGATTTTGGATAGCATCCCATTTCATCTCAGGCTATTAACCATCAGATTTGAAAGTAATGTTGGTGATGCTGATCATGCCAAGAAGACAAATAAGCTTAAAAACTTAGTTTCTTAAAATAAGAGGTATTGCATATGAGATATGTGCCAGAAAAGAATGTGGGTCAATTCAAATAATGGATAAAAATGCAGGTTTGGGGAAGATAGAAGCTATGAAGCTCAGGTTACCATACATTGTTTTTGGACTGTGATCCTAACATCCACACATTCAGAAAACATCATAATACACATTCAATAAAATGAAGCATTGAGGAATTGATTCATTCACTCACCCAGATTTTGGCTGTGGTAACACTTATTTTCTTCTGCCATATAATGCCTTGTATGTATCAAGGTGTACAGTGAAAGAGGGTGGTGGTCTTGAAGGCTAGTTCTTCCGAATCCCAGAAGAACTACTAGTAACCCATAATTAAGTCATTTTATGTACCTTTGCTGTATTTATACAATTGTTGAATATGCAAGTTATTGTTGATAGTGTGAAAAAAAAAAATGGAGTTATGTAGTGAAGGTATGATCTTGACAGCAGCACAGCAATGACAAGGGTGTGTTTGAGTTTTGAGTCACCACAGATGCTGTTGTATCATCCCACCACAACATTAGGAAGAGGACTCAATGTTTTTATAAATTCAGTGATAAAGACGAGTTCAATAGGGCTTGTTTCTTTTATCCTCTATTCTCCTTTTGTGCTTGCAAGTGTTTTTTTTTTTTTTTTGCACGGTGGCTGTTTCCCACTGAGACCAGTTGACCCAAAAAGAAAGAAAGAAAAACTTTAATCATTCAACACTTTCACCATCACTTGTATATAATCACTGTCTTTACATAGGTGCTCAGATACAACAGTTTAGACGTCCCTCCAAACTGCTAATATCCTAAACCCCTCCTTTAGAGTTCAGGCATTGTACTTCCCATTTCCAGGACTCAAGTTCGGCTAACCAGTTTCCCTGAATCCCTTCACAAAATATTACCCTGCTCACAGCCCAACAGTTCGTCAGGTCCCAAAAACCATTTATCTCCATTCACTCCTAATCTAACATGCTTGCTGGAAGTCTAAACCCCTCGCCCATAAAACCTCCTTTACCCCCTCCCTTCAACCTTTTCAGGGATGACCCCTACCCTGCCTTCCTTCCCCAACAGATTTGTGTGCTTTCAAAGTCATTATATTTTGTTCCATTCTCTCTAAATGACCAAACCACCTCAACATCCCCTCTTTAGTCCACTGACTAATACTGTTAGTAACTCCATACCTCCTAATGTCCACTACGAATTCTGTGCATAATATTTACACTACATGTTACTTTGAGACATGACATCTCCACTGCCTTCAGCCACCTCTTCGCTGCAGCATTACAACCCATGACCCATGCTTCACACCCATATATGAGAGTTGGTACCACTATACTTTCGTACATTCCCTTCCTTTCCTCCATGGATGATGTTCTTTTTCTCCACAGATACCTCGATGCACCACTCACCTTTTTTTGTTCATAATTCTGTGGTTTACCTCATCTTTCCTAAACCCATCCACTGACAAATCAACTCCTAAATATCTGAAAACATTCACTTCTTCCATACTCCCTCCCTCCAGTGTGATATCCAATTTTTATCTAAATTTTGATACCCTCATCACCTTAATCTTATCTATATTCACTTCCAACTTTCTAATTTTACACACCTTTAATTGCTATAATTTGTGTTATAGATCCAGCAGCAGATGCAATTTGGGCCATGAGAAACCAGCCAGTGTTCAGCCAATCACCTAAGAAGGCAGAGGATGGGGAAGAAGCTGCAGCAGAGGATAATGATGCACATGACCCACACTTTGAACCTGTTGTGCCAATGCCAGATCTAGTGGAGGTTAGAATATGTGCATGAAATTTAGGTGTAAACCCAGCCATATGGCCTGGTACATTCACTTTCATCTCTTGTCAAAGTTCATTAGTTCGAACCTGCTGCATGGTTCGGTCATTTTGAGAGGATGCAGCAAAATAGTGTGACTTAGAGGGTGTATGAATCTGTAGTGCAGGGAAGGAGGGGGGTAGGGGTCATTTTAGGAATGGATGGATGGAGGGAGAGAGGTGAAAGAGATTGTGTGCAAAGGGGCTTGAACATACAGCATGTATGAGCATGTTAGATAGGAGTGAGTGGAGACGGATGGTTTTTGGGACTTGACGAACTGTTGGAGTGTGAGCAAGATAATACTTTGTGAAGGGATCAGGGAAGCCAGTTAGTCGGACTTGAGCCCTGGAGGTGAGAAGTATAATGCCAGCACTGTTAAGGAGGGGTTTGGAATATTTGCTGTTTTGAGTGACATCTGAACTGTCTTATTGCTTTCCTCTGCAAAGACAGTGATTGTATGAATGATGATGAAAGTGCTTTTCTTATTTGGGTCACCCTGCCTTGGTAGGAGACAGCCAGTGTGTTGAAAAAAAAAATTTAGGTGTAGTTGATGTTATACTATAGTTGCAGGGGTTGGGTGACTGCAGAGGTTATTCAACTGATGTTTGCCTCTGGCAATAAACTGGGCAATCTGTGCACCCCTAGGTGCTTTGAAGTCTGCAGCCTCTGTCCTCTGTCTATACCCCATTTCCAGTTGTCTTGCTCCTTTTCCAGGTTTCCTGACCTTCCATTTACTAAGGTTAGATTTAAGCAACCACTTCTCTGACTACTCAATTGTTCAGTTCTCTCTTGAGTCTCCTTGGCTTTATTCTCCTCATCAGGTTTGTGTATTCTTTAGCTGTGTAACATGAAAAATGATTGCCTAGCTTCTTAGCTTCATAGGTTACTTGTCTCCCCTACCAAATTCTGAATTCGAAAGTAAACTTGGAAGAATTACTGTTAATGAGTGATGTAGGGTCTTGTTGATTTTCTCTTTCCTGAAGATGACATGTGGCAGTGGACTGCAGAACAAGTGTGGTAGTTTCATGCCTGAATATACAGGGGTTATGAAATGTTAGAAAAATGCAATTTCTAATAATGATAGAGATCTCCAGTGAATACTAGAAAGGACTGCCCTTCTAGCATCCAGCCTGTTACTGGGTTTTTGTAACAAGTAGTCAGTATCCTGATCCAATTATCCATTAGAATTTAGTAAGATTCAGTAGTGCTTCAGGATTACAACTGGTAGGCTACTAACTAAAGAAATGAAAAGTTTAATAAGTTTAATAATAACAATAAAGTTGTCTAGGCGTATATTATTAAAGTAAATTAATCAACTGAATATAATATAGGATACAAGTTCCTACACTTCTCTCGTGTACAGTAGTATCGTGCTGAAGACACATATCACATCTTTATAACTTTTAAGTACCGTCTGGTACATTGTTAGCATTTAATAACATAATACAAATATATACAAGTAAGTTTGTGTGCATGTGTGTAAGTGCTCTAAGTAGTTCGCTATGTCTCAAGACTCGACTAGACTTAACCAGTGACTGACTAAAAGTCCTCACATAAACTAACTTCTTGGCCAACCTGGCAATCAGAACAGCTTGCTTGAACAATAAAACAACTGATAAGCCAAACAGCAATATAACAAACAACAGCGACACAGAATCAGGAACAAGGAGATAATATAATGACACTAAGTAGGGACCATCTGCAGATCCTCCACAAAAGTCACAAAACTCCCATACTACTGAATCAAAGTTCAGCATTAGAAAATCCCCGACTGTGACAGTACACAGATACCAGCTACAGCTCAGGACCTGAGTTTCTCAGTGTCAATGAGTCACACAACCTCAGTACAACGTCGAAAATTGCCAAGTCTAGGCTATGCTCTGAGAACAGAGTACACAGAACTAGCAACAAGAAAGCGACAGAGATGATCTTCCAACAAGGGCCCGCAATGGAGAGCTGGAGAGGCAGTGTTGTTGGAAGGCACGTCAAACAGACAAGAAAGCGCAGGCCAGACAGTCTCTCGCTCCTGGTGAGGTGTGATCACCCCACCCTGATCACTTGACTCTCCGTGGACTGCTGCTGCCCAGCAACACAGAAGCCGGCAGCGAAACAAGCGAAGTAAAAACTACAGTAGTTAGACAATGCTGTCAGCTACTTAACACTTGAACTATGAGCACTGAATAATATATAAATGTTACATCATACCTAATAATATAACTAAGTCAAATAATAATATAAAGCAATATATTTACGATTTAGCTAATATCGCAAATATAAGCAATATAAAATTATATGAACAGGTAATATACATTATATACATTGTGACCCATTCAGGGGTTGCAATATGAAGATAATCAAATTAAAAAAAAAAATTCAAAACTATTGGTCATCCTCCGCACATCACATTTCACATGATGTGTGGAGGATGGGTGGCTGTGGCTGCTTTAGTTCAAGGAAAGCAGTTAAATATTTTGTATTAATTTATTTCACATATAAAAATTCATCATTGGTTTTCATCCATAGGTGAAAACTGGAGAAGAAGACCTGGAAGTGATATTTTCTAATCGTGGGAAACTTTACCGATATGACACATCTTCAAAACAATGGAAGGAGAGGGGTATTGGCGATTTTAAAATTCTCTTCGATCCTGTAAATAATAAGTATCGTCTACTTCAAAGAAGAGAGTTGGTATGTATGAAGAGCTTTCATTCATTTTGTACATTTTTAATTTTGACTACTCTGATAAACATAACTACTCGTAACAAATTTTTTCTTGAACTTGTTTGGGCCTTTGTTTCATATTTTAACTTTTAATTGTGTTAATATAAGAAGCTGTTCTAGGTATTTCAGGTTTCCATGTATATGAACTAGGAAATTCATTTTGTACAGAAAATAGTTGGTAGCAGTAACTAAATGAAGCATTACTGATAGTAAGGGACATTCATCTAAATTTAAAAATAGGAAATGTGTTTGGGGAGGGGGGGTTGTGTTAGGGAGAATGGAGAAGAGTGGTAAGGAATTTGACGTGCTTTTGGAGTGTGAGCAAGGCAACATTTATGAAGGCATTCAGAGACGCTAGTTGCCCAGTCTTGAGTCTTGGAAGTGGGTAGTACTGTGCCTGCACTATGAAGGAGGGGTGGGGATACTTAAGCTCAGAGGGTTATTTAATTGTGTTATCTGTTCATTTCTGGCACTACAGCTATTGAATGAATAATTGGGAATTTGACCTATTTTGGGTCACCTTACCTTTGTGGAAGAATGTCAGTGTCATACAAAAAAAATTTAAATTTATTTTTTTATTTATTTTTTAACCATAGTCTAGATGTTGAGTTTACCTTTTTCTGCAACACATTATGTATACAAAGCTTTGCATAAATCTTTTGATTCAATGCACATTCACAAAGCATTCTCCAGTCTATTGTGTTTATGGTTTGTTTTAATTTTGCAGGTCCACAAGACATGCTGTAACCACTACCTTACCCCACAGCTAGAATTAAGACCCTTACAGACCTCTGAAACTGCTTGGTGTTGGTATGCTACAGATTATTCTGACAGCTTAGAAGGAAGCAGTGAACACTTAGCAGTTAGGTTCAAGGTATGTTTTTATTGGGTATATTCACTTAAAGCTTCTTACCGGCAAAACCAAAAAATATTTTTTGTCTTATTAGTTTCCATCATTATGCAGTGTTTGATCTTTTACCATGGCAGTTCTTTTGTTTACCTCCTAAACGTGTTTTAAATTTTGTACCTAGTTTTGGTGCAGTTTCATATGTTATTGATTTTTGGGGTTTTATGAATCCATATACTCTAAATTTCTGTAGTTTTTTTTTTTTTCCTCACATGGCCTGTGACTTGGCAATGCTGCCTCTGTTTCATTTAGTTTTCTTTATTAACTCTTCTATATTATCAAATTATCTCCATTTTTATTAGTCATTAGTCAAGGAGTTTATGGCTTTTATTTTTCTCTATCATTTTCAGGGGTATATATAACATTGTCCCTCACTGTTTTTCTGGGCGCTAGTATGAAATATGAAAAGTAAAATTTCGTGCACTGAAAAAATAAGGTGTTATTGCAGTTTGATGGAGCAATGGTTTAGAGAAGTGGCTTGGCCGGGAATTTTCTAATTTTGGAACACCTTATTTAACCCTTAAACAGTCCAAACGTATATATACGTTTTTTCAACATCTGAAAGTATGTAAAAAAAAAATGTAGATACATTTGAAAATGTGTAAAAAAAAACTTTTATCTACTTTTGTAGCACTACAGATTTGAATGCCGATTTGGTTGGACCGTTTAAGGGTTAAGTATAAAATGGTTGTAAAGTTAAAAAATATATGTACAGTGGACCCCCACTTAACGATCACCTCCCAATGCGACCAGTTATGCAAGTGTATTTATGTAAGTGCGTTTCTACGTGTATGTTTGGGGGTCTGAAATGGACTAATCTACTTCACAATATTCCTTATGGGAACAAATTCGGTCAGTACTGGCACCTGAACATACTTCTGAAATGAAAAAATATTGTTAACCGGGGTCCACTGTATATGATTTGTTTGTCTTCCATAGTAGGTCATCCACTGCAGTTTTTGTGATATTACACCTAATTCTTAACTTTGTTAACTTTAACTTGCAGACCACTGAATTGGCCAAGGAATTTAAAAGTAAGTTTGAAGAGTGCCAAGAGAAGTTACGGAATGCTGAAGCTAGCAATTCTACAACGGTCAGCGCCTCTGCCACAGTTGCTATTCCTCAGGCTACTCAGTTTGCAGCAACAGATGGGCATGCAGCAGCAGATGGTCATGATAATGAAAA
>NC_091375.1:14512500-14605000 GCF_038502225.1 Cherax quadricarinatus
AAATATTTCAAAATCTAAATGGTGCATAATGTTGACTGTTTTAATAAATGGTTAAAACTTAGAAGGATGGTAAAAGTAATAATAGGAATCTCTCAGTGGTGAGGGTTAATCCCAAGATATTAACATTATGGAAGTAGTGATAACAAGTGTCCTAAAACAGAGTGGGGAAGATCAAAGTGAAAAAGATATTTAACATTTGCCAAATAGCTGTCCCCGCATGTATCACTTCCCATATGCCTTTAGGTCAGCATGCTACATTCCATAACTTTCTTTCAACACACCGGCCGCATCCCACCGAGGCGGGGTGGCCCAAAAGGAAAAACGAAAGTTTCTCCTTTTCATTTAGTAATATATGCAGGAAAGAGGTTACTAGCCCCTTGCTCCCGGCATTTTAGTCGCCTCTTACAACACGCATGGCTTACGGGCGAAGAATTCTGCTCCACTTCCCCATGGAGATAAGAGGAAATAAACAAGAATAAGAACTAGAAAGAAAATAGAAGAAAACCCAGAGGGGTGTATATATATATGCTTGTACATGTGTGTGTGATGTGACCTAAGTGTAAGTAGAAGTAGCAAGACGTACCTGAAATCTTGCATGTTCATGAGACAGAAAAAAGGACACCAGCAATCCTACCATCATGTAAAACAATTACAGGCTTTCGTTTTACACTCACTTGGCAGGACGGTAGTACCTCCCTGGGCGGTTGCTGTCTACCAACCTACTACCTAGGATACCATAGCTTTGTAATTATTTATTAAAATTTTTATGCAGTGCTATGAAAGCTTGGATACCAGTCAGATGGCAGGAAATGATATTTGTTTTGACTATAAAGATTAGCCAGACTTGCATCCTGGAGGTTGAGAGGGAAGTGCCTGTACTCTGAAGGGGAGGGGTGGGCACGCTGCAGTCAGAGGTAATTTGATTGTGATGTCGGCTTACTTCTGGATATATGGCAGTTGAATGAATGATGGTGAATGTTTTCTTTTGGTTACTCTTCCTTGGTAAATACTTTAATCTGTATATTAAATCAATGATATAGCAATCTTCTCCCATCTACTCTTACCAAATTTGAAGGATGTTTGTGTGAGAGAAAAATCTGAAGTTTCAAGCTGTGATGTAATAGCATGGCTAAGTACCTTGTCATTGCTGTAAGGTTTTTTCATTTTTTTTTTTTTCCAAATACCATGTAAGTGTATTTTTATTTATTAACACATCGGCCATTTCCCACCAAGGCAGAAAGAAGAAGAAACACTTCCATTATTCATTATTCACTCCATCACTGTCTTGCCAGAGGTGTGCCTACACAGTTAAAAAACACAACTTATCAACACCCCCTCCTTGTTATTCCTTGTAATTCATTTTAATAGGACCACCTTCTAGTTTAGGAAGTCAAGGAGTTGAAACTTACTTTTGTAAATGAGTGCAGTATTTCATTAAAATATTAATTGACTTGATGTAGCTCAGTTCTATTTTCAGTGGTCCAGTTTAATGGCTGTTTTCGGTTATTTTAATCAACATTACCTGTCCACTTTATTATTATTATTATTTGTAATCTTGTTTGTATTGCAAAAAAATACATCATGATAAATATTTGTAATCATTGTCTTCTCTTTACAGAATAACTTCTGAGAGTATGCCTAGTAAGATATAGTGAAGCCTCGGAAGATAATGTCGGATCCAGAACTTGATGACATGTTTGATTTTATCAATTTCAGTGGAACTGTGGCTTTTTTATTAGTGGCTGTTTGAAGTTACAGTAGTGTTCGATAAAATATTTCACAAATAAATATCCTGTCATATAAAGAATGGAATTTTTCATGCTTGAAGTTGTCAGTACTTTGGTCATTATTTTTAAAGCTGTGATTGTGATCTCCTGGCTTCGATTGTTAATTTTATCAGCATCACCTTTTATGGTGTGGCAAATCCTTCCATTAATCACTGGTATGATAGACTTAATGGTGACTTGTGTTATTTGGACAGTGTTACCATGTACCCTTGAAATTATGCCATACCTAAATATTTGTGAAGAATATTTATGCTTTTTAATTTGATATATGAAATGTGCTCTATAATTCAATGATTGTTTTACAGACTTGTTATTTTTTGTAAACATTTTAAGTTCAGCCATAGTGCAAACTATTTTTTCTTAATACGTTGGTACAAATGTAACATTTCTGCTGGCTTTGAAACCCAGGTAATGCTTTAATGTGTCCATAATTGATTCCAATGAAGAACGTCACATTACAGTTGTAACAATTTGCAACTTAGGTTGAAGATTAAGCTATGGCAATGCTTCAGTCCATCCAGGACCATTACCAGGTTGCGACTTGTTACTGCTCCAGGCTGCGCCAAAATTTGTCAAGTTTCATCTCCACTTTGTAAGAGTTGTGTATTTCAGCAGCTTAGTAGATATGGACTTTGTAGCTGGTTCCTGTGTATCAGAGTTACAGATTAAGTTACAAACAAAAACCTTTCTGAATAAACAAATCCCACCTTAATGGAAGTTTTTTATTGAAACCACTTTTGCCATGATTTATTCTTGTGACCATTTTGATTTTAAGTTTCATAGCATTCTCACCTAAAATGCAACATATTAAAGGAAAGAACACAAGTGTCCTCACAAAATATTTGTGTGCTCACTGTGACTAGGGTAGATGTGAGGAATGGAACCCAGGATGAAGTTGATTGTTAAAGTTCCTTCCATTACACAAAAAAAGTAAATGTATAAACTCTATTGATATCAAGAAAGGATATATATTTTTTTTTTTTTTTAACAAGTTGGCCGTCTCCCACCGAGGCAGGGTGACCCAAAAAGAAAGAAAATCCCCAAAATGGAAAATACTTCATCATAATTCAACCCTTTCACCTCACACATTATCACTGTTTTTGCAGAGGTGCTCAGAATACAACAGTTTAGAAGTATATACGTATGAAGATACACAACATATCCCTCCAAACTTCCAATATCCCAAACCCCTCCTTTAAAGTGCAGGCATTGTACTTCCCATTTCCAGGACTCGAGTCAGGCTATATAAAATAACTGGTTTCCCTGAGAAAAATATAAGTATTATAAAAAAATTTGAAGTTCAATAACCTAACTTAATCAAAATTGGAGAAAGAACAAAAAAACTACAATGACCAAAGCTAAGAGTGGATGACTTGCAGGCATTTTGAATGCTCCATATATAATTTGTAGGATACAGACGAAGACAATGTTCCAAACAGATTTCCTGTACTACTAACGTGATGAGGACAGAGTTGCCCAGGAGAACTGTACACACTATAGATATACAATCAGAAAGGAGCCCTGGTCACTACAGATGGTCATTTGATTTTCCTAGAGCCAACTAGGTGAGGTGGAAGATAGTCGGCCAGAATACCTGAATCAAAATTCTAGCATATGATTGGGTTGGATCTGGTCAAGAAACACACACAGCCTCATGATGCAGACAGCCCCTTATGGTCCACAAATTGGAGCAACCCAATTCCAATCCTACAGGCTGAGAAAGAGGTTACCAGAGGACACAGGTTATGGCATAGACAAGTAGCCAGAATAAACCTAAGCTAATACAGGTAACTTAATACAATGAGCAATCCTGAGGACTATTTACCAGGAGGAGAGTCAGGAGTAGTGACTATTGGCTTACCCTGGCTAATAGGTAAACACCAGTAGTTCTCCTGGGAAAGTAGGAGGTAATGATGATCAAAAGCCCTGAGTTGTATGACAAATAACTACCCATAATTTGTATGAGCCACTCTTATTCCTCATAGTAACATTATGCCCTCACTAATGAGGTTGCTTTTATCATTCTGCTTTAGTCGGAACATGAAATGAGATTCGTAGTGTCACGCAAATGTTGAATGTGGTTGCTTAAACAGCTACCTGTGGATTTAGCGCTTATTTATGAGTATAATAATAAAGGGGCTCGTGATCCAAGAAGCGGACTTGTCCCCTTCCTTGGATGGAACATGAATGCCTCTTATTCCCCAGGTGTTATGTGCTTACTATGGGTTTAGTTCTTCTTGTTGACCAGTTTCAATTTTTTTTTTCTCATTCATAAGAGTGATGAATTGGACATACATTGTGTACAAAGAATAAAATGCAAGAAAGGGGTGGATGTTTGCAGCACAAGAACTTTCACACTATCACCAGTGTTTCATCATTAGATATGCAAATAGGAAATGGAAGATTCTCAGATTTGGAACAGTGGCAAGCACCATGGCCAGATGGGTGCTTGGACATGGTGATTATGACTACTCCATCCCATCTCAGAATTTTTCATTACATTTCTCTATTGCCTATTTGCAAAGTTCTTGACAAAGCACTGGTGATGGTGCAAAAAGTCCTGAGCTTCAACATTCACAAGCTATTAACAAATGCACAATGAGACACTAGAGGATGGAAAACCTAAAGAGTCCATTTTCCACTGTTCCAAGTGCTTCATCAGGAGCTATGGAATAGAAGATTGTCAAGAGGTAAGTAGGCTGTGTGGTCAGTGCCATATTCTGTCTACAAATACATGAACAACAAGCCACAAGGTGCATGCACTCTCCAGTGCTTAATATATTAAAAAATACACTGAAAATCAACAAATAACTGCTCATTAGTACACCATTTTTCTTAACATTATGACAATTATATATTCTGTATTCTCATCCATGATTTTAACAGATCTCTGCATTTGCAGCCCAAAGTTCATAGATGAGAAAGTATTGAAGATTTATGAAATAGCATCCATAGTGACTGCCTCCAGCGTCCTTTTCTCCCTCGCTGGTCTCTGATCTGGCATATTACATCTTTTAACATATCCTACCCTGCAGTGCTGTATGACCCTTGTGAGGTTAGCTCTTATTTTTGATTGCAATATTATGGAAACAGCATATGATATAAACTATCCAAAAAATTTAACTGACAAATCTTATAAAATTGCCAGAAATACATTTTAGAATTCAAAACCCCTCAAGTGAGGTTCTTTGATGCTACCAAGGGGCTTTTAATCTAAGAAATTGGATCTGTTTCATTTCCCCAAATTAAGTCTGAATACTTTCCATCCTGCCCTCCCCTTCACAGGCACGGTATAATTCCTATGGGATTAGCCCTCGAAAATAATTCAAAAAAGGACAAAGAAACATATTCAACAAAGAATATGTTGGTTGTACTTTACCATAAAAAAACCTTGATAATACTTTCTCTACTTTAGAATTTCAAAAGCAAAGTTATATTTAAAAATCTTGATTCAGTAAAAAAAAAAATTAAGAATTCCCCCTAAAATGCTGATGGTTGTCTATAAGATTCCCTGTAATAAAAAATCAATAAGTTTATTTTGGTCAAACTGGAAAGTCTTGAACTAAGATGTGTGAGCGTGTTAGATAGGAGTGAATGGAGATGAATGGTTTTGGGGACTCTGGTGAGCTGTTGGAGTGTAAGGGTAATATTTTGTGAAGGGATTCAGTGGAACTGGTTAACCAGACTTGAGTCCTGGAAATGGAAAGTACAATGCCTGCACTTTAAAGGAGGGGTTTAGGATATCGGCAGTTTGGAGGGACGTCTAAACTGTTCTATCTTAGCGCCTCTGCAAAGACGGTGATTATGTATGAGTGAAGTGAAAGTGTTGAATGATAATGAAAGATTTTTCTTTTTGGGTCATCCTGCCTCGGTGGGAAACGGCCGACATATTATATAGTATATATATATATATATATATATATATATATATATATATATATATATATATATATATATATATATATATATATATATATATATTCTTTCTTTCTTTTTTCAATATATATATATATATAATATATATAAATAACAAAAAGGCACAATACCGTGACTGGAACGATACACAAATAACCCGCACATAAAAGACAGAAGCTTACGACGACGTTTCGGTCCGACTTGGACCATTGACAAAGTCACACTAACAGAGGAGGAGCAGGACGGCTATATATAGGCAGGAAGAGGTGGAGGTAGTAGTAGTGGTAGTAGTAGTAGTAGTAGTAGTAGTAGTAGTACAAGAATTGTATATAATACCGACAGGATGAAATGACACATGCACAACACCCGGGCATCCCCACCGTAGACGTTTCGCCATCCAGCCAGCCACTGGATGGCGAAACGTCCACAACAAAGACAACCAGACGCCGCACATGTGCCTAATTTCATCAGTAGATGTAGTAGAAGAAGAGGTAGTAGTAGTGGTAGTGGTAGAAGTGGGAAATAAGGAAGACGAGCCAGTCAAATACAAAGGAAGGGGAGCACTGCAAGAGAGCTAGAAACCCACAGAGGGAGAGCAAGCGCACCGAGGTGCGTGAAAGGGGAAGTGGTGAGATAAAATAAAGAAGGAACAGAAACACGAGACAGGAGAGAGAAAGACAACCCAGAGGAGAAAAGGAGAGAGGAAAGGGGAAGAGGAAGAAGAAAAAGAAGAAGAAAAAATGAGGATTCAGGTTAAGTCACGGGTGTTCTGAAGTTTGGAGCATTTTACAATGTAGTGGGAGAGGAAGGCATCTACAGAGACGAAGCCAGGGCTAAGGTTCATACAAGGAAAGTTGTGTATAAGAGAGGATTCAACTAAACGGCGACTGTTCGAGTTGGAAGTAGGGAAGACAGTTTTAGCAGAAGACCAGTCAATAGGATGGCTATGATCTCTGACGTGACAGAAAAGAGCATTGTTAGTGTCGGCAAGCCTAACACTATTTTTGTGCTCCCTAAGTCTGTCAGAAAGAGATCGACCAGTTTCTCCAAAGTATTGAAGAGGATAGGAGGAGCAAGAAATAGAGTAGACACCAGGAACATCTGTAGAGGGAGGAGAGGTATGAACGAGATTAGTGTAATATATATATATATATATATATATATATATATATATATATATATATATATATATATATATATATATATATATATATATATATATATATATTTTTTTTTTTTTTTTTTTTTTTCAACAAGTTGGTCGTCTCCCACCGAGGCAGGGTGACCCAAAAAAGAAAGAAAATCCCCAAAAAGAAAATACTTTCATCATCATTCAACACTTTCACCACACTCACACATTATCACTGCTTTTGCAGAAGTGCTCAGAATACAACAGTTTAGAAGCATATACGTATAAAGATACACAACATATCCCTCCAAACTGCCAATATCCCAAACCCCTCCTTTAAAGTGCAGGCATTGTACTTCCCATTTCCAGGACTCAAGTCCGACTATATGAAAATAACCGGTTTCCCCGAATCCCTTCATTAAATATTACCCTGCTCACACTCCAACAGATCGTCAGGTCCCAAGTATCATTCGTCTCCATTCACTCCTATCTAACACGCTCACGCACGCTTGCTGGAAGTCCAAGCCCCTCGCCCACAAAACCTCCTTTACCCCCTCTTTCCAACCCTTTTGAGGACGACCCCTACCCCTCTTTCCTTCCCCTATAGATTTATATGCTTTCCATGTCATTCTACTTTGATCCATTCTCTCTAAATGACCAAACCACCTCAACAACCCCTCTTCTGCCCTCTGACTAATGCTTTTATTAACTCCACACCTTCTCCTAATTTCCACACTCCGAATTTTCTGCATAATATTTACACCACACATTGCCCTTAGACAGGACATCTCCACTGCCTCCAACCGTCTCCTCGCTGCTGCATTTACCACCCAAGCTTCACATCCATATAAGAGTGTTGGTACTACTATACTTTAATACATTCCCTTCTTTGCCTCCATAGATAACGTTTTTTGACTTCACATATACCTCAACGCACCACTCACCTTTTTTCCCTCATCAATTCTATGATTAACCTCATCCTTCATAAATCCATCCGCCAACACGTCAACTCCCAAGTATCTGAAAACATTCACTTCTTCCATACTCCTCCTCCCCAATTTGATATCCAATTTTTCTTTATCTAAATCATTTGATACCCTCATCACCTTACTCTTTTCTATGTTCACTTTCAACTTTCTACCTTTACACACATTCTCAAACTCATCCACTAACCTTTGCAATTTTTCTTTAGAATCTCCCATAAGCACAGTATCATCAGCAAAAAGTAACTGCGTCAATTCCCATTTTGAATTTGATTCCCCATAATTTAATCCCACCCCTCTCCCGAACACCCTAGCATTTACTTCTTTTACAACCTCATCTATAAATATATTAAACAACCATGGTGACATTACACATCCCTGTCTAAGACCTACTTTTACCGGGAAGTATTCTCCCTCTCTTCTACACACCCTAACCTGAGCCTCACTATCCTCATAAAAGCTCTTTACAGCATTTAGTAACTTACCACCTATTCCATAAACTTGCAACATCTGCCACATTGCTCCTCTATCCACTCTATCATATGCCTTTTCTAAATCCATAAATGCAATAAAAACTTCCCTACCTTTATCTAAATACTGTTCACATATATGCTTCAATGTAAACACTTGATCTACACATCCCCTACCCACTCTGAAGCCTCCCTGCCCATCCACAATCCTACATTCTGTCTTACCTCTAATTCTTTCAATTATAACTCTACTGTATACTTTTCCTGGTATACTCAGTAAACTTATTCCTCTATAATTTTTACAATCTCTTTTGTTCCCTTTCCCTTTATATAAAGGGACTATACATGCTCTCCGCCAATCCCTAGGTACCTTCCCCTCTTTCATACATTTATTAAACAAAAGTACCAACCACTCCAACACTATATCCCCCCCTGCTTTTAACATTTCTGTCATGATCCCATCAGTTCCAGCTGCTTTACCCCCTTTCATTCTACGTAATGCCTCACGTACCTCCACCACACTTACATTCTGCTCTTCTTCACTCCTAAAAGATGGTATACCTCCCTGGCCAGTGCATGAAATTACCGCCTCCCTTTCTTCCTCAACATTTAAAAGTTCCTCAAAATATTCTCGCCATCTACCTAATACCTCCCTCTCCCCATCTACTAACTCCCCTACTCTGTTTTTAACGGACAAATCCATACTTTCCCTAGGCTTTCTTAACTTGTTTAACTCACTCCAAAATTTTTTCTTATTTTCATTAAAATTTCTTGACAGTGCCTCTCCCACTCTATCATCTGCTCTCCTTTTGCACTCTCTCACCACTCTCTTCACCTTTCTTTTACTCTCCATATACTCTGCTCTTCTTATAACACTTCTGCTTTGTAAAAACCTCTCGTAAGCTACCTTTTTCTCTTTTATCACACCCTTTACTTCATCATTCATATATATATATATATATATATATATATATATATATATATATATATATATATATATATATTTTTTTATTATCACACCGGCCGATTCCCACCAAGGCAGGGTGGCCCGAAAAAGAAAAACTTTCACCATCATTCACTCCATCACTGTCTTGCCAGAAGGGTGCTTTACACTACAGTTTTTAAACTGCAACATTAACACCCCTCCTTCAGAGTGCAGGCACTGTACTTCCCATCTCCAGGACTCAAGTCCGGCCTGCCGGTTTCCCTGAATCCCTTCATAAATGTTACTTTGCTCACACTCCAACAGCACGTCAAGTATTAAAAACCATTTGTCTCCATTCACTCCTATCAAACACGCTCAAGCATGCCTGCTGGAAGTCCAAGCCCCTCGCACACAAAACCTCCTTTACCCCCTCCCTCCAACCCTTCCTAGGCCGACCCCTACCCCGCCTTCCTTCCACTACAGACTGATACACTCTTGAAGTCATTCTGTTTCGCTCCATTCTCTCTACATGTCCGAACCACCTCAACAACCCTTCCTCAGCCCTCTGGACAACAGTTTTGGTAATCCCGCACCTCCTCCTAACTTCCAAACTACGAATTCTCTGCATTATATTCACACCACACATTGCCCTCAGACATGACATCTCCACTGCCTCCAGCCTTCTCCTCGCTGCAACATTCATCACCCACGCTTCACACCCATATAAGAGCGTTGGTAAAACTATACTCTCATACATTCCCCTCTTTGCCTCCAAGGACAAAGTTCTTTGTCTCCACAGACTCCTAAGTGCACCACTCACTCTTTTTCCCTCATCAATTCTATGATTCACCTCATCTTTCATAGACCCATCCGCTGACACGTCCACTCCCAAATATCTGAATACGTTCACCTCCTCCATACTCTCTCCCTCCAATCTGATATTCAATCTTTCATCACCTAATCTTTTTGTTATCCTCATAACCTTACTCTTTCCTGTATTCACCTTTAATTTTCTTCTTTTGCACACCCTACCAAATTCATCCACCAATCTCTGCAACTTCTCTTCAGAATCTCCCAAGAGCACAGTGTCATCAGCAAAGAGCAGCTGTGACAACTCCCACTTTGTGTGTGATTCTTTATCTTTTAACTCCACGCCTCTTGCCAAGACCCTCGCATTTACTTCTCTTACAACCCCATCTATAAATATATTAAACAACCACGGTGACATCACACATCCTTGTCTAAGGCCTACTTTTACTGGGAAAAAATTTCCCTCTTTCCTACATACTCTAACTTGAGCCTCACTATCCTCGTAAAAACTCTTCACTGCTTTCAGTAACCTACCTCCTACACCATACACTTGCAACGTCTGCCACATTGCCCCCCTATCCACCCTGTCATACGCCTTTTCCAAATCCATAAATGCCACAAAGACCTCTTTAGCCTTATCTAAATACTGTTCACTTATATGTTTCACTGTAAACACCTGGTCCACACACCCCCTACCTTTCCTAAAGCCTCCTTGTTCATCTGCTATCCTATTCTCCGTCTTACTCTTAATTCTTTCAATTATAACTCTACCATACACTTTACCAGGTACACTCAACAGACTTATCCCCCTATAATTTTTGCACTCTCTTTTATCCCCTTTGCCTTTATACAAAGGAACTATGCATGCTCTCTGCCAATCCCTAGGTACCTTACCCTCTTCCATACATTTATTAAACAATTGCACCAACCACTCCAAAACTATATCCCCACCTGCTTTTAACATTTCTATCTTTATCCCATCAATCCCGGCTGCCTTACCCCCTTTCATTTTACCTACTGCCTCACGAACTTCCCCCACACTCACAACTGGCTCTTCCTCACTCCTACAAGATGTTATTCCTCCTTGCCCTATACACGAAATCACAGCTTCCCTATCTTCATCAACATTTAACAATTCCTCAAAATATTCCTTCCATCTTCCCAATACCTCTAACTCTCCATTTAATAACTCTCCTCTCCTATTTTTAACTGACAAATCCATTTGTTCTCTAGGCTTTCTTAACTTGTTAATCTCACTCCAAAACTTTTTCTTATTTTCAACAAAATTTGTTGATAACATCTCACCCACTCTCTCATTTGCTCTCTTTTTACATTGCTTCACCACTCTCTTAACCTCTCTCTTTTTCTCCATATACTCTTCCCTCCTTGCATCACTTCTACTTTGTAAAAACTTCTCATATGCTAACTTTTTCTCCCTTACTACTCTCTTTACATCATCATTCCACCAATCGCTCCTCTTCCCTCCTGCACCCACTTTCCTGTAACCACAAACTTCTGCTGAACACTCTAACACTACATTTTTAAACCTACCCCATACCTCTTCGACCCCATTGCCTATGCTCTCATTAGCCCATCTATCCTCCAATAGCTGTTTATATCTTACCCTAACTGGCTCCTCTTTTAGTTTATAAACCTTCACCTCTCTCTTCCCTGATGCTTCTATTCTCCTTGTATCCCATCTACCTTTTACTCTCAGTGTAGCTACAACTAGAAAGTGATCTGATATATCTGTGGCCCCTCTATAAACATGTACATCCTGAAGTCTACTCAACAGTCTTTTATCTACCAATACATAATCCAACAAACTACTGTCATTTCGCCCTACATCATATCGTGTATACTTATTTATCCTCTTTTTCTTAAAATATGTATTACCTATAACTAAACCCCTTTCTATACAAAGTTCAATCAAAGGGCTCCCATTATCATTTACACCTGGCACCCCAAACTTACCTACCACACCCTCTCTAAAAGTTTCTCCTACTTTAGCATTCAAGTCCCCTACCACAATTACTCTCTCACTTGGTTCAAAGGCTCCTATACATTCACTTAACATCTCCCAAAATCTCTCTCTCTCCTCTGCATTCCTCTCTTCTCCAGGTGCATACACGCTTATTATGACCCACTTCTCGCATCCAACCTTTACTTTAATCCACATAATTCTTGAATTTACACATTCATATTCTCTTTTCTCCTTCCATAACTGATCATTTAACATTACTGCTACCCCTTCCTTTGCTCTAACTCTCTCAGATACTCCAGATTTAATCCCATTTATTTCCCCCCACTGAAACTCTCCTACCCCCTTCAGCTTTGTTTCGCTTAGGGCCAGGACATCCAACTTCTTTTCATTCATAACATCAGCAATCATCTGTTTCTTGTCATCCGCACTACATCCACGCACATTTAAGCAACCCAGTTTTATAAAGTTTTTCTTCTTCTCTTTTTTAGTAATTGTATACAGGAGAAGGGGTTACTAGCCCATTGCTCCCGGCATTTTAGTCGCCTCATACGACACGCATGGCTTACGGAGGAAAGATTCTTTTCCACTTCCCCATGGACAATAGAAGAAATAAAAAAGAACAAGAGCTATTTAGAAAAAGGAGAAAAACCTAGATGTATGTATATATATATATGCATGTGCGTGTCTGTGAAGTGTGACCAAAGTGTTAGTAGGAGTAGCAAGATATCCCTGTTATCTTAGCGTGTTTATGAGACAGAAAAAGAAACCAGCAATCCTACCATCATGCAAAACAATTACAGGTTTTTGTTTCACAGTCATCTGGCAGGACGGTAGTACTTCCCTGGGTGGTTGCTGTCTACCAACCTACTACCTATATATATATATATATATATATACCTATATATATATATATATATATATATATATATATATATATATATATGCACCCCGCTGGGTTTTCTTCTATTTTCTTACTAGTTCTTGTTCCTGTTTATTTCCGCTAATCTCCATGGGGAAGTGGAACCGAATTCTTCCTCCGTAAGCCATGCTTGTCGAGGCGACTAAAATGCCGGGAGCAAGGGGCTAGTGACCCCTTCTTCTGTGTACATTACTAAAATTAAAAAGAGAAACTTTTGTTTTTCTTTTCGGGCCACCCTGCCTTGGTGGGATATGGCCAGTTTGTTGAAAGAACGTGTTCTTTATTTCTGCTTGTTTTGCGCATGCATATATATATATATATATATATAGATATATATATATATATATATATATATATATATATATATATATAAACACTGATCTCTGGCTGAAGGAGACTCGAACCTACGAACCTTGGAACAAGGTACGCAGTGCTTTACCAATCTACCCACACTGGACCCATACCTTGGAGTCCAGCTGGCTGCCTTGGATCAAAGTCTAGCGCAAGCTGGACTCCAAGGTATTGGTCCAGTGTGGGTAGATTGGTAAAGCACTGCGTACCTTGTTCCAAGGTTCGTAGGTTCGAGTCTCCTTCAGCCAGAGATCAGTGTTTGTGTATATTTCGCCTGCTCTTGCGAATTCCTTGCAAGAGCAGGAATTCGCAAATATATATATATATATATATATATATATATATATATATATATATATATATATATATATAGATATATATATATATATGCGCAAAACAACCAAAGGGGGAGTTAAATGATAGCTCTAGGCCTTTCATGTTGCAATCAACATCAGGAGCTTGCAATATTACAGAAATGAGTAAGAAGTCCAAACAGATTAGTTCAAGTGTACCTTTTCTAGCTCGAATATATATAATATATATATTATTATTTATTTAATTTTGATAGGGTTGCACAACTAGCTGGGGTTCATTATTAAGGGAAAGAGAACATCAACTGCCTTGAGGTAACCAGCAGGACGTAACAAACTCTTGGCTAACAGGAAACAGTGTAGATGTTGCAGTGAACAAGGGAGCTCCAGTGATGACCACTTTTACTCCTGCTGCTGCTGGATCTACGTAGTCAAAAGTGTTGAAATCTTCCCCCAGGCTCAGCGTTTCTCTCCTGCCGGCGGGTATTGCGTAATTATCTGCTGTGTGTATGGCCATTCTGGGAAGAAGTGAATGTCTTTACGTACCTGTGAGTGGATATGTCAGCACTCAGCTCCAACCATGCTAGTGTAGCACATGTATGGGAAGTAAGTTTTTTCAGTGTTGGTATTAGCTTGTGTCCCCCCCAAAAAAAATAATATTGCTATATAGATATATATATAAGACCCAGCGCTGTACGACCCTTATGTGTTTAGCGCCTAGTTATGATTATAATATGTAATAGTAATATAGGACAGTCGTAGCAAGTGGTGGAGTAGATGATGTTATTCGTGGATAATTAACCCGGTGGATTAATAACCCAGAACAACTCAAAAAAGCCAAACAGTGAAGCATAGTATTAGTATTTCCCAGGATGTCACTCACAACAGTTGACTAACACACAAGTATCTACTTACTGCTAGATAAAAAGGGAAAGAAGGTGTAAGGAAGCTTACTAAACGTAAGTTCCATTCTTCTGGGATCTAACTTGAGTCCTGCTGCTGCTGGTAAGCTGATGGTGCTACCACTTGATTCCATTCAATGAGGTTCGCCGGTATATCCCATCCCGGGTCTTTTCCAGTTGGTGACCACTTTAAAAACAGCCACTAAAAGGCTCTTAGTCTAAGGAATTGAGGTGCCCTCCCCTTCTTTAAGCCAAACCTAATTACCACCCACATCTCAGGCTATATATGAACCGTGGAAGTTTAGCGTTTGGCAACGAATATAAAAAAATCTAAAGTGTAACTGTGTCACCATTTCTGCATATGTGTGAGTAAGATCTTACTACATCGCAGTGGGAAGACTCAGAGCAGATGTCATGTTCCACATCTCTGGTGAAAATGTGCTAAGAAAGTGTTGAAAGATATAATTCGGAAGGTGGGTAGGGGGGCTGCTGAGATAGTTTGGTCATCTAGATAGGAGGGAGCAATACGGTTAACAAATGTGTAAAATATATATAGCGAATGAAAAGTATATAAGTTTGATAAGGTACAGGTACACATAAGTACAATTATCACGCACAGTAACATATGTGTAAATTACCTAGGATAATCCGAAAAGGTCAAAGTGACTTAATTCCATTTGGTGTCCTTGAAAGGGTTTGCAGGGACGTTCTTAGAAGGGTCTGATGGAGGTTTAGAGTGGTAGGAGCTTGAACATCCAGCAGGCATGTGTGTATTAAGAGTAAGCTTGAGCATCCAGTGAGTGCAGACATGTGGTTTTGTGGATTTGACGTGCTGTTGAAGTGTGAGCAAGGTAACGTCTGTGAAGGGAATCAGAGAAAAATGAATCGGGTGATGTTAAGATTTCTTGGTCATAAGTGTATCTTACAGACTCTGCTTTCCTGGAAAGTTAAGAGAGTGCTGGTAAATGTGTTTTCGTCTTTAAATTACACAGTGTAAGTTTTTTTTTCTCGTTCATGTCAAAATGGTATACCATGCAAAAGTTCCTTGTCAGATGGTCAGTGCGTGAAGGCCTGTCTGATGGCATCCCACAAGTTCCATGATATTACGTTTTTAGTCCATTTGTGTGTAGGGAAAGGCAGGGCTTTGTGAAGGATTGTTATCCAGATACCATTAGCTGACATTAAAACACTGTGTTAAATTATGGTACCGGAAAAGTTGCATCGTATATGTTGACCACTTTGTGGGAGGAACAGGAAACTGGGACAAACACTTGAGGACCATCAGCAATAACAGGGAACATACTCCGGTGGGTAGAGTTTCTTAGGGAAAGGAAGTAAAGAGTGATTGTCTGGGAAGAGTAACAAGCGGGATTCCGCGAAGACTGGTATTAAAACCAGTGCTATTTCTGGTTTATGTGAACGACATACCAGATGGGATTGGATTAGATGTATTTGTTCGCTGATCTAAAACTAAACAGAAAAACACAAACACATGAAGACTAGTAAAAATTGCAAGTGAATATGGACAAACTTCAGGGTTTGTCAGATATGTGGTTGTTTGAATTCAACCCCAGCGAATGCAAGGTTATGAAGATTGGGAAGGCGCCATAAGACCAGACACGAATCATAGACTCTGGGTGGGGAGAGAGACTGCAGACCTCACTCAAAGACCTAGAAGTGAGCATACTGTAGGGCCTAGTTACTAGGCCCTACAGTAACTATATGCTAGGGCCAAGTTACTAGGCCCTACAGTAACTATATGCTAGGGCCAAGTTACTAGGCCCTACAGTAACTATATACTAGGGCCTAGTTACTAGGCCCTACAGTAACTATATACTAGGGCCTAGTTACTAGGCCCTACAGTAACTATATACTAGGGCCTAGTTACTAGGCCCTACAGTAACTATATACTAGGGCCTAGTTACTAGGCCCTACAGTAACTATATACTAGGGCCTAGTTACTAGGCCCTACAGTAACTATATACTAGGGCCTAATTACTAGGCCCTAGTATATAGCCAGAGCCTCACATCAACCGAAGAACCTCTGAAGCCAATGCTCGCCTGACAAATCTAAGAGTATTATTATTATTATTATTATTATTATTATTATAATCATGGGGAGCGCTAAACCCATAGGATTATACAGCGCATGTGGGGGGATGGAAGGCATTCAGGCTCAATTCAGGGAACTGGAGCACAGATCCAATTCCCTAGATCAAGAGCCCCTCACCAGCGTCAAGGAACCTCCCTTGAGGGGTCACTACTGCATAAAGGTAAACAAAGGAACTTATTAAAAAGCAAGTTATAATTATTTCATGGAGGAAACTCTAAGCCCGTATGGGTCACATAACGCTGGCGAATGGGAGGCAATGTAGTATGATCCAAGGAAAGATATGATAGCTTCAATTCCTCGGATCAAGAGCCCTTCAGCGGCCTGAGAGCACCTACCCTTGAAGTATGGTTTAGAACTTACATATCAGGTCCTCCTGTTATATGTAGATCCTGTAATATGTAGGTCCTGTTATATGTAGGTCCTGTTATATGTAGGTTCTGTTATATGTAGGTTCTATTATATGTAGGTCCTATTATATGTACGTCCTGTTATATGTAGGTTCTTATATGTAGGTTCTATTATATGTAGGTCTTGTTATATGTAGGTCCTGTTATATGCAGGTCCTGTTATATGCAGGTCCTGCTATATTCAGGTCCCCCTGCTATATGCAGGTCCCCTGCTATATGCAGGTCCCCCTGCTATATGCAGGTCCCCCTGTTATATGCAGGTCCCCCTGCTATATGCAGGTCCCCCTGCTATATGCATGTCCCCCTGCTATATGCAGGTCCCCCTGCTATATGCAGGTCCCCCTGCTATATGCAGGTCCCCCTGCTATATGCAGGTCCCCCTGCTATATGAAGGTCCCCCTGCTATATGCAGGTCCCCCTGCTATATGCAGGTCCCCCTGCTATATGCAGGTCCCCCTGCTATATGCAGGTCTCCCTGTTATATGCAGGTCCCCCTGCTATATGCAGGTCCCCCCTGCTATATGCAGGTCCCCCTGCTATATGCAGGTCTCCCTGTTATATGCAGGTACCCCTGCTATATGCAGGTCCCCCTGCTATATGCAGGTCCCCCTGCTATATGCAGGTCCCCCTGCTATATGCAGGTCCCCCTGCTATATGCAGGTCCCCCTGCTATATGCAGGTCCCCCTGCTATATGCAGGTCCCCTTGCTATATGCAGGTCCCCCTGCTATATGCAGGTCCCCCTGCTATATGCAGGTCCCCCTGCTATATGCAGGAGTCTGGAGTCACAAACTACGCACAAAGTTACAGTGTGAACAAAGGAAGCCTCGGTAACCTGAGTGATTCTTCAGGAGCTGTGACTACCACCACCTTGATGGTTGTAACACAAGGACGTAGTGGCAGACACACCATCATGTAAACCCCAGCCAACACAATATATAATTGAGATTTGCTTTGTGTCTGATGCTGACTCAATCTGAACAATGAACTGTCACCTTCAGCACCATTTTAATCCTCGAGACTCGCATAGGGGCAAATTAAATAATTTAAATTAAATATTCCGATGTGTTGCTGTTTTTAAGGAATGTGTAAAATAAGGTGTTAGATAAATGTATTGTAAAATGGGGTTACAAGAATAATATAAACTGGTATCCACCTCTTTCCTGATACAAAGGAAAGGAAAACGTAAACTCTCGTTTTCTCTCTCCCTCACTACACTTACATTCATCAGGTGTAAACTCGCATTACATTAATGTATTCTTTGTTTTAAAGCTCATAATCTGGATGTTTGGACAGTTTATAAATCTCATTATTGTGACCCTTCCAATGGAAATATGAGAACCCTAATGGAAATGAGTCACTCGGACTTCTTGGGGGTTATTCTAAGTAAATTTATTCAGGTATACACAAATACAGTTATATAGATTATCATACATAGTAGCATATGTGTGGAAAACCTGGGATAACCCAAAAAAGTCAGACAAAGTGACTTATTTCCACTGTGGTCCTGGGTAATTTACACTATGTATGATAACCGTATTTATGTGTACCTGGTGCAGCGCTGTATAGCCCTTGTGGCTTAGCGCTTCTTTTGATAATAATAATAATAATATGTGTACCTGGAGTATACCTGGAGTATACCTGAAGTATACCTGGAGTATACCTGAAGTATACCTGGAATATAGGTATATTCCAGGTACAAGTACCTGAATAAACTTCATAAGAATTATTTTTACTCGTCATTAGAGACACCTTGACGCTGGTGATGGGGTCTTGATTCGAGGAACTAGAATTGGCCTCCTCTTTCTTGGATCCAAAGGGGTTTATGAGGGAGAGAATGGTATGGGAGGATAGGTAATGGGAGTACAGGCTAGGGGGATGTTTGGGGAGGGGTTTATAAGGGAGAGAATGGTATGGGAGGATAGGTAATGGGAGTACAGGCTAGGGGGATGTTTGGGGAGGGGTTTATAAGGGAGAGAATGGTATGGGAGGATAGGTAATGGGAGTACAGGCTAGGGGGATGTTTGGGGAGGGGTTTATAAGGGAGAGAATGGTATGGGAGGATAGGTAATGGGAGTACAGGCTAGGGGGATGTTTGGGGAGGGGTTTATAAGGGACAGAATGGTATGGGAGGATAGGTAATGGGAGTACAGGCTAGGGGGATGTTTGGGGAGGGGTTTATAAGGGACAGAATGGTATGGGAGGATAGGTAATGGGAGTACAGGCTAGGGGGATGTTTGGGGAGGGGTTTACAAGGGAGAGAATGGTATGGGAGGATAGGTAATGGGAGTACAGGCAAGGGAGATGTTTGGGGAGGGGTTTATAAGGTAGAGAATGGTATGGGAGGATAGGTAATGGGAGTACAGGCTAGGGGGATGTTTGGGGAGGGGTTTATAAGGGACAGAATGGTATGGGAGGATAGGTAATGGGAGTACAGGCTAGGGGGATGTTTGGGGAGGGGTTTATAAGGGAGAAAATTGTATGAGAGGATAGGTAATGGGAGTACAAGAGAGGGGGATGTTTGGGGAGGGGTATACAAGGGAGAGAATGGTATGGGAGGATAGGTAATGGGAGGATAGGAGAGGTAGTGGTGGGTGTGACGTCAGGCCAGACTGAAGCTCTCAACCTTAGTGTGTGATGATGGTGCAGACTGAGCGGCCGTGTTGCCCATGTTAGTGTAAATTTTAGTGTAAATATTGGGACTATATGTTGAATCCTAAGGAATTTACCAGTGCCTATAAACATGGGATTATGGAGGTGCACTATATTATACCTGCTAGTGATCCTGTGGCAGCAATGTGAAGGTAAGTGATGGCTGGACGAGGTGACTTCCCTACACTGCCACTCCATTCCCTACAAATTCACTCACAAATCTCTCCTTTTTTCGTTTTTTCCCCCGTTTTGGATGGGTATTTGGGTGGGTAGTACTTGGGGCATTGCCCCAGGGATGCCAGGATTAGTTCCAGGAAGGTTGGAACAATGTTTGAATGGAGGTAGTGGTGTTTTTTGGGACAATTTTTGGGTGATGGTGAGGGAGGGTGTCAGCTCATCCCTCAACCTAACATTTTCACTGCTGTAACTTGCCTTTGTATCTCTTTAGTGTCTTCCTGTACCCAGGTGCTCACCTCTGGGGTTTTTGTAACCTCTAGATGGTGTAGTTTTTTTTTTTTTTCACTAAACAAAGCTTTGTAAGGAATTGTAGGGATGTTATTCATTATGTACTTGAAAAACGTCACTGGTTCTTTATGTTAAGTAGTTTATATTAATTTTATTCAGTATTTGGAAAATATGTATGTATATATACATTGTGTAATGTATATATATATATATATATATATATATATATATATATATATATATATATATATATTATATATATAAATGTATGTGTGCATATATATAATGTATGTAATTGTGTATATATAATTATATGGATATGTATATAATGTATGTGCATATGTATATAATGTATGTGCATATGTATATAATGTATGTGCATATGTATATAATGTATGTGCATATGTATATAAAGTATGTGCATATGTATATAATGTATGTGCATATGTATATAATGTATGTGCATATGTATATAATGTATGTGTATATATATGTATATAATGTATGTGTACATATATGTATATAATGTATGTCTACATATATGTATATAATGTATGTCTACATATATGTGTATAATGTATGTGTATATATATGTATATAATGTATGTCTACATATATGTATATAATGTATGTCTACATATATGTATATAATGTATGTCTACATATATGTGTATAATGTATGTCTACATATATGTGTATAATGTATGTGTACATATATATGTATATAATGTATGTGTATATATATATGTATATAATGTATGTGTATATATATATGTATATAATGTATGTGTATATATATATGTATATAATGTATGTGTATATATATGTATATAATGTATGTGTATATATATGTATATAATGTATGTGTATATATATGTATATAATGTATGTGTATATATATGTATATAATGTATGACATTATATATATATGAGATGTATGTATATAATGTATGTATATATATACCTATATATATACTGGTCCTCATCATATATAAGGACCTGCCTCGCATATAGGCCTTCTATATATATACATTATATACATATATGTATATATGTATATAATGTATGTATATTTATATGTATATAATGTATGTGTATATATGTATATAATGTATGTGTATATATATATGTATATAATGTATGTGTATATATGTATATAATGTATGTGTATATGTATATAATGTATGTGTATATATATGTATATAATGTATGTGTACATATATGTATATAATGTATGTGTACATATATGTATATAATGTATGTGTACATATATGTATATAATGTATGTCTACATATATGTATATGTATGTGTACATATATGTATATAATGTATGTCTACATATATGTGTATAATGTATGTCTACATATATGTGTATAATGTATGTCTACATATGTGTATAATGTATGTGTATATATATGTATATAATGTATGTCTACATATATGTGTATAATGTATGTCTACATATATGTGTATAATGTATGTGTATATATATGTATATAATGTATGTGTACATATATGTATATAATGTATATAATGTATGTGTATATGTATATAATGTATGTGTATATATATGTATATAATGTATGTGTATATGTATATAATGTATGTGTATATATATGTATATAATGTATGTGTACATATATGTATATAATGTATGTCTACATATATGTATATAATGTATGTCTACGTATATGTATATAATGTATGTGTACATATATGTATATAATGTATGTGTACATATATGTATATAATGTATGTCTACATATATGTATATAATGTATGTCTACATATATGTGTATAATGTATGTCTACATATATGTGTATAATGTATGTGTACATATATGTATATAATGTATGTGTATATATATATGTATATAATGTATGTGTATATATATATGTATATAATGTATGTGTATATATATGTATATAATGTATGTGTATATATATGTATATAATGTATGTGTATATATATATATATATGTATATAATGTTTGTGTATATATATGTATATAATGTATGTGTATATATATGTATATAATGTATGTGTATATATATATATATATATATCAGTAATGTAGGGATGAACTGTCTTGTAAGACTGTATAACAAACAAGCAGTTGTGACATTTGTTTGTTTTGCCTTGTTTAACATCACTATTTATGGAAGAAATCATAATATGAAAAAAGCTCATTGGTAATTTTTTTTATCACTTGTATAAACATGTGCTGCTAAATACAAGAAGTTTAACAAGTCTGGTTGGAAATCCTTCTCACCAACACTGTTGGGTTGTCTTGGTTTAAATCAACATAATGAACTATTGTTGAATATATAAAATACATATGTGCTTTCAGAGAAAGAGTACAAATTTATTGTACTCCTGTGTGCAGAATGGGAAGATTTTTATGAATAAAGTTTGTTTTCCTTGTTAAATAAATTGAGAATGAAGCACTTGCCAGTAAGTTCATGTGCCAAGAATAACCAAATTACTCAACTTGTCTGATTATGTTTGTTGATGGATTTAAATCACTGGTGGATTTACATTTTTATAATTATAAGGATATTTACCTCGCATTTGTATTTGTAATTTTGTGACTTGTCTTGTTTAATACCCCAACGAAATAAAATGGATAAACTGCATGTATCAATTACTACATAAAATTTATGCTATTGGTCGACAATATTGGTTTAGTATGTGGGGGGGGTGAGATGTATTGAAATCTGTAATGTACATAGAAAGACTCCCGTGCTCCTCTGGGATTTTTTTGACGCGTTTCCGTAAAGCCACTAGTTGAAGGACTTAATTATTTTCTGTGTATAAACAAATAGGTCACCGGTTAGAAAATAAGGCTCGTGTTAGCAAATATCGGGATGTGAGGCATTACCTGACAAGTGGTGTACCTGGAGGGGATTTCGGGGGTCAACTCCCCCGCGGCCCAGTCCGTGACCAGGCCTCGTAGTGGATCAGGGCTTGATCAACCTGGCTGTTACTGCTGGCTGCACGTAAACCGATATACGAGCCAAAGCCCGGCTGGTCAGGTACTGATTTTAGGTGCCTGTCCATAGTTTATTCAGGTAAACACATATACAGTTACATAGATTATCATAGCATATGTGTAGAGTGTAGACAGCCTGTGCTGTCTGCACAGACAGCCTATGCTGTCAGCCAGCTTAGTTCATATTTCGCGGCACTTAGGATAACCCAAAAAAGTTAATGACTTGTTTCCATTGGGGTCCTTTTCTTATTTCCATTGGGATCCTTTTCTTATTTCCATTGGGATCCATCGTTTTCTTGACAGCCAGGGGTTTGTTGGCAATCCCCCTTATGTAACATGCTCGTGCACTTTGCCCCAGGCCCAGACTCTTGGAACTCCTCCGTATTCATCAAGACCCTTAAGAAACGCCTATCGTGGTGCTTTAAGTATGCTATGGAGAGGGAGCCCTGACACGGGGGTCATCCCGCAGTCTCTAAAAATAACGGATATATCCCCACTCTACAAAGGTGGCAGTAGAGCAATATAAAAAAATTATAGACCAATAGCACTAACGGCCCACATTATAAAAATCTTTGAAAAGGTTCCAAGAAGCAAGATCGCAAACCACACTGATTCCCAACAATTGCACAACCCAGGGCAACATGGGTTTAGACCAGGTCGCTTTTGCATCTTGCAACTACTGGACCACTATGACATAATCTTGGACGTAGTGCAGATTTTGCAAAAGCCTTCGACAAGTGTGATCATGGTGTAATAGTGCACAAAATGCGTGCTATACGAATAACTGGAAAGGTGGATTTTTAACTTTCTAACCAATAGAACAGACATGGTAAACAGTTAAGTCCAAAGCCTCTACAGCGAAAAGCTCTGTTCCACAAGATACAGTACTCTTCCCCATTCTGTACCTTATACTCATGTCTGACACAGAGAGAGATGTAAACTATAGCACCGTGTCTTCCTTTGCAGACGATACTAAAATCTGAGTGCCATCCATTGAGGACGCGGCAAATCTCCAAGTTTTCCAATTGGCCGCAGAAAAACAATGTTCACCGAGGAAAAATTTTAGTTACTACGTCACAGAAAAAAAAATGGAATAATAGCTAAAACGGAGTATTAAACAAATTCTTAACCACACAAGAGTGAAAAAAATCAATGTGAAAGACTTGGAAGTGATAATGTCAGAGGATCTCGCCTGCAATGATCACAAGCTTCATGATCACATGTGGTCGAGGTCCGGACCGCGGGGGCGTTGACCCCCGGAACACCGTCTAGATAACATCGTAGGGGAAAGTACACAAAACGAAACAAGAAAGGAAGTAAGAGACTGCTGACACTGGGGATTAATAACTCTCTGGAGTTTAAATAATTCGAAGTCTTTGATGTGTAATGTACAGTTGGCAAATTACCTGTCTGCTGAAGCAGGAAAATGAATAAATTGATGTTTTGAGTTATCGTTGACAGTGTAGTTAGTTTTGGGAGAAGTCGTATTTTTATTTATACAGTATAATTAAACGACACAAGTTGCATGTTCGATATATACTTTACAAATGAGGTTGAAATGTTTGATCAGTGTCAACATGGGAGGTAACTCAGGCGATTTTTTTTTTTTATTCCTCCCGCTTGACATTTACAGTTAGCGTGCAGTAGTATTTGTTGGCTTATTAGCACTGAAATACCGAATGATTGTTTAGTGAAACTCTTAAATTTTTTTTTTACTGTTATTTATTTCTTAGGTGTGTGAAATACATTTATTGTAAATTGATTACCTTACACTACCATAGGCACTGTATGGCCCTTATGGGTTTAGTGCTTCCCACTTAAGTATAATGATGTCAATTGTTTATTAGTTTTAGTATTTGTTTTATTGAATCTTCGAGCTATGCAAATGTGGTTCTCTTTATTTCTTAGTTATACAGTATTTAATTTATATACCTATCTTTTTTTCATAATTTTGGTAATATTTTATTTTTTTTTTTTTAACTTGGAAAGTTGTAAACTGTGATTGCTTGCTCTTCATTCATTTTATGTATCAAAGTGAAAAAATAAATCAGAAAATATTGTTGCTTCCTATCTGTTTTGACAAGGATGGAAAGGTTATTTGACGTGACGTGTATTCGCCAACTTGGGTTTGTTGGAGTCGAGTCCTGTTCCCGTCTCATGAGCCTAGTCGACTGATGTTTTCCCTCTTTACCTCTATCAAATCTACTCTACCTATGACTTATATGTTAAGCTTCCAGTTGTACCCCTCCTAGTTCCTGGTCATCTTATCTCAGTCTGACCGTATCATTCCCTCTTGGTACCAGGTATGTAATCATTACAGAATGGATATAAATGCTCTGGAAAATGTACAAAGGAGGATGACAAAGTTGATCCCATGTATCAGAAACCTTCCCTATGAGGATAGACTAAGGGCCCTGAATCTTCACTCTCTAGAAAGACGTAGAATTAGGGGGGATATGATTGAGGTGTATAAATGGAAGACGGGAATAAATAAAGGGGATGTAAATAGTGTGCTGAAAATATCTAGCCTAGACAGGACTCGCAGCAATGGTTTTAAGTTAGAAAAATTCAGATTCAGGAAGGATATAGGAAAGTACTGGTTTGGTAATAGAGTTGTGGATGAGTGGAACAAACTCCCGAGTACAGTTATAGAGGCCAGAACGTTGTGTAGCTTTAAAAATAGGTTGGATAAATACATGAGTGGGTGTGAGTTGGACCTGATTAGCTTGTGCTACCAGGACGGTTGCCGTGTTACATAAGAACATAAGAAAGGAGGAACACTGCAGGAGGCCTGCTGGCCCATACTAGGCAGGTCCTTTACAATTCATCCCACTAACAAAACATTTGCCCAACCCAATTTTCAATGCCACCCAAGAAATAAGCTCTGATGTGAAAGTCCCACTCAAATCCAACCCCTCCCACTCATGTACTTATCCAACCTAGATTTGAAACTACCCAAAGTCCTAGCCTCAATAACCCAACTAGGTAGACTGTTCCACTCATCAACTACCCTATTTCCAAACCAATACTTTCCTATGTCCTTTCTAAATCTAAACTTATCTAATTTAAATCCATTACTGCGCGTTCTCTCTTGGAGAGACATCCTCAAGACCTTATTAATATCCCCTTTATTAATACCTATCTTCCACTTATACACTTCGATCAGGTCTCCCCTCATTCTTCGTCTAACAAGTGAATGTAACTTAAGAGTCTTCAATCTTTCTTCATAAGGAAGATTTCTGATGCTATGTATTAATTTAGTCATCCTACGCTGAATGTTCTCTAACGAATTTATGTCCATTTTGTAATACGGAGACCAGAACTGAGCTGCATAATCAAGGTGAGGCCTTACTAATGATGTATAAAGCTGCAGTATGACCTCTGGACTTCTGTTGCTTACACTTCTTGATATAAATCCCAGTAATCTATTTGCCTTATTACGTACGCTTAGGCATTGCTGTCTTGGTTTAAGGTTGCTGCTCACCATAACCCCCAAGTCCTTTTCGCAATCTGTATGGCTAAGTTCTACATCATTTAATTTATAAGTACTAGGGTTATGGGCACTCCCAAGCTTCAGAACCTTGCATTTATCTACATTGAACTGCATCTGCCACTTTTCTGACCAAGAATAGAGTTTGTTTAAATCCTCCTGAAGTTGAACATCAAAATGGTATACAATACCGACAGGTTGTTAGGTAAGACACATATGCAACAGTTAGACAACTTTAATCCGAAACGTTTCGCCTACACAGTAGGCTTCTTCAGTCGAATACAGAAAATAGGCAGGAACAGTAGAGATGTGAAGACGATGTAATCAGTCCATCACCCTTGTAGTCGTAGAATTTGAGGTTGTCAGTCCCTCGGCCTGGAGAAGTTCAGTTCCATAGTCAGGAACTATCAGATAGTTCCTGACTATGGAACTGAACTTCTCCAGGCCGAGGGACTGACAACCTCAAATTCTACGACTACAAGGGTGATGGACTGATTACATCGTCTTCACATCTCTACTGTTCCTGCCTATTTTCTGTATTCGACTGAAGAAGCCTACTGTGTAGGCGAAACGTTTCGGATTAAAGTTGTCTAACTGTTGCATATGTGTCTTACCTAACCTCCTGAAGTTCCCTAACATCTACGTTTGAATCAATTATCCTACCTATCTTTGTGTCATCGGCGAATTTGCTCATATCACTAGTAATTCCCTCATCAAGATCATTGATATATATTATAAACAACAACGGGCCCAAGACTGATCCCTGTGGAACGCCACTTGTTACAGATCCCCACTCGGATTTAACCCCATTTATGGACACTCTCTGCTTCCTGTCAGTGAGCCATGACTCGATCCACGAGAGCACTTTTCCCCCAATGCCATGAGCTGCCACTTTCTTTAACAGTCTATGGTGCGGAACTCTATCAAAAGCCTTACTAAAATCTAAGTAAATAATATCAAATTCTTTATTGTGGTCAACAGCCTCAAAAGCTTTACTGAAGAAAGTTAATAAATTAGTTAGACAAGACCGGCCTCTTGTGAATCCATGCTGAGTATCATTAATCAAGCTATGCTTATCGAGATGGCTTCTTATAATCTCAGCTATAATTGACTCTAGTAATTTGCCTACAATTGAGGTCAGGCTTATTGGGCGGTAATTTGACGGTAACGACTTGTCCCCTGTTTTAAAAATAGGAGTTACATTAGCCATCTTCCACATATCAGACACTACACCTGTTTGAAGAGATAAATTAAAAATATTAGTTAATGGTTCACAGAGTTCCATTTTGCATTCCTTAAGAACTCTTGAAAAAACCTCATCAGGACCCGGCGACTTATTTTGCTTCAGTCTGTCTATCTGCCTCACAACCATATCACTAGTGACTGTGATGTTACATAATTTATCTTCTTCTAGCCCACTGTAAAAATTAATTACTGGAATATTGTTAGTGTCTTCCTGTGTAAAAACTGAGAGAAAATAATTATTTAAAATCAAGCACATTTCATTCTCATTGTCAGTAAGGTGCCCATAGTTATTTTTAAGGGGACCTATCTTATCTCTAACTTTTGTTCTATAGACCTGGAAAAAACTTTTTGGGTTAGTTTTAGAATCCCTAGCAACTTTAATTTCATAGTCCCTTTTAGCTTTTCTTATCCCCTTTTTAATGTCCCTCTTAATGTCAATATACTGATTCATAAGATGACCCTCACCTCTTTTGATACGCCTATAAATTCCTTTCTTATGCCCTAGTAGATATTTGAGCCTATTATTCATCCATTTTGGGTCATTTCTATTTGATCTAATTTCTTTATATGGGATAAACGCTCTTTGAGCAGCATGTATAGTGTTCAGAAAACTGTCATATTGATAGCTCTCTTCGTTACCCCAGTCAACAGATGATAAGTGTTCTCTAAGCCCATCGTAATCTGCTAAGCGAAAATCTGGGACTGTTACTGAGTTATCGCTACTATCGTACTTCCATTCAATGCTAAATGTAATTGATTTGTGGTCGCTAGCACCCAGTTCCTCTGAAATTTCTAAATTATTAACAAGGGATTCATTGTTTGCCATAACTAAGTCAAGCAGGTTATTTCCCCTTGTAGGTTCTGTCACAAACTGCTTCAAAAAACAATCCTGAAATACTTCTAAGAAGTCGTACGATTCTAAATTCCCAGTCAAGAAATTCCAATCAACATGACTAAAGTTAAAGTCTCCTAGAATTACTACATTATCGTGCCTTGTGGCCTTAACAATTTCCTCCCATAGTAGTTTCCCTTGGTCCCTATCTAAGTTAGGGGGACGGTATATCACTCCTAAAATCAGTTTTTCATGCCCCTCTGAAAATTCTATCCAAACAGACTCTGTATGTGTTACTTCAGACTTAATACCCGTTTTTATGCAACAGTTCAAGCGATCTCGGACATACAATGCCACCCCACCCCCCCTCCCAATACTTCTATCTTCTTGGAACAATTTAAAACCCTGAATATGACATTCCGCAGGCATGTCCCGACTTTTTGAATTAAACCACGTCTCAGTTAAGGCAAATACATCAATGTTACCTACCCTTAAGTCAAGGTGACCTGACCTGACTAGGTTGGGTGCATTGGCTTAAGCCGGTAGGAGACTTGGACCTGCTTCGCATGGGCCAGTAGGCCTTCTGCAGTGTTCCTTCGTTCTTATGTTCTTAAAAGAAGAGAGAAGCTGACGACGACGTTTCGGTCCGACTTGGACCATTTACGTTGTAAATGGTCCACGTCTGACCGAAACGTCGTCGTAAGCTTCTCTCTTTTATGTGCGGGTTATTTGTGTAACTGTTCAGATTCGCTTACCTGACATAGGATAAATCTTAATGTACTCGTCTGGTGATGTGGTCGTTGTGACATTTCCTCTCGGATCCTCTTCTTTTATTGGTGATTATAGTTTTTATCCTCTTAGTCTTCACATTATATCAGGTTTTAATATCCGCTTAATTGGTTAAAAATAAACATTTACTTTATTAGAGAGTTATTTTACGAGCTTCGTTGGAAGCGAGGCCACCAGACTAATCTAAATCTCTGCCATTATATTAAAATAGTATATTTCCAGTCCTTTAAACAACATATTGCGTACACTGAATGTTAAATTTCGCTTTTACATATACATATAATGCTTATGTTATCAATATTTCAACACTAGACAACTCTGATGGTTCCAAATATATTCTCCCTTCCCCGGAGCTGCCTGGACGCCAGGAAAGGACTCTTCAGCAGAAAGAATTGCAGCTAATTTTCCCTATCTAAAAAATAACTTATTTCATTCGTTTAACTCTTAAAGGTTTAAGGCATAACTTGATAATCCGAATACATTCGTCACTAATATTAAAACGCTACATTCCATTTGATACGTCTTAATGTTTGTATACCATACAACCGTGTGTGTGGGTTGTGTATGTGGTGTGTGGCTTGTGTGTATGTGGTGTGTGTGGGTTGTGCGTATGTGGTGTGTGTGGGTTATGTGGTGTGTGGGTTGTGTGTATGTGGTGTGTGTGGGTTGTGTGTATGTGGTGTGTGTGGGTTGTGTGTATGTGGTGTGTGTGGGTTGTGTATATGTGGTGTGTGGGGTTGTGTATATGTGGTGTGTGGGGGTTGTGTATATGTGGTGTGTGGGGGTTGTGTATATGTGGTGTGTGTGGGTTGTGTATATGTGGTGTGTGTGGGTTGTGTATATGTGGTGTGTGTGGGTTGTGTATATGTGGTGTGTGTGGGTTGTGTATATGTGGTGTGTGTAGGTTGTGTATATGTGGTGTGTGTGGGTTGTGTATATGTGGTGTGTGTGGGTTGTGTATATGTGGTGTGTGTGGGTTGTGTATATGTGGTGTGTGGGGGTTGTGTATATGTGGTGTGTGGGGGTTGTGTATATGTGGTGTGTGGGGGTTGTGTATATGTAGTGTGTGAGGGCTATGTATATGTCGGGTTGTGTATGTGTGTGTGGGAAGGGGTGTTGATATATGTATAAATAAGTACACACATACTAATCTATATCTTATGGAAAAAATAATTTTCAGAATACTTGAAAATATTGCTGCATAACTATAAATTTTGCATCTTGTATTAAATAAATCTTTGGTTAAATATTTATCCCTGAAATGCAGCTCAGAAACCTAGTGTGGCTTAACTATGATAATTTGCCCATATACAACTTTTTTTTTATATGGATTATTCGTAATTACCTATAAATTGGAGTCTAAGAGCTTTTATTGAGGAAGAATTGCCTGCTGCATAGTTACTGAGCTGTCAGTGAACTAGTGTAGCCTAGTTGTTAGGGGGCTTTGTTGCAGGATAGTTGCTGCGTTATCGGTTAATATGAACCAGCTGTTAACTAGAGAGGAAGACTGGTGAAATAGTTGACGTCAGCTGAGCCTCCGTGCATATTTCCGGTAAGTCATTACTGGGAATTTCCTACATTTTTTATACTGTTCAGGGTTTACCAGAAGGTGCCCTCTGTACGTTCCATCCCTCCACCCCCTCTGTACGTTCCGTCCCTCCACTCCCTCTGTACGTTCCGTCCCTCCACCCTCTGTACGCCCTCCCATACACCCTCTGTATGGCCGCAAGGTGTCTGGACAAGTCCCGGCAGCGCTGAATTCTTCACGCAGTGTGATGGGTGGCAGCAGCGTCAGGAGGGTGGTGGTGGTGAGCCTGCAATCCTTGGTGTGTAGGGGGGAGGGCAACACTAGATCTCCTACTGCGTCGCGTCCCTCGTACCTTCACAAGAAAGTCTCACTTGTTACTCTACAACATGCTGTATATGTGGATGAAAACTAGCAATGAACGAATGTTGCAATTCAAACTTCTACAGACTATTTTAAAACTGTCAAGATTAGATATGTTGGTAATGAGCCACCTTTGTCGCCTGTGAGTCCACTTATCCCAGTTGGGATTGGAGATGGGATCCATAGCGTCATACATGATCACAACTGTCTCCAGCATCATATTATCGGAGTACCACTAGCGAGGGTACCAGAAGCTGTGTGGAGATAAGTAGAGCGTGCGTGTACGTGCTTCTTTTTTGTGGATCATCATCTCCATGACTGGGGCTTTGCCAGGCCTCCTGGGTCATCCTGCTACCGACTACAGACAACTTCTACAAAGATCACTGCGTATCCACCTTTCCCTGGGTCTAGATAAGAAATATGGCCCAAATTTGGGTGGTGAAAGGAAAGATCCAGAACAAGGAATTACAATACTGTTAGGTGAAATATCCCTCCCTCCCATCCCCCGCCTGACCCCGACAGAGAGAAAGTCCCACACCCAGTACATGCCTACAACTTATACTCCCACGTAGTGATGAATGGTTTGAAAAACCGACAAGTTGAAGATTGAGACACTTATGCAGCATATGGGAATCTTTATTCAGGAAACGTTTCGCCACACAGTGGCTTCATCAGTCCAATACAAAGAGGAAGGCGTAAGGAGAGGAGGAGAATGAGGTAATCAGTCCCTCAGCCTGGAGTCGATGTGTTCAGTCCATCAATCTTGTAGAATGTACAGCATAGGGCCGTAGACGTGGCTTATATACTGTAGTGAGGTGACTTGAAGCCACGTCTACGGCCCTATGCTGTACATTCTACAAGATTGATGGACTGAACACATCGACTCCAGGCTGAGGGACTGATTACCTCATTCTCCTCCTCTCCTTACGCCTTCCTCTTTGTATTGGACTGATGAAGCCACTGTGTGGCGAAACGTTTCCTGAATAAAGATTCCCATATGCTGCATAAGTGTCTCAATCTTCAACTTGTCGGTTTTTCAAACCATTCATCACAACTGTCAGACACTGCAGCATCATGGGATCTTCTTACAAAGAATTCTTCAACGCTTGTTCAACCTTTGGACAAAGACCTACTTCGACTAGTGGATGGTACCACTATGATCCCGCCTCCGTCTGCTTCAAGTCACCTCACTACAGTATATAAGCCACGTCTACGGCCCTATGCTGTACATTCTACAAGATTGATGGACTGAACACATCGACTCCAGGCCGAGGGACTGATTACCTCATTCTCCTCCTCTCCTTACGCCTTCCTCTTTGTATTGGACTGATGAAGCCACTGTGTGGCGAAACGTTTCCTGAATAAAGATTCCCATATGCTGCATAAGTGTCTCAATCTTCAACTCCCACGTAGGCCTCTCAGCTCGACTGATCAGTAATAATTTGGAACGTTCACAAAGTGTCCTTGATGAAGATATTGTTAGTAGTTTCCAATACTGAAACTATGTATAGTGCCAAAACAAAAGCATTCACATTGCTAAACTCACAAACTAGTATTTAGTCACTTAGCCATAATACCAACTTACCTCATAATTTTGTAATATTTTAAACTTAAGATCTAATTTAAGTCTGCCCGAAATGCCTAGCCATGCTAGGTGTTCTAGTGGTACACTCTGTAATTATTATTTTACTACATGTAAACAATACAATAACCAAATTCTGTAAACTCAGCATTGTAATCCTTATAGAGAATAAACTTTGAATTTGAATATATATATTATTTTTTTTTATTTTTTATTATCACACCGGCCGATTCCCACCAAGGCAGGGTGGCCCGAAAAAGAAAAACTTTCACCATCATTCACTCCATCACTGTCTTGCCAGAAGGGTGCTTTACACTACAGTTTTTAAACTGCAACATTAACACCCCTCCTTCAGAGTGCAGGCACTGTACTTCCCATCTCCAGAACTCAAGTCCGGCCTGCCGGTTTCCCTGAATCCCTTCATAAATGTTACTTTGCTCACACTCCAACAGCACGTCAAGTATTAAAAACCATTTGTCTCCATTCACTCCTATCAAACACGCTCACGCATGCCTGCTGGAAGTCCAAGCCCCTCGCACACAAAACCTCCTTTACCCCCTCCCTCCAACCCTTCCTAGGCCGACCCCTACCCCGCCTTCCTTCCACTACAGACTGATACACTCTTGAAGTCATTCTGTTTCGCTCCATTCTCTCTACATGTCCGAACCACCTCAACAACCCTTCCTCAGCCCTCTGGACAACAGTTTTGGTAATCCCGCACCTCCTCCTAACTTCCAAACTACGAATTCTCTGCATTATATTCACACCACACATTGCCCTCAGACATGACATCTCCACTGCCTCCAGCCTTCTCCTCGCTGCAACATTCATCACCCACGCTTCACACCCATATAAGAGCGTTGGTAAAACTATACTCTCATACATTCCCCTCTTTGCCTCCAAGGACAAAGTTCTTTGTCTCCACAGACTCCTAAGTGCACCACTCACTCTTTTTCCCTCATCAATTCTATGATTCACCTCATCTTTCATAGACCCATCCGCTGACACGTCCACTCCCAAATATCTGAATACGTTCACCTCCTCCATACTCTCTCCCTCCAATCTGATATTCAAACTTTCATCACCTAATCTTTTTGTTATCCTCATAACCTTACTCTTTCCTGTATTCACCTTTAATTTTCTTCTTTTGCACACCCTACCAAATTCATCCACCAATCTCTGCAACTTCTCTTCAGAATCTCCCAAGAGCACAGTGTCATCAGCAAAGAGCAGCTGTGACAACTCCCACTTTGTGTGTGATATACATATACATATATATACATATATATACATATACATATATATACATATACATATATATACATATACATATATATACATATATATACATATACATATATATATGTGTGTGTGTGTGTGTTCATTATTTTTTGTAATCTAGTGTAGCTTATCGTCTTGTCTCAGAGCATTTATTGTACCCACGTTTCAGTGGCATTATTTTTTTTCGCCATCTGCTCGTAAAGGATTTTCGGTGTTTAAATTAGGATCCAGTTCCTCCTATATTTTCCAGATGTAAATTGTATATCTTTCTAAATTGCTCACCAGGGAGTAGTTTGAGAAATTTTAGGCTTCCGCGATAATTTAAGTGTTCGCATATATATTGGCAAGAAGGTTCTTTGTACGTTCTCTAAATCGTCAATTTCACCTACCTTAAATTGAGTTTCTACTGTGCAGTAATACACCGGTTTAAAGAGCACCTCTTTAAAGGTTGTTATCCAGCAGTTATGGTAGCAACATTTGTGACTAACTTAAAATGTTCCGACTTGGTTACTCCCACCTCTTCTGCGTTTCTCTTCCTCTCTGATGAGTGCTTTTGCTCTGTTCTTATCTGTATTTCCTAACATTTGTGTCAAGACACGAGAGAGAATTGGAACAAGTCCTATGGTTAAAGGACCAGAGCATTTCGCTGTGGCGACCACTGATTTTACGTACGTTTTGTTAAGAAAGTGTAGATGCATTTGTCCTCTTTCCCAGTTACCCCTTGTAGGTATTGTGCGAGCCGTTACACCATGATCACACTCGTCGGAGACATGAGCAATCTGTGTGCGTGCGTGTGTGTGTGTGCGTGCGTGCGTGCGTGTGCGTGTGTGTACTCACCTAGTTGAGGTTGCGGGGGTCGAGTCCGAGCTCCTGGCCCCGCCTCTTCACTGATCGCTACTAGGTCACTCTCCCTGAACCGTGAGCTTTATCATACCTCTGCTTAAAGCTGTGTATGGATCCTGCCTCCACTGCATCGCTTCCCAAACTATTCCACTTACTGACTACTCTGTGGCTGAAGAAATACTTCCCAACATCCCTGTGATTCATCTGTGTCTTCAACTTCCAACTGTGTCCCCTTGTTACTGTGCCCAATCTCTGGAATATCCTGTCTTTGTCCACCTTGTCAATTCCTCTCAGTATTTTGTATGTCGTTATCATGTCCCCCCTCTCTCTCCTGTCCTCCAGTGTCGTCAGGTTGATTTCCATGTGCGCGCGCGTGTGTGTGTGTGTGTGTGTGTGTGTGTGTGTGTGTGTGTGTGTGTGTCTTCATACACTCTTTAATCCTAAGTTAAGGGCTTAAGTATTCATAAGTGGTGAGAAAGGTTACGTGCAGCCTTAATGACACTTTTGTAATGAATAGGCTTTAAACCCTCATTAACCAACCCACCTTGGCTTGCAATGTATCCATAACTGTGGTAACTGTGCAACAGTTGCGAAAGGCGGAAGCTTTCTGCTCTAAACTCATGTTATGCCCTACTACACCCTGGCTGTGAGAGTAGTGTGTGTATCACGCGATTAGTGGTGGGAGTAGTGTTTCCATGGTTCCATCACTCCATGTACTGAATAATGTTTCAAGAGTTTAGTGTCTCTTGTAAGCAATTAAGAATTTTATTTGATATTGGCCAGGGTTTTATGATTGTTGATAACATGTGTATTGTTCCACTCACGATATTTTACCTTTTTCTTCTATAACATGTTTCGCAGTTTTTCTGAGTTCAAAAATTTTGGTAACACGTGCCCCTCAAGGAAGGTTCCTTGATGTTGGTGAGGGGCTCTTGATTTAGGGAATTGGATCTGTGCTCCAGTTCCCCGAATTAAGCCTGAATGCCTTCCACATCCTTCCCCCAGGCGCTGTATAATCCTCCGGGTTTGGCGCTTCCCCCTTGATTATTATAATAATAATAATAATGGTAACACGTGACGTCATTCTAGACTTGTTCCACTGTTATTTCCTTCGTGTTTTCCTCCGTTATTTTAGCCCCGTCGCCTTTGTTTTTGTGTTATTGTTGTCATTGTTTTTGTGAGATTGAGATCTAGGCCACTCTTTGAGCTCTTTAATTCATTCTTTTATTTTTTTAACCATGTAAATGACTGAGAATGACATGAAAACCGTGGTCTCGTTTTGGTCATGTTACATCCACTTTCTCTTCCTTCCACCCACCTTTGTTTGGTCCCGGTGTATGGTCCATCCCCCCTCCTCCCATTGTCTTGCACCACTGGTTTTGACAATGTCTGGAACTAAAACTTTGAAAGGTACTGTAGCTACTGAATCCATAAATGTCTGCTTGACGATACCGTCATTTTACTGTGCCTGTTTCTGAGTACTTGATGAGTAAGGGTGTGTTAGGTATATGGGCCTGTAGACCACTAGCAGCCGTAGCCTCGTTGAGTAGGCAACCTAAAGCCTTACCTCAAGCCTGACTGCGAGTTTTAGACAACTCTAAAGTGGTTACAGATATGCCTTAATAAAGTCTCGGTTCAGGCTGACACATTTAATTATCTTGTTTTTATAACTCATCCTGTGACTAACAGGAAAGTATAGCTAGATTGTTAGGTAAGACACATATGCAACAGTTAGGTATCTTTATTATGAAACGTTTCGCCTACACAGTAGGCTTCTTCAGTCAAGTACAGAAAAGTTGATAGAAGCAGAAGATACTTGAAGACGATGTAATCAGTCCATCACCCTTAAAGTTTTGAGGTGGTCAGTCCCTCAGTCTGGAGAAGAGCATTGTTCCATAGTATGAAACAACATGGAGAAGAAGTGACAGGATGGAGCCTTTATAGCGCCAGGAGGCGAGACGCAGGCCACTAGGAGAGGTAAGAACTCAGATGTTGAAAGGTTAGGTCCCTCTCAAACCCAGCCCCTCTCACTAGTGGAAGTTGTCGAAGTTGATTGCAGGTCTGCACCAAGACACCCCTGTGTTGCAGTGTCTGACAGATTGAACATTAAAATGGTATAAAATACCGACAGGTTGTTAGGTAAGACACATATGCAACAGTTAGGTATCTTTATTATGAAACGTTTCGCCTACACAGTAGGCTTCTTCAGTCAAGTACAGAAAAGTTGATAGAAGCAGAAGATACTTGAAGACGATGTAATCAGTCCATCACCCTTAAAGTTTTGAGGTGGTCAGTCCCTCAGTCTGGAGAAGAGCATTGTTCCATAGTATGAAACAATATGCTCTTCTCCAGACTGAGGGACTGACCACCTCAAAACTTTAAGGGTGATGGACTGATTACATCGTCTTCAAGTATCTTCTGCTTCTATCAACTTTTCTGTACTTGACTGAAGAAGCCTACTGTGTAGGCGAAACGTTTCATAATAAAGATACCTAACTGTTGCATATGTGTCTTACCTAACAACCTGTCGGTATTTTATACCATTTTAATGTTCAATATAGCTAGATTGCTTCCAGGCTTTAATTGTTGTACAGAAGTGTAGTCGCAATATACAAGAACATAGAGAACACTGCAGCAGGCCTACTGGCCCATTCTTGGCAGATTCTTGTCAAACTCACTAACAAATATTGGTTCAACCCATTATTAGTGTTACCCAAAGAATAAGCTTTGATAACACTATTAACTCGAGTCTGCTTGACTCTGCAACTCATTTCCTTTACTCTTTTCGGCATTACACACAGGCACATGAGTGACAGCAGGTAAACCTGAGTTCTTGTTAGAGTAGTAAATTCTTTGGCTGCTGGAAGGACTAGCTAGGATGAGAGAGAATCTGAGCATAAACACTACACAGAAGGTATTACCAGGAGTATGTATAAACTACACATTTTTGGCAGCATGCATGCAAGGCACATCTGAAACCTGCCGGCAGAAACTCACTCCTTGGTATCCATCCTATCTTGTATCGTCACTGAAGACTCATACTGCTGAACAAGACTTCGTGAGGGGATAGTTTTGTGTAATACTTGAAGCATCAGCTTCAAGTGAAGCATCAGCTTCAAGTACCACGTGCAGACATCAGTCTGCACGTGGTACAATGTGTGGATAAGTACATATATAGCTTTGCTCCCAAGTTTGTTTCGAGGGCCGCTGGCATGCAATATTCAACGAAACGTTTGGTCATTGATAATTGCTCCTTCAACATTTGCAACCACATTAATGCTAGAAAATAACATTTGCTCATTCTCATTTTCACATTTTAATTTTTTATTTACTCGACGTTTCCACAACTAGAAAAAAAAAAACATAATGAACTGGCAATTGTTTGTAGCTAAATTAGAAATTCTGATTCCAGTGTCACTTGATGGAAACAGCTTGTGCAAAATAATATATGCTAGCAGGAACGTGAATATTATCATTGTTGATGGTTATGTGAAGATCGTTCCCGGAATCATCCTACCATCCCTGTTGACAGCCTGAGTGAGTCCTACGTCAGCACAAGTCTACCAGGCACCTTCTACTGTGGTGGCAACAGTCTACCAGGCACTACTGGGGTGTCAGCAATCTACCAGGCATTCTCTACTGGGGTGTCAACAGTCTACCAGGCACCCTCTACTGTGGTGGCAACAGTCTGCCAGGCACTCTACTGGGGTGTCAGCAGTCTACCAGGCACCCTCTACTGTGGTGGCAACAGTCTACCAGGCACTCTACTGGGGTGTCAGCAGTCTACCAGGCACTCTCTACTGGGATGTCAACAGTCTACCAGGCACTCTACTGGGGTGTCAGCAGTCTACCAGGCACCCTCTACTGTGGTGGCAACAGTCTACCAGGTACTCTACTGGGGTGTCAGCAGTCTACCAGGCACTCTCTACTGGGATGTCAACAGTCTACCAGGCACTCTACTGGGGTGTCAGCAGTCTACCAGGCACCCTCTACTGTGGTGTCAACAGTGATGCTGAGTCACCTGTTCACAGGTGCCTCGATCGACACCTGCTCCATCATGAATACATGCTGTTGCCACGCTTAACACAGGTGACTCACTTGCTCGCTCGCCTACACGCTTACCTACCCAAGACTTATCCCTGTCTTAGAGGCAGTACCTGACTAGCGGGGCTGTGGTGCCCACGTTGGACTGCCTGCTGCAAGCACCGAAAGGCTATTTTCTCCGCCAAGTGTCGAATCAATCAGGCTGTGACAGATAAGTGGGCCGGCATCATCAACTTGGTTGACCAGGCGAGCACCAGACAAGCCTGGTCCAGGACCTGGCTTCGAGTGTAGGAACCGTCTCGAAACCCATCAGACGTAAGGCCATCTGAGGTGCCGGCAATCAAGAGGCGTACTGTGACACCGGCCGACCATCCCAACAACCATCAACTGGATTTTAATAATTCTACAAGTACATGTACACGGTATACAGGCCTAGCTGACATCAATGACATACTACTATATAGAAATCCTCTTGTTATGCAGAGCATTTCGGGCAAATTAGGTCAATTTTGTCCCTAGGATGCGACCCACAGCAGTCGACTAACACCCAGGTACCTATTTTACTGATGGGTGAACATTGGACAGCAGGTGTCTTAAGGAAACACGTCTTAATGTATCCAGGCGTACCGGGTATCGACCCCCCGGAAGTGTGAGAGTTGAGTGCGCTAGCGATCGAGCTGCGGGATACCTTCTGTTGCTTCTGTTTGGTACAGCGTTACTGGTCATCTTTCTGCCAGTTCTTCAAGGGGAGTTCCTTGATGATGGCGTAAGGCTGTAAGGTGCTGTACGGCCCCTACAGGTTTAGTTTCCTTTTTAATATAATAACCCCAGCCTCCTAGATTGCTCGACTGGTAGCACACTCATCTCGCACATTGAGGTCTGGTTCGATTCCCGGTACTGGTGGAAACATTAGGACGTGTTTCCTTAAGTCACGTGCTGTCCCTGTCCACCTAGCAGTAAAACATGTACCTGGATGTTAGTCGACTGGTGTGGGTCGTATCCTGGGGACAAAACTGACCTAATTTGCCGGAAATGCTCTGCGTACACACGTTCTACATGGTATGGCATTGATGTCATCTATGGTCTGAATGCGTTGTACATGTACTTGTAAAAATAAAGTATTATTATTATAATAATAATAATAATAATAATTATTATTATTATTATTATTATCCTTTGTAAACATGGAGGTAGCTAGATAGGCATTGCTCAGTAGTCTTTATATGGGTCTTCTAGCAGGAACAATGGTAGTTTCCTTCAAGCTGGACCATCTCTTGTAGCATGTGCTGCATCAGCCAGGTTGTGATGGAAGGTGTGAGTGAGCCAGCGAGCCACTGGTGACAACTTGCTGTATCAGGCAGTCGTCAGGAAAATCTGGCCTCAGATCAGGCTGCGAGAGTAGACTAATCTTGGATACCGGTCACAGGTGTATAGGTAGCAATAAGTGGCTGAGGTTTTAGTGGAGTGAAACTCACCCCATCCTCTTAACAGTTTCATTGTTGCAAAGATAGTCAAACGGGCGATTGTTTAAAGAGTTTTAAACAGTGAATTATCTAACATTGTTCTGGTGCGCACAGTGGCTGCTTTTGTTTTTCGAGTCACTTTTTATCGCCTTCATCTTAATTTTATTTATTGGTGTTGTGGTATGTTAAAATTGGTTATTTTTTTTTAGCTAGTAGAGGATAGTCCAGTTTGACTTAACCTGACGTAAATCGAGAAATTTGCAGCAAATCGTGTGTGTGACTGTAATCTGCATTGTATTTCGGATGTCGGGTTGGAGAAGTGTGCGTGTCACTTAACACTTAACCTGAAATCATGGATCGTAAACGAGACTTAAGAATAATGATGAGTCCAGCTTGTCACCTCGCTGGCCGACCCTTCCAGTCCTCCCACCAGTTAAAAGGTGCGTGAGTTCCCCCTGTCTCCTAATATGTTGACTTTTCCTCTACAATCTACCTTGTCCGTGATTACTTTCGCATTTGCTTTGTCTGCTTTCGTAAGGTGAAGTCCAGGATCTTTCCTTAATTCATGGTATAACTTTACAATCTTTGAGGACGATTGTGTTGCAGAGGTCTGAGGAAAGCTCAGACCTCTGCAACACAATCGTCATGTTCTCCATTTCCCACTGGAAAACATTTCTTATATCTTCCTGTAATTATTCAGTGTATTCTACCGAAGTGACTTTCATGCTTATTTTAGGTATAGGGTGATGTATTTATACTCAGAGACGGAGCTCGGCCGAGCAACGTCTACTGATGGTCACAGAGGGAGGCCTGTGGGGCAGCGTGACTAAGGCCTGGCAAGGGACCCTGCCTATAAATGTTACTAGCAGATGTATATACTACACAAATCTTGCATCACTGACAAAATGTTTGGTTTCTTAGGTAAGGAGTTCAACAGCTACACGTCAGTCACTTCTCTGGTACATTCCATCTCTCTAGTCAATGCCAAGTTTTCTTTTTTTAAGCTTAAGCTTATCCCTCGAATAAATGGACCTGTTTCCCCTTCTAAATTTGCTGGCACTTAGTGCCTATAACATGCAGCGAACAACATGGATTCGGAATGTGAAAAATTAATTTTTTATAGTTTTACTGTGTTGATAGTAGTGCAAATTTAGTAATGTTAGGAAATAAATGTTTCTTAAATGCAGATTAACCAAATAATTCTGTGGATCTGTAAACAAACTGTTAAAAAAAGGCTACAGCTTGATCAACGTGGCTGTTGTTGGCTCCACGCACTCCCAAGTAAGCACCATAACTGTTGATGAGGAACTTATCTTCTTTGAAGCCAGTTAGGATTTTATTGGTACGTGTCCTTACGTTTCATGAGAGGACGTTAAAAAGTCTCTGACCCTCTATGCTTATCGAATTTCTCTGTTCATGATTGCGTTGTGTGCGCTTGTTCCCGTTGTGGGCGTGCCAGCAGTGATCCCACAGGCTGTTGAATCAAGCGTTCTTTCTTGTGAAGGTCGGCTTAACTGCCAGTAAAGGCAAGATAAGATTGAGGTTGTGGATATTGTGAAAGAAATGTTTTTGTGGTTAGGCGTGTTGAGCAATGCTCGTTGTACATCCTCTGTTATACTCCGTAAATGTATTTTCAAGTTTCAAGTGCTTGTAAAGCTTTGTAAACTTCAAATACAAGGACTTATCAACACTCCCCTAACTTGGTTTTAAGAGGGAATTGTAATAAAGTTGGTAGAATTACCGACAATATGTAAAGTAAAAGGACACAAGTGCAACTAATGTGACATTTATTGTGGCAACGTTTCGCTTGATAAAGCTCCTGGAGAGCGAAACGTTGCCACAATAAATGTCACAGTAGTTGCACTTGTGTCCTTTTACTTTACATAGGGAATTGATGGGTACCTTTACCTTTGACGAATTTCGAGAATGTCACTATCGGATCCTGGCTCGTCCGGTGCTTGCCTGGTCAACCAGGGAGTTACTGCTGAAGGCCTGCTGCCCCACATATCCATCACAGCCTGGTTGATCTGGCACCTGGTGAAGATACTTGTCCAGTTCTCTCTTGAAGGTTCCTAGTCTCTTTCCCCCATCAGCTTTCGTGTTGTACCTTGTGAAACCCATCATAGCTGGGTGCTGCTGGCACCAACAGCCTGACTGACGAAGCTATCAACCAAGACTCAAGAAATCGTAATGACACGATTGCAAACAAACCATACCCCCGGCCGGGATTGAACCCGCGGTCATAGTTGGATGAATCTTATTGTGGCTAGCTGGTCTAGTGGCTAAGGCGACGGGCTGGAGTTTTGAGACTTTATGACCGCGGGTTCAATCCCGGCCGGGGGTATGGTCTATCAACCAAGATTCATGATCTGGAATCAGGCCTCGGGGCAATGACTCCCAGACCTTTGATCAACACTAGTAGTGGGTTTGGTACATTGCTTCTATTGGGAATACATTCAGCTCATTTTATCACTAGCTGGAGTAATACTATCTACTTCTTACATTCAGTTGTTTACAAATATGGCAGAAAGTGTGGATGAATTTCCTCCGAAGACGGAGTTGTGACAGTGTAGAGCTTTATGGAGTGTATTTCTCGGTAAAACTCTACACAGCCACACTTTGTCTTGGTAAGTCTGTCTGTGCTTGCGTCTTTGTTTCGTTTCGTCCATAGTGTTGCTTCATAGTCTGGAACAAAGTTTCAGACTTTGGAGCAAAACTCTTCTTCAGGCAAGGGACTGACCACCTCAAAACTACGTTTTCAAGGGTAATTACATCGTCTTCACATCTCTACTGTTTCTGCTAACTCGACTGAAGAAGTCTACTGTGTAGGCGGAATAGATACCTAACTGTTGCACATGTGTCTTACTTGTTTCTAATGTGCAGGTTTCTATCGTGAAGGATTTCAAGAGATGTGGGTAAAGGTTGAGCTAGTTTTTATGCGGTGGACGTTTTTTGCTAGTTGTGGACATGATTGTGACTAAGTGAGGTGAGTGACCAACTTGCTGGAACGAGAATTATGGGAAAAGAGGCAGAATGAGCTCGCCGAAAAGAAGGATCGCCGTGGGCACAATAAGAGAACATTGTATCAACATCCGTGGTACTCAAACTTACCAGAAGATATCGGGAACACCGCTGGACTAAGTGTGCAACTCTTTAAGAGGAGACTTGTATACCTTCGATATACCTTTGATGAGTTCCGAGTGTTTCTCTGCTCCACATATGGAAGACAGAAATAAGTGAAGAGGACAATAAGGTATTGAATGTCTGACACAATATAGCAACAATAATTAGATGTAACTATTGATATTAAGAAAGGATATATGAAAGTACTGTGCTAGTTTGACTGTAGTTGTGATGAATGGTTTGAAAAAACGACAAGTTGAAGATTGAGACACTTATGTTGCATAAGTGTCTCAATCTTCAACTTGTCGGTTTTTCAAACCATTCATCACAACTGTCAGACACTGCAGCATCATGGGATCTTGTTACAAAGAATTCTTCAACACTTGTCCAACCTTTGGACGAAGACCTACTTCGACTAGTGGATGGTACCACTATGACCCCGCCTCCTCCTGCTTCGCCTCACCTCACTACAGTATATAAGCCACGTCTACGGCCCTATGCTGTACGTTCTACAAGATTGATGGACTGAACACATCGACTCCAGGCTGAGGGACTGATTACCTCAAACTCCTCCTCTCCTTACGCCTTTCTACTTTGTATTGGACTGATGAAGCCACTGTGTGGCGAAACGTTTCCTGAATAAAGATTCCCATATGTTGCATAAGTGTCTCAATCTTTGTGGTTATTGATGGTTGAAACTTGATAAAAAGGCTAAATACTGGCTAATGATAGTAGGCCTACTGCAGTGCTCCTTTGTTCTTTGTCATATAAATTCTGGGGGTGTCACTATTCCAGTCTAGGCCTGGTCCAGTCCAGGCCTGTTAATGGCCTGATCTGTCAAGCAATTGGCGTTAGCCGCATGCAGTCTGACGTATGCACTACTGCCTGTCTGATCAAGAACTGCCTAGGGGAATATAGTTTGTCAAAGGCAGGTAGGCACTCAGGGGTATGTTGGTAATTCCTCTTATACTTGTAGGGTAATGCAAGTTCTTGAGTTACCGACAGATAAAGCAGTTTAAATCCAGATAAACTTGTTGGGATACTAATGCCTCCACGAACGAGTAGTTATAACCTCTTAATACTGCGATTAGCGAAAAATATAACCCCCAGGTGCCCAGTACTGGGCACCTGATGTTTGAAGCATTGATGGCCAAGTAGATTAAGGCGACTCAGAATTTTGGTGGGTTTCTCACGAGGCGTGCTGAAGGATCGGGGGTTAGATTCCTGGCCAGTCGCAGTACTGTTAACACCACTTCTGCTCTGCATCTGGGCCTTTCGATGTTTATATAGGCATACTAGAGTGGCGACATCTGCACTTTTAATAAAGTCACATATCTTTCTGTCATGTGATTGAAACTGAAGATAAATATTGTGGACTCTAGCAAGAGTGCTGGCGTCATGTAGGTGTAAAATGGTAGGTAAATCTTTCAAACCTCGTAAAAACCTTCTTCGCCAAGGTGTGGTGTGGGTTATTTGTGAGATGTTAGCAGATAGCTGCAGCAGCAGCAGCACCACAACCACCACCACCACGACCACCACCAGCAGCACCACCACCACCAACATCAGCAGCACCACCACCACCAGCATCAGCAGCAGCACCACTACCATCAGCAGCTGCAGCAGCACCACCATCAGCAGCTGCAGCAGCACCACCATCAGCAGCTGCAGCAGCACCACCATCAGCAGCTGCAGCAGCACCATCAGCAGCTGCAGCAGCACCACCACCATCAGCAGCTGCTGCAGCAGCAGCACCACCACCACCATCAGCAGCTGCTGCAGCAGCAGCACCACCACCACCACCACCATCAGCAGCTGCAGCAGCAGCACCACCACCACCATCAGCAGCAGCGCCAACACCACCGCCACCATCAGCAGCAGCAGCAGCACCACCACCACCACCGTCAGCAGCAGCACCACCACCGTCAGCAGCAGCAGCAGCACCACCACCACCACCACCACCACCACCACCACCATCAGCAGCAGCACCACCACTACCACCACCACCCGCAGCACCACCACCATCAGCAGCAGCAGCACCACCACCAGCACCACCACCACCAGCAGCAGCAGCACCACCACCACCACCGCCACCACCAGCACCACCACCATCAGCAGCATCAGCACCACCACCACCACCACCACCACCACCACCATCAGCAGCAGCACCAACACCACCACCATCAGCAGCAGCACCACCACCACCACCACCATCAGCAGCAGCACCACCACCACCACCACCATCAGCAGCAGCACCAACACCACCACCACCACCACCACCACCATCAGCAGCAGCAGCAGCACCAACACCACCACCACAAACCACCACCACCACCACCATCAGAAGCAGCAGCACCACCACCACCACCACCACCACCACCACCACCATCAGCAGCAGCACCAACACCATCAGCAGCAGCACCACCACCATCAGCAGCAGCACCAACACCATCAGCAGCAGCACCAACACCATCAGCAGCAGCACCACCACCATCAGCAGCAGCACCAACACCACCACCACTACCACCATCAGCAGCAGCACCACCACCATCAGCAGCAGCAGCAGCACCACCACCACCACCACCACCACCACCACCACCATCAGCAGCACCACCACCACCACCATCAGCAGCAGCACCACCACCATCAGCAGCAGCAGCAGCAGCAGCAGCAGCACCACCACCACCACCACCACCACCACCACCACCACCACCACCCTCGTGCGGTGACCTCAACAACTGTCATCCGAGTCACTTTAGCAATAATATTGACGTACAGGTATAGCTCATTAAAAGCTTCATTATCAGGGAAGGCTGCCATGATTATTGTGTTTCCAGCTTCCCTTGTTGGTCTAACTTGTGTTGATGGAGGAGTGATTCTGTTTTAGCTTGCTTTCCCTTACCTTGATTAATACTGTGTTTGTCCCAGTGATCGTGTTACTGTGTGGGAGGGAGGGACGGGACAGGAAAAGTATCGAGGATTTTAGTAAAATTTGATACATCAGAACTGCTTCTGCTCTGGTCAATGTGAGGGTTACATAGAGGGGAAAATGGTCCCATTGCCTTATTCCATCACACTAGGTGGGTATGATACCTGGAGGTGGTTTTGAGGAGTCAGTGCCCCCGCGGCCCGAGTGTCAACCTGTGCTGGGAGACTTAGGTAAAGTACAATGTTACTTAAGAATTACCATCTCTCGGGACGATCTGTCCCATACAGCAGGGGGGGGAGGGGTGATGGGATTTTTGCTTTACCTTCATACCTTCGATAAGTTCCGAGTCTCTTTGTACTCCCGGAGCCCGGCCACGATCCAAGCTCGTCTGGTACTTGCCTGGTCAACCAGGCTGCTGCTGCTTGCAAAGATAGAGGATGGATTTGGATGGAAGAGGAGGGAAGGGGGGACAATGACACGCAGTTGACCGGTTGTATAAAAAAAATAGAACTCGTACACCATGCCGGCCTAATAAGGTTAATACAACTAGGTATTTCTAATACACTAGTAAGGTTAGCATGGGCCACACTGTGACCATGATTGCAGGCTTTTACAGAGTGATCGTGCCCTTTGGGCCTATTCGGCCAGTTTATTGCCACAGTTCTCATAGGTTACAGTTTGCTGTTGTGGATATACATATTTTGTGCCGAATAGGTAAAACTTGCGATTTTGGCTTAAATAGCCGAATGAGGCAAGCAAAAATTTGTGTGCAAAAGTCATCTGACCCTAACGAAAAAAATATATTTCATTGTTTGTTTATTATTAAATTACTGTAAACTTTTCTAAAATATATTTAGCTGTATAAGGCTAAATTAAATTGAGCTTGTTATAAATATTTCTCTAAACGTATAAGAGAAAATTTTAGAAAGGACTTAATTGTAAACGAATTCTTGCTAATTGACGAATTTTACCTATTCGGCACGACATGTATGTGTGTGTATAATATCAGACATGTTATGAAGTACGTGTGTGTCAGGAGGGACATTAACGTTAAAAGTAAGACATGGAAACAGTCGGGACGTAGCTTCACGACTAGGTATTACAGGGGGCAGAGTCCAGTGAATGTGGATCATCGTAGTTTACAAGGCGGGTCAGGTGGTGTCCTGGACATTGACAAAAAAATACCTCTGCTAGTTCACAGACTGAATACGTAGTAAAAGTTGAGCTTATGGCTAGCTTATGAAGGTTTACTGTGGCACTGAGCGAGTCACTAGAATCACGTGTGCAATTTGCAGCAGTTAGGAAAGTTGGTCGGGGACTTGTAGATGGGCAGGTGGCTCAATACTGACTCCAAGCTCAGAGTTGCTACAAACCAACACGCAGCCTTTTGTCGGGGATACAGCCACGAATGAACATACAGCCTTTTGTTGGGGATACAGCCACGAATGAACATACAGCCTTTTGTTGGGGATACAGCCACGAATGAACATACAGCCTTTTGTTGGGGATACAGCAATGAACGAACATACAGCCTTTTGTTGGGGATACAGCCACGAACGAACATACAGCCTTTTGTTGGGGATACAGCCACGAACGAACACGCAGCCTTTTGTTGGGGATACAGCCACGAACGAACACACAGCCTTTTGTTGGGGGATACAGCCACGAACGAACACAGCCTTTTGTCGGGGATACAACCACGAACGAACACGCAGCCTTTTGTCGGGGATACAACCACGAACGAACACGCAGCCTTTTGTCGGGGATACAGCCACGAACGAACACGCAGCCTTTTGTCGGGGATACAGCCACGAACGAACACGCAGCCTTTTGTCGGGGATACAGCCACGAACGAACACGCAGCCTTTTGTCGGGGATACAGCCACGAACGAACACGCAGCCTTTTGTCGGGGATACAACCACGAACGAACACGCAGCCTTTTGTCGGGGATACAGCCACGAACGAACACGCAGCCTTTTGTCGGGGATACAGCCACGAACGAACACGCAGCCTTTTGTCGGGGATACAGCCACGAACGAACACGCAGCCTTTTGTCGGGGATACAGCCACGAACGAACACGCAGCCTTTTGTCGGGGATACAGCCACGAACGAACACGCAGCCTTTTGTCGGGGATACAGCCACGAACGAACACGCAGCCTTTTGTCGGGGATATAGCCACGAACGAACACACAGCCTTTTGTCGGGGATACAACCACGAATACATAGTGACTTATTGCTTGAGCGTTGAGCTTATGATGCAAAGTACTCGGGCTTAATCCTCAGCTGATACCTATGAGAAAGTCTTCCTGCACATGTTGGCCCCTTCCCTCCCGTTCAACCAGCAATAGATAGACATTAAGAGTTGGTCGGCTGTTGAGTCACATCCTACTGAAGATAGAGATCACAGTGGTCTACCTGCCTGGAGTCTACCTGGAGGGTATTCCGGGGGTCAACGCCCCCGCGGCCCGGTCCACGACCGGGTAACTGGTCAGTTTGACTTTCTTGCATCATCTTTTCCCCTCTTCTTTCTCTATAAAGTAATTCAATCTGTTCTCTTGAGACAAAGTTCGTCTTTACCGTATTGTCTGACGTATAAGGCTCACTTTTTCCCCCCCATAGTCTTGGAAAATCATCCTGCGCCTACAAGGCGCAAGGTCAGGGTCGAGGGTTGGCTTTGGGTTAGACTTAAGAAGTTGATAATTTATCAACATGTTGGTTCTCTGAACCATTCATCTACAAACTTAAGAAGTTGTTTACAAACATTACAACTGCTTGTATGTCTATCATCGTGCGCCTTATATGCCGGAGAATACGGTATTTGGAGTTGAACCCGTGTCTCAATACCCGTCGGTTCGTCAGTCTCGTGTTCAGCACATACGGCAAATGCAGGAAGCGCAAAGGTCTTCTTCTCCCTCCTAATTTTATAACTTTGCATTTGCCGAGGTTTGAATCTAACAGCCACTTGTCAGACCAATCCTGCATGTTGTATAGAAGTGTTCGTAGTCTTCCCTATCATGAACCATACCACGGGCGGGATTTGAACCCGCGGTCAGAGAGTCTCAAAACTCTGACCGCAGGTTCAAATCCCGCCCGTGGTATGGTTTGTTTTCAATCGTGTCATTACGATTTCGTGAGTCATGTTCCCTATCATGTTATGGTTTGTTTCACGTTATCCGCAACCAGGGATACCTCTGACTCCTTTGGTATACCTTTGATGAGTTCCCAGAGTTTTCCTGCTCCGCCATGGTCCAGGCTCGTATGGTGCTAACCTGGTCAACCAGGCTGTTGGTGGTCTGCTGCCTCACATATGCATCACAGTCTGGTTGATCTACTCATTGTCATGTTCGGGTACATAAGGAATACTAGTCTCGGTACTGACCCATACGTGTGTGTGTACCTGTGTATGTGCGCCTGTATTCGCCTATCTGTGGTTGCAAGGGTCCATTTTCAGATCCTGGCTCTATCTCTTCACCCCTCAGCCTCGTGGGGCCTATCGTACCTGCTCTTAAAACTATGGAGCCAGCTTCCATCATTCACCAAAATTTTTCCACCACCTCACCACTTACTCTGAAGAATTGCTTCCTAATATTCCTGTGGCTCATAGGTGATTAACTTCCAAGGGTGTCACCGAATGTCATGAAGACTGTCATGCGTCATTCTTCAGGTCACAATGTGTCACTCACCTCACTCTCCGCCTATGTATACACTTGTCATTTTAACATCTGTGTTAGAAGTGATCAAGATTCTACTGTTTACTAATCCTTTTAAACCAGTATTTTTTCTCATCAGAGTACCCGCCGATCCTGTTTATCTTATACAAATAACCCGCACATTGGAGAGAGAAATGTACGACGTTTCGGTCCATCTTGGACCATTTACAAAGGTAGTGTAGCTCTGTAAATGGTCCAAGTCAGACCGAAACGTCGTCGTAAGCTTCTCTCTCTCCTACGTACGGGTTATTTGTGTGTTGTTCCAGTCACGGTCGTGTTCATTTTTTATTGGTGTTTACCAATTGGTGCTACCACAGTCACCACCCACACCCTCGCTACCACAGTCACCACCCACACCCTCGCTACCACAGTCACCACCCACACCCTCGCTACCACAGTCACCGGCCACCCTCGCTACCACAGTCACCGGCCACCCTCGCTACCACAGTCACCACCCATACCCTCGCTACCACAGTCACCGGCCACCCTCGCTACCACAGTCACCACCCATACCCTCGCTACCACAGTCACCACCCACACCCTCGCTACCACAGTCACCACCCACACCCTCGCTACCACAGTCACCACCCACACCCTCGCTACCACAGTCACCACCCACACCCTCGCTACCACAGTCACCACCCACACCCTCGCTACCACAAACAATCGCCACCATCATCCACACACAAACAAAATTTGCAAAATCTCTGATGAAATATCTCACACGAAAACATTCTTGGTGTTCTTCTTATGTTCGTGAAATAATTCGTATGAATGTTTGTAATTTTAAAAATGACTTGCAGACACATTCATACATTTATGTCCAGTGTGACTCGCGAAATCGTAATGACACGATTGCAAACAAATCATACCTCGGACGGGGATAGAACTCGCGATCAGAGAGAGACTCTGATCGCGGGTTCTATCCTTGCCCGTGGTATGGCTTTTTTTTTTTTTTATGTCCAGTGGTTATCTTATAAAGTGATTATCATAGCAGTCACATGGCTAGGATTATTCTGTTACATTTATAAGAGCAGGCTAGGAAGGTAGGAATCACCACGCATCAGAGTCTTTCCACAAGTTCCCACATTGGCTTTCGTTCCTGACTTTTACAAAATGTCCACCAGTATCCGAAGATCTTTTGGACAGTGGTTGCTTACAATTGGTATATTTCGATGTATCTCAGTTGCTTTCTTTTAAACATTTCCAGTTTTTTGTAATCAGAGTACCGTCATTGAAGTTAAAACGTTGTATGGTTTTAAAAATAGGTTAGACAAATATGTGAGTGTGGGTGGGTGTGACTTTGACCTACTAGCTTGTGCTAGTGGGTGGGATTCAATGTCCAAGCCTTCTTAAGTGGATGTGACTTGGACCTGACTAGCTTGTGATAGTGGGTGGGATTCAATGCCCAATCCTTCTTAAGTGGATGTGACTTGGACCTGACTAGCTTGTGATAGTGGGTGAGATTCAACGCTCGATCCTTCTTAAGTGGATGTGACATGGACCTGACTGCTTCGACCAGTAGATGACTTGGGCCATCCCTGTTAAGAGGGGAGAAGAGGGTGTTGGAAAGGGAAAAGGGAGGAAAAGGGTTGAGGGGAAGGGAGGCAGCTCACGGATGACATCGTTACCTCTGTCAATTCCTGACCAGCTAGCAGCATCCGTGCCTCTCTCTCTCTCTCTCTCTACTGACACAGCCATCCGCCACGCTGCCCAGCGCATCACACAGTACACTACCTGGATACCTGGAGGTTACCTGGAGGTTATTCCGGGGATCAACGCCCCCGCGGCCCGGTCCATGACCAGGCCTCATTGACCACATTGTCGCCACCATTTAAGCCACACAAATGCAATATTTGAAATTTTGTTTGACTTCCAGTGTTATTCTAGGTTCACTTTACATAATTTATAAGTATATAACATCATCAGAAATATAGTATATTGTTTACTACTGTCTAGAATAATTGACTTTCTTGACTCAATTTAAGTTACTTTAACATTGAAATTAATGTGTATATACTTCTATACAAATCTCTACACCTCCCATCTACGCCTCCCATCAAGCATTAGGGGAATTGCCAATAAACCCCTGGCTGCCTTCAAGAGAGAGCTGGACAGATACCTAAAGTCAGTGCCGGATCAGCCGGGCTGTGGCTCGTACGTCGGACTGCGTGCGGCCAGCAGTAACAGCCTAGTTGATCAGGCCCTGATCCATCGGGAGGCCTGGTCGTGGACCGGGCCGCGGGGGCGTTGATCCCCGGAATAACCTCCAGGTAACCTCCAGGTAATGGAAATAAGTCACTTTATCTGACTTTTTTGTGTTATCCCAGGTTGCCCACACATATGCTGCTATGTATGATAATCTATGTAACTGTATCTGTATACCTGAATAAACTTACTTAATTTGGCTCCAGCATTTAAGACATATAGCTTCTTTATTAACTTCTAAGTAACTTTGGAAATATAAACACATATGCAGTATGTGTTAAACATGTTGACTACGTCAGTGATGGAGACACTGCTTAGCGTATTTTTGTAATGTGTATAGATTCTAATTTTGAAATTTGTATTGTGTGCACTGCAGAGTATGATAAATATTACTACTGCGGAAAATGTATTCATAATGGCGAGTGAAGCAGTGAGCAACCTTAACTTGGGACACTAAGAAGCGTGACAGTCGGTGGTGCCTGGAACATGCTCAGGACACTAAGAAGCGTGACAGTTGGTGGTGCCTGGAACATGGTCAGGACACTATGAAGCATGACAGTTGGTGGTGCCTGGAACATGGTCAGGACACCAAGAAGCATGACAGTCGGTGGTGCCTGGAACATGGTCAGGACACTAAGAAGCATGACAGTCGGTGGTGCCTGGAACATGGTCAGGACACTAAGAAGCGTGACAGTCGGTGGTGCCTGGAACATGCTCAGGACACTAAGAAGCATGACAGTCGGTGGTGCCTGGAACATGGTCAGGACACTAAGAAGCGTGACAGTTGGTGGTGCCTGGAACATGGTCAGGACACTAAGAAGCGTGACAGTTGGTGGTGCCTGGAACATGGTCAGGACACTAAGAAGCGTGACAGTTGGTGGTGCCTGGAACATGGTCAGGACACTAAGAAGCGTGACAGTCGGTGGTGCCTGGAACATGGTCAGGACACTAAGAAGCGTGACAGTCGGTGGTGCCTGGAACATGGTCAGGACACTAAGAAGCGTGACAGTTGGTGGTGCCTGGAACATGGTCAGGACACTAAGAAGCGTGACAGTCGGTGGTGCCTGGAACATGGTCAGGACACTAAGAAGCGTGACAGTTGGTGGTGCCTGGAACATGCTCAGGACACTAAGAAGCGTGACAGTTGGTGGTGCCTGGAACATGGTCAGGACACTAAGAAGCGTGACAGTTGGTGGTGCCTGGAACATGGTCAGGACACTAAGAAGCGTGACAGTTGGTGGTGCCTGGAACATGGTCAGGACACTAAGAAGCGTGACAGTTGGTGGTGCCTGGAACATGGTCAGGACACTAAGAAGCGTGACAGTCGGTGGTGCCTGGAACATGCTCAGGACACTAAGAAGCGTGACAGTCGGTGGTGCCTGGAACATGGTCAGGACACTAAGAAGCGTGACAGTCGGTGGTGCCTGGAACATGGTCAGGACACTAAGAAGCGTGACAGTTGGTGGTGCCTGGAACATGGTCAGGACACTAAGAAGCGTGATAGTTGGTGGTGCCAGGAACATGCTCAGGACACTAAGAAGCGTGACAGTTGGTGGTGCCTGGAACATGGTCAGGACACTAAGAAGCGTGACAGTTGGTGGTGCCTGGAACATGCTCAGGACACTAAGAAGCGTGACAGTTGGTGGTGCCTGGAACATGGTCAGGACACTAAGAAGCGTGACAGTTGGTGGTGCCTGGAACATGGTCAGGACACTAAGAAGCGTGACAGTTGGTGGTGCCAGGAACATGGTCAGGACACTAAGAAGCGTGACAGTTGGTGGTGCCTGGAACATGGTCACAAGTAAAGCTAGTCTACTGCCATGAATAAATGACAAAGTATCGAAGTGATGATGAACTCTGCGTGCACTCTCGCTACATTATTCACCAGCAGGCTTTGTGCACTCAGATTTTCTGCTTACCAGTGATTTTTTTTTGTTCTGAGTCATGTACACTTTATGGCATCTTTCTCACTGAGAAAAGATGAGAGCAAGAAGCCTATATTGTACACAAATAACCCGCACATAGGGAGAAACTTTATGACGACATTTCGGTCTAACTTGAACCATAAATAGTTACACTAACACACGAAGGTAAGGGAGCCTGTGTGTGTGTGTGTGTGTGTGTGTGTGTGTGTGTGTGTGTGTGTGTGTGTGTGTGTGTGTGTGTGTGTGTGTGTGTAGAGAGAGAGAGGGGGGTAGGAAGGACTGATTACCTCATCTTTCATATATAGTTCTACAGTCTTCTTGTTATATTCTTGAATTTGTATTAAGTCCTTGGATGGCGAGACGTCTACATTGAAGGTACCCAGATGTCGAACATGTCTAATTCGTCATCTTGTCGGTATTGTCTACCGAGAGTGTGTGAAAATCCATTATATTGTAGTCAAGTTGAAGACAGATTCTAAGTTACCCTTGTAATCTTGGTATTACGTCGACCACAAATGACCTTGTTAAATGTCCCTCAAGGGACAGAACACCTAGAACACCCACTACTGTACACCTACAGTGGGACTCACCAGTCTGGAATACGTGGAAACTGGCTCGTCCCTGGATTGAGGCCACCTCAAGCCATTTCTAGCTGACTCCAAGGTGATAGCGACCTGTAATACGTCCTTGATGTTATGACACGCCTGCTTCTACCTTCCTTGTGTGTGTGTAGTGGGTGTGTTTGTGGTGTGTACTCTCCTATATGTAGTTGAAGGGGTCGATTCATAGCTCCTGGCCCTGTGTGTGTGTGTGTGGGTGGGTGTGATTGTATTTGGTTGTGTGATTGTATTTGGTTGTGGAACTCAAGTGAGTTGTTATATAAATGGTTCAGAAAACCCACGAGTTACTCAAGTGCATGCATGGGTTCAACCAGCCCAGCATGGGCTAGTAGGCCTATTGTAGTGGCCATTTTTAAGAATGCAAGACTGAAGGAACACTGCCAAGAGGAGGCCTGGTCTGAGAACGGGCCGTAGGGGCGCTAACCTCCGGAAGGGGACTCTGGGTGGGTAGGTAAACAAACCAGGGAATGGGTAGAGGTTTGAACCCATGGCGAGAGAGTCGCCACAGCCACGCTGGCGGGAGATACATTGGGGAGATACATTTGTGGTCACAGTGGTGGCCCATGCTAACCTCCCTATGGTGCATATAAATATACTTAATTGGATAACTCTTATTGTAGCTAGCTGGCCCAGTGGTTAACGCACTGGCCTGGCATTTTAAGACTCGCTAGCCATGGGTTCTAACTCCATGTTACTGCGATCTCATGAGTCAGGTAGGCCTACTGGCCTATACTTACATCTTGTGAACATATAACATAAATCTTAGGAATCTGTCATTAATCTTAGTCCAGTAGTTTTTTTTTTATTAGGCCTAGTCTGAGATCGGGCCGCGGAGCGGCGATTCCTGGAGGGTGTTCCGGGGGTCAACGCCCCCGCGGCCCAGTCCATGACCAGTCCTCGTGGTGGATCAGGGTCTGATCAACCAGGTTATTACTGCTGGCAGCACGTAAACCAACGTACGAATCACAGCCAGGCTGGTCCATGACTGGTGTTTCTGAATACTAAGGCTGGAGGATGAGGAGGAGGAGATGATAGGAGGAGGAGGAGGAGGAGGAGGAGGAGGAGGTGGTTGGAGGAGGAGGAGGTGGTTGGAGGAGGAGGAGGAGGTTGGAGGAGGAGGAGGAGGATGAGGTGGTTGGAGGTTGACATTTGCCTGCAGCTGGGTGTGTTGTCAGAGCTCACACTCTGACACTTACACTTCTCCCTTGACCTTCAACACTTGTATCTTCACCTGTAGTCTTCCTGCTCAGGTGTACACAGGTCTATAGTACATTCCAGCTGCTCGGTCACCATGTTGTTTGTCATAGCACTTTCCTACTGTTTATCTGTTAATCTCGGCTCGGTCTTCATAAGGGCATAAAGATGGAACACTGCAGCAGGTCTATTGGCCCATGCGAGGCAGGTCCAAGTCTCCTACCGGTTTAAGCCAATTACGCAAGCTTGTCAGGTCAGGTCATATTCACTTAAGGAAGGAGCACGGCATCTGACCTAGTAGCACAAACTAGACAGGTCCAACTCACACCCACTCATGTATTTATCTAAGCTATTTTAAAACTGCACAACGTTTAAGCTTCTATGACGGTACTCGCGAGTTTCACTTATCCACAACATCCGAACCAGTGCTTTCCTATATCCTTCCTGAATCAGATTTTTTCAACTTAAAACCATTGCTGCTACTTTAACAGGTGGTCTAGGCTAATTAACTGTCCAGTTTGGCCGTTGTTGTTCGAGGCACATTTTCCACATAGGAATCGCGGCCCAGCTAATCAGGAAGTTCCTAAAGAGTCAGGTTTTATCTTAGATACATTTGATAGGAAGTTGTTGGTTTTCCATATTTGACATAAGAGTTTTTGGAAAACTATAGACCCCTTATGTTATCTTTATTTGTTATTGTGACAAATGTTGTAGTGCCATAATTTGTTACATTCTTGCATATTAACGTAACTGGGGGGGGGCACTGCTTTGATGGTAATATCGTAAGGGTTCTTAAATGGAGATATCGTAGGTTGAAAGTAGACACACTTGTAGGATGGTAAATATATTGTCAGACTGAGATGAGGGATGGAGCCCCAGCTGCCTTGCCTGTCTACGCCTGGATGGTCTGCCGCCGAGTGAGGCTGGGACAGAGGAATGGGCCTCCTCGTGTGCATCCCGTGACGTCACACAAAGCCACAGGCCTACGAGGGGTCTCGTGTCTAAAGCACATGGATGATGCTACTGCTATGCTATATAATACTGGGAATACAGGGATCAGCAACTATGCTGACAGTAACAATTGTTTTTTACTCTGTTGCTTTCACATTTTGTTAAGTTTTAGTGGGTGAGATCGATTGAACAAGGTCTACCTGTTTTACATTCTTATTCCATGACGTTAGCACCAGACGAACCTGGCCCATGGTCGGGCTCCGGGAGTGGAAACACTAGACTCATCTGGGGTACGCAGGATGGGTTGCCTTGTATTGCATCCCACAGGATGAGTTTGCGTTATATTCCATCACAAAGGACTGTTTTTTTTTTTTTGTCATAATCCACAAAGGGTGAGTTCCACACAAGAGGTAAGGCAGTGTGCCAGGCTATGAAGGAATCGTGAAGCTTTTCCAGTAATGTAGAACCGACAAGTTGATAAATTACACATGTCCAGCACTTGGGTATCTTTATTGAGGAAACATTTCGCCACACACTGTCTTCATCAGTCCATACAAAGGAGAATGGTGAAGTACAGGAGTTTGAGGTAAACAGTCCCTCAGCCTGGAGTCGATGTGGTTAGTCCATCAATCTTGAAAAGAATACAGAATATGTGCGGAGAAGCAGCTTATATACCGTAGGCAGGAGAGGTGCAGAAGTCGTAGGTGGGGTCACATTTGTCCACTGTGGAAGTAGGTCATGCCCAAGGGTTACGCACATGTCTAATTTATCAAGCCCTCCAGTCGTGTCGGTGGTATGTAAAATAATCTGGAGAATGTGACACTTCCAGCCTAGCCTATATCTGAATTTCCGGTTGCCTGTGTGCTCTCCCAATCGTGGTATAAACTTTGGTAATAAATACCAACAAATTGGTTCAGGAATACACATAAGCAAACACTAGGACATGTTTATTAGTAAAAGTTTGTCTTGGGACCTTGATCATCTCCGATCAAGGTCTCAGGACGGAAACGTTTTCTAATAAATATGTCCTAGTGTTTTCTTACGTTTCTCTCTTCTCTCTTAATCGTGTTTGCGGGGGTCGAGACACAATGCTGTTTCCTTGGCACTTGTGATCATCGATATTGCTTCTGGAGTTGAGCCTTGCGGTCTGGTTGGGGTGCATTCACGCTTGTACTGTGATATTTTAAAAGTGAAAGTCAACTCTGTTGTGTGGCGGGGGAGAGCTATTTGTTTTGCGGGAACCTTAACATCCTTTCACTGCTAAAGTTTCAGTTGATACATGATACTTCCACTGAACGTTATTCTTCTCCCTCCCTGTGCCCAGACATACCCTCTCTCTCTCCCTGTGCCCAGACATACCCTTTCTCATTCCCTGTGCCCAGACATACCCTTTCTCTCTCCCTGTGCCCAGACATACCCTTTCTCATTCCCTGTGCCTAGATATACCCTTCCTTCCTCTGTCATGACATGCATACTCTTCCTCTCTCTGTCGTGACACACCCTGCCTCTCTCCCTCTGCCTAGACACTCTGCCTCTCTCCCGCCCTCTGCCTAGACACCCTACCTCTCTCCCGCCCTCTGCCTAGACACCCTGCCTCTCTCCCGCCCACTGCCTAGACACCCTGCCTCTCTCCCGCCCTCTGCCTAGACACCCTGCCTCTCTCCCGCCCTCTGCCTAGACACCCTGCCTTTCTCCCGCCCTCTGCCTAGACACTCTGCCTCTCTCCCGCCCTCTGCCTAGACACTCTGCCTCTCTCCCGCCCTCTGCCTAGACACTCTGCCTCTCTCCCGCCCTCTGCCTAGACACCCTGCCTTTCTCCCGCCCTCTGCCTAGACACCCTGCCTCTCTCCCGCCCTCTGCCTAGACACCCTGCCTCTCTCCCGCCCTCTGCCTAGACACCCTGCCTCTCTCCCGCCCTCTCCCTAGGCACCCTGCCTTTCTCCCGCCCTCTGCCTAGACACTCTGCCTCTCTCCCGCCCTCTGCCTAGACACTCTGCCTCTCTCCCGCCCTCTGCCTAGACACTCTGCCTCTCTCCCGCCCTCTGCCTAGACACCCTGCCTTTCTCCCGCCCTCTGCCTAGACACCCTGCCTCTCTCCCGCCCTCTGCCTAGACACCCTGCCTCTCTCCCGCCCTCTGCCTAGACACCCTGCCTCTCGTTTTGAAAGTTCTCATTATCCATCCTATCATTTTCTTTGCACGTGCGATCGTGGCACTGTTGTGATCCTTGAAAGTAAGATCCTCAGACATTACTACTCCCAGGTCCCTTACATTATTTTTCCGCTCTATTGTATGGCCGGAGTCAGTAGTATACTCTGTTCTAGTTATTATCTCCTCCAGTTTTCCATAACGGAGTAGTTGGAATTTGTCCTCGTTGAACATCATATTGTTTACCGTTGCCCACTGGAAAACTTTGTTTATCTTCTTGGAGGTTAACCGCGTCCTCAGCAGATGACAGCCTCATGCAGATCCTAGTATCATCCGCAAAGGATGATACGGTGCTGTGGTGTATATCTCTGTCTATGTCTGATATGAGGATAAGGAATAAGATGGGGGCGAGTACTGTGCCTTGTGGAACAGAGCTCTTCACTATGGCAGCCTCCAATTTAACTCTCTCCCGCCCTCTGCCTAGACACCCTGCCTCTCTCCCGCCCTCTGCCTAGACACCCTGCCTCTCTCCCGCCCTCTGCCTAGACACCCTGCCTCTCTCCCGCCCTCTGCCTAGACACCCTGCCTCTCTCCCGCCCTCTGCCTAGACACCCTGCCTCTCTCCCGCCCTCTGCCTAGACACCCTGCCTCTCTCCCGCCCTCTGCCTAGACACCCTGCCTCTCTCCCTAAGCACCCTGCCTCTCTCCCTCCCTCTGCCTAGGCACCCTGCCTTTATCCCGCCCTCTGCCTAGACACTCTGCCTCTCTCCCGCCCTCTGCCTAGACACCCTGCCTCTCTCCCGCCCTCTGCATTTCCTGTCTGGGCGTGATAGTGATTATATTACAGTGTGCGAGTAGTGTTGGTAGTGGTAGTGACGGAGGTGACAGGTGATGCATCATGTTATAATATTTACTGACATGCTTTACCTCTCAGAGAATCTGTAACCGCTTGAATCCATTACGATTTAAAAGCAGTCAGAATCAAGATGACTGAGGACCCCAGTGGAAATAAGTCGTGATGCTTTTGTAGATAAACTTGGCTTGTTAATTAAGAACTTGACAGAGGTTGCTGCTACTTCTGCAGTAGTATGCAGGGCTGTGGAGTCTGCACACGAAACCTCTGACTGACCACCGCAAATATTTCTACGGGGTTGATGGACTAATTGCATCATCCTCGTTTTACTACTACACCTGCTGTCTCTGTGTCTGACTGAAGAAATCTGCTGTGTAGGCGAAACGTTTCAACAATAAAGATACCTAACTGTTGTACGTGTGTCTTAATCATCTTGTCGGTATTAATACTATTTTCAACGCACTCTTTACACCTCCACCAACATTACTACACACTTCACCACCACCAGCATTACTACACACTTCACCACCACCAACATTACTACACACTTCACCACCACCAACATTACTACACACTTCACCACCACTCGTTCAGCTTCCACTGCCACCAGTTCAACCTCCCCTACTACCAGTTCAGCCTCCATTACCACTATTCTAACCGCCTCCACCATCTGCACTCCTCCAACAATGTACACGCTATCTTCACCATCAGCTCCACCAACGCAGCTGTGTTTGTGTGGGTCTCCATCCTAGCCATGGATGGGGTAGTTAGAGATGGTGGACGGGGAAGAGGGATGGAAGGGGAGGAGTAGGAAGAATGGAAATAAATCTGGGGAAATAAGTAAGTTTGTGTCACAGGTACACAAAAATACGATTATCGTAGTGTAAATTATCCAGGATAACCCCAAAAAGTCAGTGACTTATTCCCATTGGGGTCTTCGACTTATTTCCATTGGTAGGCAGGTAGTAGGGTAGGCAAGCGTGTAGGAGTGTAGGCTTATTTTCTTGTGAGAATTTGACATTTTTGTGTGTGGAGGGAGAGGGGGCGGGGTACCATGAGGACCTCAGCCAGGCTGCCACAACTGTCAAGAAATATGTGCACAAGATGTGGTGAGGCGGCTGCTGCTGCTGGTGGTCGTGGTGGTGCTGATGCTGCTGCTCCACCTGCTGTTGTTGCTGCTGGCACTGGTGTTGCTGCTGTTGCTGCTGTTTTTATTTTCGTGTGGTTTTTATTGTTCTTATGCTATTGTCACTTTCCTTCCATTTAGCATTGTGATAGTACAGAAGTGTTTCAGTCCTTATAGTTCATTTGCATCTTTAGTTGCAGTCTGTTCCCTGGCTCCCCCTGGCTCCCCCTGGCTTCCTCTGGCTCCCTCTGGCTCCCCCTGGCTCCTCCTGGCTTCCTCTGGCTCCCCCTGGCTCCCTCTGGCTCCCCCTGGCTCCCCCTGGCTTCCTCTGGCTCCCCCTTGCTCCTCCTGGCTTCCCCTGGCTCCCCCTGGCTCCTCCTGGCTTCCTCTGGCTCCCCCTAGGTCCCCCTGGCTCCCCCTGGCTCCCCCTGGCTCCTGACCCTCTGCTCCCCCTGGCTCCTCCTGACTTCCTCTGGCTCCCCCTGGCTCCCCCTAGGTCCCCCTGGCTCCCCCTTCCCCCTGGCTCCCCCTGGCTCCCCCTAGCTCCCCCTGGCTCCCCCAGGCTCCACCTGTCTACCACTGGCTCCCCCTGGCTCCCCCTAGTTCCCCCTAGTTCCCCCTGGCTCCCCCTGGCTCCCCCTGGCTCCCCCTGGCTCCCCCTGGCTCCCCCTGGCTCCCCCTGGCTCCCCCTGGCTCCCCCTGGCTCCCCCTGGCTCCCCCTGACTCCCCCTGGCTCCCCCTGGCTCCCCCTGACTCCCTCTGACTCCCCCTGACTCCCCCTGGCTCCCTCTGGCTCCCCCTGGCTCCCCCTGGCTCCCCCTGGCTCCCCCTGGCTCCCCCTGACTCCTCCTGGCTCCCCCTGGCTCCCCCTGGCTCCCCCTGGCTCCCACTGGCTCCCCCTGGCTCCCTCTGGCTCCCCCTGGCTCCCCCTGGCTCCCCCTGGCTCCTCCTGACTTCCTCTGGCTCCCCCTGGCTTCCCCTGGCTCCCCCTGGCTCCTCCTGGCTTCCTCTGGCTCCCCCTAGTTCCCCCTGGCTCCCCCTGGCTCCCTCTGTTAGAATCTATTGTCATACATTCATGCAGGGAAGGGACGTTAAACCTGTAGGGGTCATAATCTTAGGGAAATGGAAGTCACTCAGGCTCGATTCAAGGAACTGGAGCAGAGATCCAGTTGCCTGGAACAAGAGCCCCTCGCCAGCATGAAGTAACCTTCCAGCATAGAGGTGTAGATGCAGCATACTAACTGCCACCAGACATAAGTCACATACCTGGAGGTTATTCCGGGGATCAACGCCCCCGCGGCCCGGTCCACGACCAGGCCTCCCGATGGATCAGGGCCTGATCAACTAGGCTGTTACTGCTGGCCGCACGCAGTCCGACGTACGAGCCACAGCCCGGCTGATCCGGCACCGACTTTAGGTATCTGTCCAGCTCTCTCTTGAAGGCAGCCAGGGGTTTATTGGTAATTCCCCTAATGCTTGATGGGAGGCTGTTGAACAGTTTTGGGCCCCGGACACTTATGGTGTTTTCTCTTAGTGTACCAATGGCGCCCCTACTTTTTATTGGCGGCATTTTGCATCGCCTGCCCAGTCTTTTACTTTCGTAGGGAGTGATTTCTGTGTGCAGATTTGGGACCATTCCTTCCAAGATTTTCCAAGTGTAGATTATGATATATCTCTCCCTCCTGCGTTCCAACGAGTACAAGTCAAGTGCTTCCAAGCGTTCCCAGTAGTTAAGGTGCTTGACAGAACTTATACGTGCAGTAAAGGATCTCTGTACACTCTCTAGATCTGTGATTTCACCTGCTTTGTATGGAGATGTTAATGTACAGCAGTATTCCAGCCTAGAGAGAACAAGTGATTTGAAAAGGATCATCATGGGCTTGGCATCTCTCGTTTTGAATGTTCTCATTATCCATCCTATCATTTTCTTTGCACGTGCGATCGTGGCACTGTTGTGATCCTTGAAAGTGAGATCCTCAGACATTACTACTCCCAGGTCCCTTACATTATTTTTCCGCTCTATTGTATGACCAGAGTCAGTAGTATACTCTGTTCTAGTTATTATCTCCTCCAGTTTTCCATAACGGAGTAGTTGGAATTTGTCCTCATTGAACATCATATTGTTTACCGTTGCCCACTGGAAAACTTTGTTTATATCTTCTTGGAGGTTAACCGCGTCCTCAGCAGATGACAGCCTCATGCAGATCCTAGTATCATCCGCAAAGGATGATACGGTGCTGTGGTGTATATCTCTGTCTATGTCTGATATGAGGATAAGGAATAAGATGGGGGCGAGTACTGTGCCTTGTGGAACAGAGCTCTTCACTATTATTAAATTATACAAGATTTTTGTATATATATTTTTCATTTCTTTACTAACGTCATTAAAGTTAGGTTTCATTTGGGAGTAAATACGGCCAGTAGAACAGCAGAGAATGTTGAAAATAGCAGCTATCAGGCAGCTAGTATGTATAGTACTTATCTCTGAGTGTATAGTCCCTGTGTGTTTTAATTACTATATATAATGTGCAAGTAAAGAGTAACTTGTGAAAGCGAGGAGGGGCTGAGATGGAGGGTGTGGGTGTGTGGATCGAGTATCGTGTAGTCTGGGCACGAAGTAGTGGGTAGCTGGCATCCGGACTACACTGGCTTACAACCACTACCCATTCTGGACTGTAGTGTCTGGTTACCGCTTGCTGGCTCCTCATGTTGATGCCCTCAACCCTTACACACACTCCTCTACACTAACCAAAAAATGAACACTACCAAGGAGATCACAGTACTCAGCGATGGAAATCGCTGGTTTAATATGCTTTATATGTCCAAAACACCTGTCTCATCTATACCATTAAAAAGTGTGGCTTGTACACAGCCTAAGGAAAAATTTACTGAGAGGAGCGAAAGTGAAGTTAGATAGGTTGTTTTAAGATGCTGGGAACGAGACAAGGAGACATTGGTGACGGGTGAAGGTGCTGAGTAGAGGCAAAGTTAGGAGATGCCTTTTTAGTCAGTGGCGAGTAAGTTGACCGAGCTAGAAGTGAAGAGAAAGTGGCGGAGATAGCCACTACTCGTTGTTATGTTAATATTTGGCGAGGCAAGAGTGTACTGCCCCCGTAATCTAAACGATAGTTATATTGTGGAAACAAAAGTTGGCTATGAACTGTGTTGATGGTGATGGGGAAGATGGTGTGGTGATGGTGATTGGAGGTGGAGAAGATGGTACGGTGGTGGTGGTTAGGGGGGTGGTGAAGATGGTACAGTGGTGGTGGTTAGTGGGGGTGGTGAAGATGGTACGGTGGTGGTGGTTAGGGGGGGGGGTTAGTGGGGGTGGTGAAGATGGTACGGTGGTGGTATGGGGGGGTGGAAGAGTCACTCTGCAACTTTAAGTGGGTCGTGGTGTGCAAGGCAGACATTGACCTGGTGTGACTGCTGCCTCTCCGGTGTTGTGGTAGTGTACTCTTTTGTTTGTGTGTGCAGACGTTGTCTCAGCTTCTGGTCCAATTTCTTCACTCTTATTGACCTATTTTGCAGATTGCTGGCCATCAGTGGCTAATAAAACAGGGCCGTCATATCTACTCAGGAAACATCAACATTGTTTGTCTTCACTTTCTTCAAACACTTCTTCACCAGGTGCCAGATCAACCAGGCTGTGATAGATATGTGGGGCAGCGGGCCTCCAGCAGCAACAGCCTGGTTGATCAGACAAGCACCAGACGAGCCTGGCCCATGGCCAGGCTCAGCAGAGAGTAGAGAAACTCTCGAAACTCTTCAAAGGTATATCAAAGGTACTTCGAAGTACTTCCTGGCGTCCCTACGACTCGTCTAAATCTGTAGCTACCATGTATATGTTCTCTGGTTCTCTCGCATCTCAGACACCCTGTCCCTGTTTACTGTCTAATTCATAAGTATTTTGTATGTCATGATTATGTCTTCTCGTATTCCATTCCCATGGCTCCGGCACAGTCTTGTTGGGAATTGTTCTCTAATTTCTTGATATGGTTGAAAGAGCAGTAATGTAGACCAGTGGTTCGCAGAACCGACAAGTTGGTAAATTAGACACATGTGCGACACTTAGGTATCTTTATTAAGGAAAAGTTTCGCCACACAGTGGCTTCATCAGTCCAATAAAAAGAATGGTGAAGATTAGGAGTTTGGGGTAATCAGTCCCTCATCCTGGAGTCGATGTCATCAGTCAATCTTGAAAAGAATGATGGACTGATTACCTGGAGGTTATTCTGGGGATCAACGCCGGGATCAAGTCCAGGGATCTTCACCCCTCTTCTCTGTATTGGACTGATGAAGCCATCGTGTGGCGAACCTTTCCTCAATACACATACCCAAGTGTTGCACATGTCTAATTTATCAGTAAAGTGCAGGCGATATGCTGGTGCCGCATACTGGATTACGTGGGGCTAGCAATAACAGCCTCGTTGATCAGGCCCTGATCCACCGGGAGGCCTGGTCGTGGACCGGGCCGCGGGGACGTTGATCCCCGGAATTCCCTCCAGGTAGACTCCAGGTAGGTACACTGTCTGTACAATCTTAAAAACAAGTCTTTGGTTAACTGTTAGAAACACTGCTGGAATAAGTGTGGAAGTCTTAAAGAGGAAATTGGACAAATATCTTCACCAGGTGCCAGATCAACCAGGCTGTGATGGCTATGTAGGGCAGCGGGCCACAAGCAGCAATAGCCTGGTTGACAAGGCCAGATACCAGACGAGCCTGGCTTAAGGCCGGGCTCCGGAAGTAGAAAGACACTCGACTGTCCTTGTGATATGTTTGGGCATTGCTTATCAAAGATCTTTGTTGCATGAGCCTGGCCCATGGCCGGGCTCAGAGAGTAGATTAACTCTGGAAACTCTTCAAGGGTATATCAAAGGTAACACCTCAACGTCTCTACTTTACGTTGATAGTGGCCGCACGCAGTCCTGGATTACCTGGAGGTTATTCCGGGGATCAACGCCCCCGCGGCCCGGTCCATGACCAGGCCTCCCGATGGATCAGGGCCTGATCATCTAGGCTGTTACTGCTGGCCGCACGCAGTCCATCGTATGCACCACACCTCTTCTGATAGAAACAAACTTGAGGAACCTGCCAAGTTTCACCTTCGACACCCAGAGGTTTGTTGGCCATTTCCCCCATACACGGAGGGAGGGCGTTTAACTAGTCATTGCATTCATTGTCCCCTTTTTATTAAAGGTATTGGAGCTTGTATTCCGCGTTCTTTCTTCTGTTTTTATTGTTTTGTACTTATTAGGATTGAATTAAAGTAGGTATTACGTTCTGAAGGAGGAATGGCTGAGAATTTCGTCACTTCCTGATAGAGCGGGGGTATAAATTATATGAACGTCAAAATGGTATGCAATACCGACAGGTTGGTAGGTAAGACACAGACAACAGTTAGGCAACTTTATTCCGAAACGTTTCGCCTACACAGTAGGCTTCTTCAGTCGAATACAGAAAGTAGGCAGGAACAGTAGAGATGTGAAGACGATGTAACCCTTGAAGTCAGTTGATCACCCTTGGAGAGTTCAGTTCATAGTAGAACTATCTGAAGATCAAGTCGACAGTCAGACTTAAATACTGTGGAAGAGAGTTCAGTTACCGACAATATGTAGTCAAGTGCAACTAATGTGACTATCGTTTGAGGAGATCAAGCTTGAAAGCTGCGAGAGACGTTGCCAAATAACTGTCACATTAGTTGACTTGTGACTTTACAGAGTAGCAGTAGTGAGAATGTAGCCACTGAGAGGTCATAAATTATATGGTCACTGTTTTCTTTAGTGTTACTTATGTAAGGTCGCTAGGAAGAGGACGACGACTATATGGGAATTAATGCTTTGATTTATTACACAAATGTGAGAAATAGGTTACAATATAACTATTAGTAGACCATGTTGGAGGTGCCTTTAAGGGAACTACAGCCTTGTGTTTCATAGAGAACAAATACCCATCTGTGCTCAGTATGACTAGTTCCACTCTCCCCATAATGAAGGAACAAGGTTCTCTTGTGTTAACTCTTAAATTTCATCTCGAGTGGACGGACGGGTTGCCTGAAGGTTGTCTTCATTAATTTCACATCTGTAAAGAATTATGTCGAAATTTCACTTTCCTCTGGTAAGTCGTTCACGTATATCAGGAGCTGCACCAGGGTAGAATCTCTGATCTTTTAAGAACACAAGACAGGAGGAGCATTGAAGTAGGCCTACTGGCCTGTGCTTGGCAGGTCTTTTTCAAACCCAAACCAACTAGTAAAAATATTCGCCCAACTCATTGAGATCTCCAGTCGTCACCAATGCCTACTTCTGTAAGGTTCATATATCCATTGGAGTACCATCCCTGCTACATTTGTTTGATCTTGTTGTTTGTGTAGCAGCTTTCTCTGTGGTGCAGTGTTGAGTGTTCTCTTACCGTCGAGGAAAATGCAATCTACCGGTCTATCCAACCTTTTTTTTTTTTTTTTTTGCTTGCATTATTTCCGCCACTGTCATAACTCTTGAGGCTCATGAAGCAGCATCTGTTATACATGAAAGGTACATCTGCTTCCACTGGGAAATCCCTCCTACCAGTGAACATGTCTTCGTCTGCTGCACGTCCCTCAACTAACGCCAGTATAAAAGCGCCAATCTTCCTGCTTGTGCTCCAGATTCTTTCTGACTACGGTGCTCTTCACCTCCAAGGCCGAGGGACTGATTACTTCGTGGTATAAACCTTAGTGTCTTTCTAAACCACTAATTACCTCATCTTTTGTATATAGTTTTACCGTATTCCCATTATGTCCCCGAATTTGTATTGATAAAGCCACTGGATGGCGAAACGTCTACAAGTAAAAATGCCTAGATGATACAGGTGTCTAATTCTTCAACATCTGCTATCTCGAAATGCATACTGGGTCTCGTCTCGGAGCCACTCTGCTACTTTAAGTGGGCAAGGCAGACATTGACCTGGTAGGACCGGTGCCTCAGCGCTGGCTTTCAAGGTCTCTGTCGCGGGAGGTAGGTAGATAAAAATTGTGAGCTCGGGTAAAAAGTGGCTTCTGAGACCTTCTCTCCAGGATGTGGTCACTGAGCACACTGGATTGTTTACACATAACTACACTCCACTTAAAACACACTGGACTGTTTACACATAACTTTCTATGGGCGAGTCTCCTTACACACGGTGGAAAACTACACAGTCCAGTACAGTGCGATTCTTTATTGCCTACGATTCGCCCACACAATGGGCTTTATCAAGTCTTGTCGTTTTTTTTTTTTAAATAATTTGTCACAAACAGATGTACCTGAGCAGAATGCACGAGTATATATGGGGGCGTTAGTGGACTGTTGTGGGTGGCATCCGGGGGAAACGTTAGTGGACTGTTGTGGGTGGCATCCGGGGGAAACGTTAGTGGACTGTTGTGGGTGGCATCCTGGGGAATGATCATGTACTACACAGCAGCCAGAAATTTGAACGTCTCTTAGTAACTTAATGATGCATTATCTGTGACGTTGGAGCAGAGTACAAGACAGAGGTACCCTCGTTGTCTTCATGGTCTGTGACGTTGGAGCAGAGTACAAGACAGAGGTACCCTCGTTGTCTTCATGGTCTGTGACGTTGGAGCAGAGTACAAGACAGAGGTACCCTCGTTGTCTTCATGGTCTGTGACGTTGGAGCAGAGTACAAGACAGAGGTACCCTCGTTGTCTTCATGGTCTGTGACGTTGGAGCAGAGTACAAGACAGAGGTACCCTCGTTGTCTTCATGGTCTGTGACGTTGGAGCAGAGTACAAGACAGAGGTACCCTCGTTGTCTTCATGGTCTGTGACGTTGGAGCAGAGTACAAGACAGAGGTACCCTCGTTGTCTTCATGGTCTGTGACGTTGGAGCAGAGTACAAGACAGAGGTACCCTCGTTGTCTTCATGGTCTGTGACGTTGGAGCAGAGTACAAGACAGAGGTACCCTCGTTGTCTTCATGGTCTGTGACGTTGGAGCAGAGTACAAGACAGAGGTACCCTCGTTGTCTTCATGGTCTGTGACGTTGGAGCAGAGTACAAGACAGAGGTACCCTCGTTGTCTTCATGGTCTGTGACGTTGGAGCAGAGTACAAGACAGAGGTACCCTCGTTGTCTTCATGGTCTGTGACGTTGGAGCAGAGTACAAGACAGAGGTACCCTCGTTGTCTTCATGGTCTGTGACGTTGGAGCAGAGTACAAGACAGAGGTACCCTCGTTGTCTTCATGGTCTGTGACGTTGGAGCAGAGTACAAGACAGAGGTACTCTCCTCGTTGTCTTCATGGTCTGTGACGTTGGAGCAAAGTACAAGACAGAGGTACCCTCGTTGTCTTCATGGTCTGTGACGTTGGAGCAGAGTACAAGACAGAGGTACCCTCGTTGTCTTCATGGTCTGTGACGTTGGAGCAGAGTACAAGACAAAGGTACCCTCGTTGTCTTCATGGTCTGTGACCATGGAGCAAAGTACAAGACAGAGGTACTCTCCTCGTTGTCTTCATGGTCTGTGACCATGGAGCAAAGTACAAGACAGAGGTACTCTCCTCGTTGTCTTCATGGTCTGTGACCATGGAGCAAAGTACAAGACAGAGGTACTCTCCTCGTTGTCTTCATGGTCTGTGACCATGGAGCAAAGTACAAGACAAAGGTACCCTCGTTGTCTTCATGGTCTGTGACCATGGAGCAAAGTACAAGACAGAGGTACCCTCGTTGTCTTCATGGTCTGTGACCATGGAGCAAAGTACAAGACAGAGGTACTCTCCTCGTTGTCTTCATGGTCTGTGACCATGGAGCAAAGTACAAGACAAAGGTACTCTCCTCGTTGTCTTCATGGTCGTTCGTTAGCTTTGTCTTCTTTCTCCTTCCTGCCGCATCCTTCCGGATGCAACTTGTACTCTGAATAGAACGAGCGTTTTCGCACGCGTTATACGTTAATTTCTGCTCTATCACATTCGCTATCAAAATTCTAAAAGTGATTAATCTAGGTTAGCTTAAATTGACCGATTTTTTTTTCTTGCTTAGAATAATTCAATAACAAACAGCTTATGTATGTCAGTGTGAAAGAACTTAGACACTTAGAACTGTGGTTCCCCCCCTCACTCTTAGAACTGTGGTTCCCCCCCTCACTCTTAGAACTGTGGTTCCCCCCCTCACTCTTAGAACTGTGGTTCCCCCCCTCACTCTTAGAACTGTGGTATCCCCCCACTCTTAGAACTGTAATCCCCCCACTCTTAGAACTGTGTAATCCCCCCACTCACTCTTTGAACTGTGGTATCCCCCCACGCACTTTCAGAACTATGGTATTCCCCCACACCCTTAAAGGTGCCAGATCAGCCAGTCTGTGGTGGATGTGTGAGGCAACGGGCTTCCAACAGCAACAGCTAGGTTGACCAGGCTAGCACCAGACGAACCTGGCCTATGGCCGGGCTCCGAGTGTAGCCAGACTCTGGAAACTTATCAAAGGTATGTGTATAATTGATACCCTTGTAGCAAATTCCATTTCCCATGTGCGAGAAGGTAATTCCCAAGTAAAGGTAACTCCAGCTGTGCGGGAAAGAAACCTTTGTCTAGCGTACCTAGTGAACCCTTAGTGAAATAAGTTGATAAAACACATGTAGAATATGTTGATAAAACACATGTAAAATAAGTTGATAAAACACATGTAAAATAAGTTGATAAAACACATGTAAAATGGGAGTAAATTCTTGGGTAATTTAGGGTAGGGGTGGTTTTGATAAGGACCTGCCTTGTATGGGCCAGTAGACCTTCTGCAGTGTTCCTCCTTTCTTATATCTGTTAGTGAGCCACTAATCGGTCTGAGGATCGACGACCCAAATGATTTCTTCATGAATGAGCCTCAAAACTCCATAAATGTATGCCAGATTTCCGACATTACCCTAACTCCGATAGATTTCGAAAAAGCCATTGACAACATGCCTATGCACTCAGCCCCGGGCCCAGACTCGTGGAACTCTGTTTTCATTAAGAACTGCAAGAAACCCCTCTCGCGTGCCCTAAGTACACTATGGAGGAGGAGCTTGGACATGGGTGAAATTCCACAGTCACTTAAAACAACGGATATAGCCCCGCTCCATAAAGGTGGCAGCAAAGCATTAGCTAAGAACTATAGACCAATAGCTCTGACATCCCACATCATAAAAATCTTTGAAAGAGTGCTAAGAAGCAGGATTGCAAATCACCTGGATTCCCAAAATCTGCACAATCCAGGGCAACATGGGTTCAGGGCAGGTCGCTCCTGCCTCTCACAACTACTGGATCACTATGACATGGCCTTGGATGCACTGGAAGAAAATCAGAATGCAGATGTAATATACACAGACTTTGCAAAAGCATTTGACAAATGCGATCATGGCGTAATAGCCCATAAAATACGTGCTAAAGGAATAACTGGGAAAGTGGGGAGATGGATCTTCAACTTCCTAACAAATCGAACACAAAGAGTAGTGGTCAACAGAGTTAAATCGGAGGCTGCCATAGTGAAGAGCTCTGTTCCACAAGGCACAGTACTCGCCCCCATCTTATTCCTTATCCTCATATCAGACATAAACAGAGATATACACCACAGCACCGTATCATCCTTTGCGGATGATACTAGGATCTGCATGAGGCTGTCATTTGCTGAGGACGCGGTTAACCTCCAAGAAGATATAAACAAAGTTTCCCAGTTACCTGGAGGTTACCTGGAGGTTATTCCGGGGATCAACGCCCCCGCGGCCCGGTCCATGACCAGGCCTCCCGATGGATCAGGGCCTGATCAACTAGGCTGTTACTGCTGGCCGCACGCAGTCCGACGTACGAGCCACAGCCCGGCTGATCCGGCACTGACTTTAGGTATCTGTCCAGCTCTCTCTTGAAGGCAGCCAGGGGTTTATTGGCAATTCCCCTAATGCTTGATGGGAGGCTGCTGAACAGTTTTGGGCCCCGGACACTTATGGTGTTTTCTCTTAGTGTACCAATGGCGCCCCTACTTTTTATTGGGGGCATTTTGCATCGCCTGCCCAGTCTTTTACTTTCGTAGGGAGTGATTTCTGTGTGCAGATTTGGGACCATTCCTTCCAAGACAGTGGGCGACGGTAAACAATATGATGTTCAATGAGGACAAATTCCAACTACTCCGTTATGGAAAACTGGAGGAGATAATAACTAGAACAGAGTATACTACTGACTCCGGCCATACAATAGAGCGGAAAAATAATGTAAGGGACCTGGGAGTAGTAATGTCTGAGGATCTCACTTTCAAGGATCACAACAGTGCCACGATCGCACGTGCAAAGAAAATGATAGGATGGATAATGAGAACTTTCAAAACGAGAGATGCCAAGCCCATGATGATCCTTTTCAAATCACTTGTTCTCTCTAGGCTGGAATTCTGTTGTACACGTGTCTTATCAGCTTGTCGGTATTGTATACCATTATCATATTCACTTCTTAGTTTTACGATATCCTCGCTGCCCTACTGAAGTCTTCCAGCTCAGGCTGACGCATCTCGTTACTCCGGTGTGCGTCAGCCGTCCTGTGTGACGGGATGTGACGCAGGAAAAATATCCGCCTTTTAGTGTTCGCGTTATCATACAGGATACGATAACTATTCTGCTGGTGTTTCCTCTGTATAAATGTATGGAATATTAAGACTTACATTGTCTGTGTCCCCAGTTTTGGTGAGTGGGGAGAAATAATGTTATATGGTAACAGATGAGGTGGTGGCAGTGCAGCATTCACAAAACACACACACACACACACACACACACACACACACACACACACACACACACACACACACACACACACACACACACACACACACACACACACAACACACACACAGACCCAACCTTGCTGTAATGTCACACTCTTTGGCCTTCTCATTTGCGGTGCTTGCTCTATCGCACACAAGGTTTAGGGAGCCTGGTCTGGGACCTGCCCGCGGGCAAGTGACCCTCGGAATCGTATTCAGGTTACCCTCTTACATCATTGTCTAATGGAAGCCTCTCTAATATTGTGCACTCTGGCAGGTGGTGGGTTGCAGGCATCCGGGGTACTACTACCTTTCTGTTATTGTCAAACACAAGTCTGTTTCATGCTTTGCACACTGGTAATTACTGTTAGTCTTTTACGTACATTCAGTATACATTCTCTGATTGACAGATTGAACACATCGACTCCAGGCTGAGGGACCGATTACCTTAAACTCCTCTATCTTTCTCTGTATTGGACTGGAGAAGCCACTGGCTGGCGAAACGTTTCCAGGATACAGATACTCAAATGTTGCACAAGCGTCTAATTTATCAACTTGACTGTTTTCTAAACAGTTGTGGACCGGTAAGCCAGCGGAAGGCCTCGGTCAGATGACCAAAAGCTCCAGCTGCGGGTTATCATATGAATAAAACTCGCGTCAGGAAACACTTGTCCTGTTTCCTGGCAAACCCAAACCAACCTTTGTGTTTAATACTGGTTAATAGGCCTGGTGTAAGAGCTGGACGCAGGTGCGATGCTTCCAGGAGCCATTATCATGCGACACGACGTTATGACTTGATTTGAGTAAGGGAATTGGAGTGTATAGTGTGTCACTTCTCGTGTTCATCCGCCCTTGTACATTCTGGTAACCCTAGTGTATAACTGTGTTCATATGCCTGTATACTCTTAACTATTTGTGTATTTACCTTTGTATACTGTTAATTAGTGTATTTATTACACCTGTATACAGGCTGCCGCTGTGTATATACCTGTATTGACACACGTGTACGTCTGTTTGGTGTTCTGACAGGAAGGGCGGACAGTGAGAGTGCCTGAATCGGTAGAAATTAACGCTTTTCAATTAAATATTGGAGCACCGTGTTCATGATGATGCTTCCCAGGCATGCACGTGTTCACCTGCTCACCTGGTGTTGCTTTAGTGCTCTAGTATTTACCAAGTCACCTAGTGTTTACCTGGACCCTAACGTTGGTCTAATCTTCTGATACCGACCAAGAAGATTACAGGGTAAGTTTGGAGTCTTTCTACTCCACGAGCCCGGCCATGAGTCAGGCTCGTCTGGTGCTAGCCTGGTCAACCAGGCTACAGCAGCATCAGCCTAATCGTCTAGTGTTTTACCTGGTCACTTAGTGTTGTACCCGTCAGCCAGTGTTTACCATCTCAGCTGATGTTTACTTGGCGCGTTTAACTGTGTTAGGCGCCTCTGTTGTTTAATCTTTATTTACTTGGCGTTTGTCACGTTTTATTAGTGTTTTACCAAGGTTGTCACGTGTACAAGTTAATGATGGTAGTCTGATGGCGTGTCTTGCTTGAACTACAGCGCTGGAAGCTTGGAATAGCTGTAGACAGCAGGGTGGTGGCATTGTCCCTGGTTCTGGCCTAGTCTGAGGTAGCAGGGATGGTGGTGGCATTGTCCCTGGTTCTGGCCTAGTCTGAGGTAGCAGGGATGGTGGTGGCATTGTTCCTGGTTCTGGCCTAGTCTGAGGTAGGTAGCAGGGATGGTGGTGGCATTGTCCCTGGTTCTGGCCTAGTCTGAGGTAGCAGGGATGGTGGTGGCATTGTCCCTGGTTCTCGCCTAGTCTGAGGTAGCAGGGATGGTGGTGGCATTGTCCCTGGTTCTGGCCTAGTCTGAGGTAGCAGGGATGGTGGTGGCATTGTCCCTGGTTCTGGCCTAGTCTGAGGTAGCAGGGATGGTGGTGGCATTGTCCCTGGTTCTCGCCTAGTCTGAGGTAGCAGGGATGGTGGTGGCATTGTCCCTGGTTCTGGCCTAGTCTGAGGTAGCAGGGATGGTGGTGGCATTGTTCCTGGTTCTGGCCTAGTCTGAGGTAGCAGGGATGGTGGTGGCATTGTTCCTGGTTCTGGCCTAGTCTGAGGTAGCAGGGATGGTGGTGGCATTGTCCCTGGTTCTGGCCTAGTCTGAGGTAGCAGGGATGGTGGTGGCATTGTCCCTGGTTCTGGCCTAGTCTGAGGTAGCAGGGATGGTGGTGGCATTGTTCCTGGTTCTGGCCTAGTCTGAGGTAGCAGGGATGGTGGTGGCATTGTCCCTGGTTCTGGCCTAGTCTGAGGTAGCAGGGATGGTGGTGGCATTGTCCCTGGTTCTCGCCTAGTCTGAGGTAGCAGGGATGGTGGTGGCATTGTTCCTGGTTCTGGCCTAGTCTGAGGTAGCAGGGATGGTGGTGGCATTGTCCCTGGTTCTGGCCTAGTCTGAGGTAGCAGGGATGGTGGTGGCATTGTTCCTGGTTCTGGCCTAGTCTGAGGTAGCAGGGATGGTGGTGGCATTGTCCCTGGTTCTGGCCTAGTCTGAGGTAGCAGGGATGGTGGTGGCATTGTCCCTGGTTCTGGCCTAGTCTGAGGTAGGTAGCAGGGATGGTGGTGGCATTGTCCCTGGTTCTGGCCTAGTCTGAGGTAGCAGGGATGGTGGTGGCATTGTCCCTGGTTCTGGCCTAGTCTGAGGTAGGTAGCAGGGATGGTGGTGGCATTGTCCCTGGTTCTCGCCTAGTCTGAGGTAGCAGGGATGGTGGTGGCATTGTCCCTGGTTCTGGCCTAGTCTGAGGTAGCAGGGATGGTGGTGGCATTGTCCCTGGTTCTGGCCTAGTCTGAGGTAGCAGGGATGGTGGTGGCATTGTCCCTGGTTCTGGCCTAGTCTGAGGTAGCAGGGATGGTGGTGGCATTGTCCCTGGTTCTGGCCTAGTCTGAGGTAGGTAGCAGGGATGGTGGTGGCATTGTCCCTGGTTCTCGCCTAGTCTGAGGTAGCAGGGATGGTGGTGGCATTGTCCCTGGTTCTGGCCTAGTCTGAGGTAGCAGGGATGGTGGTGGCATTGTCCCTGGTTCTGGCCTAGTCTGAGGTAGCAGGGATGGTGGTGGCATTGTCCCTGGTTCTGGCCTAGTCTGAGGTAGCAGGGATGGTGGTGGCATTGTCCCTGGTTCTGGCCTAGTCTGAGGTAGCAGGGATGGTGGTGGCATTGTCCCTGGTTCTGGCCTAGTCTGAGGTAGCAGGGATGGTGGTGGCATTGTCCCTGGTTCTGGCCTAGTCTGAGGTAGCAGGGATGGTGGTGGCATTGTCCTGGTTCTGGCCTAGTCTGAGGTAGCAGGGATGGTGGTGGCATTGTCCCTGGTTCTGGCCTAGGCTGAGGTAGCAGGGATGGTGGTGGCATTGTCCCTGGTTCTGGCCTAGGCTGAGGTAGCAGGGATGGTGGTGGCATTGTCCCTGGTTCTGACCTAGGCTGAGGCAGCAGGGATGCTGAAATATATCTTATTCCTAAATGGTCTAATGTAGCAGTAGTGCCACTGTCCCTGCTTGCTGTATGGTCTTGTCAGCAGGGGTGCCTGACTGTCACTGCTTACTGTATGGTCTTGTCGGCAGGGGTGCCAGACTGCCCCTTCTTGCTGTATGGTCTTGTCAGCAGGGGTGCCAGACTGTCTTTGCTCCTGATTGTTGACTGGAGTGCCAGTTTTGGTGGTGGTAGCCGCCAGACAAGGCTCTCAAGACGTGTAAGTGTTGGACATGCTTAGCTTAGTTTGGCTGTATTTTAGTTAGCTGCGAAAGGTGATGTAGTCGGTTAATGAGACACACGGGGGCCAGCAGCACCTCTTTACTGTAGAGTTATGAGCTTCCTCACGGCGGGGCAGGTTGTTGTTGGGAGAGGACGATGGTGGTGGTGCAGTAAGTGTAGCTGGAAACATGACAGTGTGAGGGAGGACGATGGTGGTGGTGGTGCAGTAAGTGTAGCTGGGAACATGACAGTGTGAGGGAGGACGATGGTGGTGGTGGTGCAGTAAGTGTAGCTGGGAGCATGACAGTGTGAGGGAGGACGATGGTGGTGGTAGTGCAGTAAGTGTAGCTGGGAGCATGACAGTGTGAGGGAGGACGATGGTGGTGGTAGTGCAGTAAGTGTAGCTGGGAGCATGACAGTGTGAGGGAGGACGATGGTGGTGGTGGTGGTGCAGTAAGTGTAGCTGGGAGCATGACAGTGTGAGGGAGGACGATGGTGGTGGTGGTGGTGCAGTAAGTGTAGCTGGGAGCATGACAGTGTGAGGGAGCACGACGGTGGTGGTGGTGCTGCTGCTGCTGGTGACGGTAACGACGCTGACGACATAATAGCGTTTAGGGAGGTTGCGTCAGTTCCTTCAGGTTGAGGTGTTCTTCTGTCTTCATATATTGTTTCTTTATTGACTTCAAGAAGTCACTAGTTAGTTAAACATTTTCAAATAGATACCCAAGTGTTGTGCATATCTAGTTCCTCATCCTTCTCATTCCTCCTTTCCTTCCTTCCTGTTTCCCTCTGCTGTGACTCAAGACTTCACAAGGGTCCACGTAACCTAGCAGAGGTAGTCTTGGCTCTGTTAATAATGATAACCAAAGTTGGTAATTACCCGTAAGAGAGACGAATCCAGGACGGCGCTGCTTTCCATTCTGATTAGCGGGACCACGGCCTAAGCATTGTGGCTGGGTACGTCATGTTAGTCCGAGCCGCGGGAGCAATGATTCCTGGAACCTTGCATTAGTAGGTCAGGTAACTGACATTTATGTTAGTTTTGAATGTGTGGGGAAGGTGATGTGTTGGGATGTGTAATCCAGGGTCTAGTTTGTAAGGACTGGTTACTGGAAAGTTTTCTTGTGTGGGAGATGAGGATTTCCTGTAGTGGTGTGGGCTTGGGGGGGAGACCTGGCAGGTGTGGGCTTGGGGGGAAGACTTGGCAGGTATGGGCTTGGTGATGGCCATCACCTTGGGAACTGATGTGACTGGTAAGCACAACATCTGCACATCTTGGAGAGACGATTAAACGCCCCCTACAGGAGGAGTTGAAGCATGAGACCACACTTGTGCAACATATGGGAATCTTTACTGAAGAAAGGCCTTCATCAGTCCAATACAAAGAACGTTGAGAAAAACAAAACTTTGAGCAAATCAGTCCCTCAGCCTGGAATCGATGTGTTCAGTCTTGAAGATTGATGGACTAGGTCACTACACACACACACACACACACACACACACACACACACACACACACACACACACACACACACACACACACACACACACACACACACACACACACACACACACACAGATTCCAAACTGAGGGACTGATTACCTCAAACTCTTCATTTTTTCCACAGTTCTTCTTAGTATAAGACTGAAGAAGCTACTGTGGCGAAACGTTTCCTCAATAAAAATTCCCAAGTGTTGTATAAACGTCTATCTTCAGCTTCTCAGTTTTCTAAACTATTCGTCACAGCAGGATTCAGATCTAATCGTAGTTTACCTGGCGACTGGTGACTGACGCAGACAGGAAGTGCTGCAGACACATGCGGGAGAACTGGGAGGAGGAGGAGGCTGCTGTCTGTTGTTTTTCTTGTGCTAAATATACATCAAAAAAAAAAATAAATTTCCGTGCCAGCTATATGTAGATTGAAAATGGGTTGAACAGATATTTTTGTTAGCGGGTTTGGGTTTAAGAAGGACCTGCCTAGTATGGGCCAGTGGGCCTGCTGCACTGTTCCCCCCTTTCTTGTGTTATTACTTGCAGGTGGTTCCTGGGATCATAGCTCCCGGTCCTGGACCAGGACTCCAAAGCCAGCACTCCAGCGGTCAGAATATCCGTCTGTTTTCCCACATACACAAGAACTGCCTTGTGTGACTGTGTTCTCACGGATACAAATGCCTATATAAATACTGGCTCTCTCTAGTGTTAATGTGACTGGAAATGTTCCAAGTGAACCGAAACGTCTTCATACGCTTTTCTCTCCTATTTGCGGGTTATTCTTGTACACGAATAACCCGCAAGCGCTTAAGCATTTACTCAGTGCTCAGTAATAACCCACAGGAGACAAACTCGGGAAATTGTGATCTGTATATTTCGACTAGCGATATATCGGATATCCACATCCGGACAACTTCTCACATCTGCATCCGCATTTTACTGTCAACATATCCGCATATGCATCCGAATCCACGGAATATCCGCACACTTTCTTACATCCGCACCAACATCCGCGGAACATCCGCACACTTTCTTACATCCGCACCAACATCCTCGGAACATCCGCACACTTTCTTACATCCGCACCAACATCCTCGGAACATCCGCACAATTTCTTACATCCACATACCCAAAATAAGTAAGACATCCTCATACACATCCGCAGATATCTAAATTTTCACATCTGAGACATCTCTAATTTCGATACCCAGAAGGGGGTCGAAATATACAGCTTAATTAATCTCCCGTGTTTCTGTCTCCATATAAGCTATTATCGAACACTGACAAGTGTTAATTACACTTTATTAACTTAATTGTTAAGATGCACTTAATGGAACAAGTCATGTGATCAAGGGGTGAGTCAGCTGATACTCATTGATTAATTGAATACCTACAACCCAGGACGGGTGGGAGGGTTGGTAGACTACAAATATCCAGGGAGGAACTACTGCTCTCTTAGTTGAGTAATTGTAAGTCTTGTGAAATGTTTTACAGCACAGTTCACCGTAAGACATAACACCTGGTCTCAGACCGAGCCGCGGGGGCGTTGATCTCCGAAACCCTCTCCAGGTAAACGTTGTTCCAGATCACCTTAAAGTTATGTCTTCGCGTCTCTACTGCTTCTGCTGACTCTTCTGTACTCGACTGAATTAGAGATTAAGACACATGTGCAACATCTGGGAATCTTTACTGTAGACGCTTCGCCATCCAGTGGCTTTATCAATACAAATTCCAGGACATATTGATAAAGCCATAAGCCACTGGATGGCGAAACGTCTACAATAAAGATTCCCAGATGTTGCACATGTGTCTTAATCTCATCTTGTCGGTATTATATACCATTCGTACTCGACTGAAGAAGCCTACTGTGTGGGCGAAACGTCTTGCTTATCCTCGCTGTCTCTTAACACTAAGCAGTGAACATCACTCTTAGCCTCCAGAACCCCATCATTCCTACGCTTGAAACTCTTTATGGTATTTGTCTCCGCTTGAGTGTTGGGAGAGAGGGGGGTGTTTACGGTGAGGGAGCATGGGGGTGGGGGTGTTTGGCATTTACCTTGTGACTCAGATGTGCTGGAAGCCTGCGTCACCAAGCATATACATCAGCCAGGTGTTTCACACACACACATGTGCCTTCCTTCCATGTTCTTATGAAGAATTGGACACGCGTGCAACATCTGGGTATCTTGATTTGTAGACGTTTCGAAATTTGTAGTTTTTAATGTTATATATACTAAAGATGAGGCTGTGAATCTCGCAGTCCCGGGGTCTTGAAGAGTCAGACACACAGGAAGTAAGATTGGTGGTTATATACCGGCGTCAGATGAGGGACGGGTAGCAGACGAAGACATTGCCACTGGTAGGTGGGATTCCCCAGGGAAAGTAGGTCATACCCAAGGGATGGGCCAGTAGTACGCAAGAAGGGATTGGGGATGTCCTCTGTACCAAGATTCCCTGATGTTGCAGTGTCTGACAAGTTGTACTTATCGTAGAGTAGCATTGTGAGTCCATGATTCTGCTCTAGCTGTCTTATTCTCTTTCGGTCTCTAATTCTCCTTCCAGTCTCTTCTTGCACTCTCCCCTCCTTTCCTCCCCATCCCCCCGTCACTTCCTTTCGCTGGTTCCTCCTCCATGATGGAGGTAAGCTGGGAGGTTCACCTTGGCCTCCCTTGCCCGTGAAATTTTCACACGGAAGTTACAGGGAAACGTATTAAATTTTTTTTTGCCGCTCTTCTCGTTGAGCCAGTTGTAAGGGAAGGGGCGTGCGGAGGGGAGGGGATGTGACAGGTGGGGGGAATGGTGTTGGGGAGGGAGGGAGGGGCGTGGGAAGGTATGGGTCATGGTATGAGAGTCACTCTTACCTTGGGTCCTCAGGCATTTGATGATTGTTCGCTTTCCACCGCGTCGTCATATTGCTTTAATATATACACGATCTCAGACCTAAGATACTACTAATACTATTACTAATACTACTGAAGAGTTAATTTAAGTATTGTTTTAGACTATTACATTTATACAGTGATATGTCTGCTGGTGACTGTAGCAACAAATCCACAGGGGCTGATGTGTTATTCATTACGGTACAAGACTAGCAGTTTCTTTACATTCTTTTTGTCGTACGATGACCTGGAACTTTTGGTGAAAGGACGGAAGCCTTCCGTTGGCTAACTGTTCCACCCCAGTTAAGTGGTAGATTACATTGTATATTGAGAAGCTGGTGTATAAAGATGCCTTGTGTACGAGGCTAGGCGACGTTGTGTGTATCCGTTCTTGCTCAGGCACCCGGGCATACCTCAGGCACCCGGCTATACCTCAGGCACCACTTACCAGACAGTTAGCCAATATAAATTAAGAATTATAATAAGCATGAACAATTCCAGATTGTCACCAAAAGTTGTGACAACCCCAGACTTGTAACTTGCCAGATGTCACCGTTACGCCTTCAATGTATTGGGTTGCTTGACTGTGGGTGAGAGGAAAAATAGCATGTAAACCCACTCTCTTTATTGGATGAGTAGCAAACACTAGGGTGTTCATTGGGACTGGAGAAACTATTGATATAAATCCAGATGTACTCGTATTAACCCTTTTTTGGGCCTAGATCCTAGGCCTGTTGTCTCCATATGCTCTTGCGCTACCCTCCACAAGATGGATATGGGGTGCACAAATTAGCCACTACCATCCACAGGATGAACATAGGATGCACAGTAAACTAGCCACTACCATCCACAGGATGGATATGGTGGCAAAATCTAAGAAATAATGTCCAGTCTCTTCAAAAGACTTATCTGGCCCTTCTGAACTAGCAGATACTTAATGAAGGTCATGACCGCCCTGACACACACCAGGAATCATTTATACGTACAAGAGATAACCCACACTGAACCAGAGGACTGGGACACGTTGTAAACGAGTAGCATACAAGATATTACTCAGAATCCAGGGAAAAAATCTATGGCTGCTAATACAGCGCTATAGGAAATGTAGAAAAATTAGAACGGCACAATACCGTGACTGGAACAGTGCGCAAATAACTTGAATGTAGGAGGGGGAGGAGCTTACTCAGCGACTCAACATTTCGTCACACCGAAACGCCGTCGCAAGTTTTTCTTTCCTGTGTGCTGGTTATTTGTGCAAAGAATGATGCGCACGAGAGTAGGTGTCCCGTAGCTGGGTTGGTAGCGCACTCTGCTCACATATTGAAGTCCGTGGTTCGATCCCCGGTACGGTTGGAAACATTAAGATGCGTTTCCTTAAGATACCTGCTGTCCATATTCACCTAGCAGTAAGTAGATACCTGGGTGTTAGCCGACTGATGCGAGTCGCATCCTGGGGACAAAATTAACCTAAGTTTCCTGAAATACTCTGCATAACCAGGGACTTTCTCCCGGGTTATGTCACTGATGGTTAGCTATGGTCTGTACAAGTTGTATCATGTACTTGTACAAATAAATACTATTATTATTATCGTCATTTTATGAGAGATTAGATTAACAACAGTTCTAGTAAGAATTCAGAAACCGTTACCTTTTGATACACCAGCAGCAACAGCCTGGTTGACCAGGCTTTTGCTGCCGGTATATCAAAAAGTGACATATTGACTCAAGTCTTGTTGTTCTACTTCCAGCAAACTTTGTCACCTAAAATGTTTTATACCTGGATAATTACGAACCATTGCTATAATGTAAACAACTCCGCATACCAGGAGGTACAGGCCACGACACCATCTATGTTACCATGGTACCCACAACCATTCACACCCCTAGATGGTATTACCCAGGTCGTGGTATTATATATATGTATTTTTTTTTCTATTAGCTTTCTGATAATGTAACAGAAAGTTGAAAATAGTGTTGGTGACAAGAATCTACCATCACCTCGGTAATGCCATCTTGAGGTAGACAAGAGAAATGATCCTACCATATCAGAGCTGTACATGTTAACAACCCTCTCTCCCTCTCTCCTTCCCTCTCTCCTTTCCTCTCTCCCTCTCTCCTTCCCTCTCTCCTTTCCTCTCTCCCTCCCTCTCCTTCCCTCTCTCCTTCCCTCTCTCCTTCCCCCTCTCCTTCCCTCTCTCCTTCCCTCTCTCCCTCCCTCTCCTTCCCTCTCTCCTTCCCTCTCTCCTTCCCTCTCTCCATCCCTTCCTCCCTCTCTCCCTCCCTCTCTCCCTCTCTCTCTCCCTCTCTCTCTCCCTCTCTCCCGCCCTCCCTCCCTCTCTCCTTCCCTTTCTCCCTCTCTCCCTCCCTCCCTCTCTCCTTCCCTTTTTCTTTACACAGGGTTTGACAAGGTTAGGTTAAGGATCCCTAGCTTTATTGACAAGCTATTTACAGGTTAAGGATTCTTAACTTTATTGACAAGCTAAGAGCTCTCTCTCTGTCTCTCTCTCTGTCTCTGTCTCTCTCTCTGTCTCTGTCTCTCTCTGTCTCTCTCTCTCTCTGTCTCTCTCTCTCTCTCTGTCTCTCTCTCTGTCTCTCTCTCTCTCTCTCTCTCTGTCTCTCTCTCTGTCTCTCTCTCTCTGTCTCTCTCTCTCTGTCTCTCTCTCTCTCTCTCTCTCTCTCTCTCGCTGTCTCTCTGTCTCTGTCTCTCTCTGTCTCTGTCTGTCTCTCTCTGTCTCTGTCTGTCTGTCTCTCTCTCTCTCTCTCTAAACAGTGTAAAATATTTTTTTTTTTGCAAATTAGTCTAAATTACTACAAAAATATGGTACATTAGCGGATTCCTCAGTCAAATGTAATGTTTTGAGCGTTCATAGACTCACGTACTAGGCCTGGTCATGGACCGGGCCGCAGGTATATACTCCAGGTATCCCAGATTACTATGACAACGAAACATGGGTACCTGGACACAGTCACTTTTGACAGAACAAAAGTCCAGAAGAAGAGGGTTGGCTTATATCTTATTGATGGTATACGATACTCTGTTTAGTAGCTGTGTTTAGTTGTGTTTAGTAGCTGTGTTTAGTTGTGTTTAGTAGCTGTGTTTAGTTGTTTTTAGTATGTGTTTAGCTGTGTTTAGTATCTGTGTTTAGTTGTGTTTAGTATCTGTGTTTAGCTGTGTTTAGTAGCTGTGTTTAGTTGTGTTTAGTAGCTGTGTTTAGTTGTTTTTAGTATCTGTGTTTAGTAGCTGTGTTTAGTTGTGTTTAGTAGCTGTGTTTAGCTGTGTTTAGTAGCTGTGTTTAGTAGCTGTGTTTAGTTGTGTTTAGTAGCTGTTTAGTTGTTTAGTAGCTGTGTTTAGTTGTGTTTAGTATCTGTGTTTAGCTGTGTTTGGTATCTGTGTTTAGCTGTGTTTAGTAGCTGTGATTAGCTGTGTTTAGTAGCTGTGTTTAGCTGTGTTTAGTTGTGTTTAGTAGCTGTGTTTAGTAGCTGTGTTTAGTAGCTGTGTTTAGTAGCTGTGTTTAGTAGCTCATTTGCACTGTCAAGGACATAATCAAGGAGGAACACTGCAGCAGGCCTACTGGCCATGTGCCTGATCATCTAGGTTGTGATGGATATGTAGGCATGTGGGCCGCTAACAGCAACAGCCTGCTTCACCAGGCTGCCTACAAGGGAACCCTGGCCTCCAGGTAGGCAGAGAAACTCTTGAAAGCGGTCACAGGTATGTAACAAGTTACAGTATCTGGATCACTGGAAGATTGGTAATATCTGTGGATCACAGAAGATTAGATCGCTGGAAGATTGGTAATATCTGTGGATCACAGAAGATTAGATCGCTGGAATATTGGTAATATCTGTGGATCACAGAAGATTAAATCACAGAAAGATTAGTAATATCTGTGGATCACAGAAGATTGGTGGCTTGATAGGTAGAGATGTTAGGGGTGCCATCTTGCAGTACAGTACACAGTAGGCAGAGTTCGATCACCTTTTATTAATCTCTCTCTCTCTCTCTCTCTCTCTCTCTCTCTCTCTCTCTCTCTCTCTCTCTCTCTCTCTCTCTCTCTCTCTCTCTCTCTCTCTCTCTCTCTCTCCCTCCCTCCCTCCCTCCCTCCCTCCCTCCCTCCCTCCCACCCTCCCTCCCTCCCTCCCTCTTTCTCTATCTCTCCCTCTTAATTCTTCAGTCTTTTCTTTCTCATTATTTTCTTTCTTTTATCTTTTTTTTTCTGGTCCATGGCCAGAATGAGTGAGTGGGAAAACTCTTGATACACTCACAGGTATATCTTAGCTCTTCCTAGCACTCTCTCTCCTTGCCTGCCCTTCCCTGCCCTACCTGCCCTTCCCTGCCCTTCCCTGCCCTACCTGCCCTTCCCTGCCCTTCTCCAGGCCTCCTGGCTTGACTCTGGGGTATTGATTTAACTGCATTACTTACTTGCCTGTTTGATTGTTGCCCTGCACGCTGGCAGGGTTGCCTGGCGAGGTTGCCTGGAGGGTTGCCTGCTTGCTGCCACTTACACTACTCCCGCTCAAGATTCCTCATGATTCAACTCTCTCCTGATCAGCAGTTTTGTGATTCATTCACACTTACTCCAGTATTTATGTTGTTGATCTTTTGTTGGATTCTTAACTCCCCCCCCCCTGTTTTGGTCCTTGTTCTTACCTCCCCCCTGTCTTGGTCCTTGTTCTTACCTCCCCCCTGTCTTGGTCCTTGTTCTTACCTCCCCCCTGTCTTGGTCCTTGTTCTGACTCGTGTCCTGACCCGTGCCACTGTCCTCAAAGACTGCAAACCTCACTCAAGGTAAAGGATCTTGGGGTGAGCATAACACCGAGCACATCATAAGTGTCCGGGGCCCAAAACTGTTCAACAGCCTCCCATCAAGCATTAGGGGAATTGCCAATAAACCCCTGGCTACCTTCAAGAGAGAGCTGGACAGATACCTAAAGTCAGTGCCGGATCAGCCGGGCTGTGGCTCGTACGTTGGACTGCGTGCGGCCAGCAGTAACGGCCTAGTTGATCAGGCCCTGATCCATCGGGAGGCCTGGTCATGGACCGGGCCGCGGGGGCGTTGATCCTCGGAATAACCTCCAGGTAATCTCCTGAGGCGCACATCAACCAGATAACTGCTGCAGCATATGGGCGCCTGGCAAACCTGAGAATAGCGTTCCGATGCCTTGGTAAGGAATCGTTCAAGCCTCTGTAAGCCGTGTACGTCAGGTCCATATTGGAATATGCAGCACCAGTTTGCAATCCACACCTGGTCAAACTCGTCAAGAAATTAGAGAAAGTGCAAAGGTTTGCAACAAGACTAGTCCCAGAGCTAAGGGAAATGTCCTACGAAGAAAAGTTAAGGGAAATCGGCCTGACGACACTGGAAGACAGGAGGGTCAGGGGAGACGTGATAACGACATATAAAATACTGCTAGGAATTGACAAGATGGATAAAGAGAGGATGTTCCAGAGATGGGACACAGAAACAAGGGGTCACAATTGGAAGCTGAGAAGACTCAGATGAGTCAGAGGGATGTTAGGAAGTATTTCTTCAGTTACACTTGTCAGGAAGTGGAATAGTCTGGCAAGTGACGTAGTGGAGACAGGAACCATACATAGTTTTATGACAAGTTTTGATAAAGCTTATGGAGCAGGGAGAGGACCTAGTAGCGATCAGTGAAGAGGCGGGGCCAGGAGCTGTGACTCGACCCCTGCAACCACAAATAGGTGAGTACGTACACACACACGTACACACGTGTACACACACACACACACACGCACACACACACGTACGTGTGTGTATGTGTGTGTGTGTCTGTGTCTGAGTCATTGGATTTGTACTATCATCACACAGGCGTCACGTCCCGTGCCGTCACGGTGACGGGAAGAGTATCAATTTGAGCTTTGTGTGACAGCCTTGGCTCTCTTCAAGGTGTGTTGTGGTGAGCCATGATTCTCAGTGTTGTGGTGGTGAGCCATGATTCTGTGTGGTGGTGATGAACCATGATTCTCAGTGTTGTGGTGAGCCATGATTCTGTACGGTGGTGGTGAGCCATGATTCTCAGTGTTGTGGTGAGCCACGAGTCTCAGAAAGAACACAAAAACACAATACCTTGACTGGAACAATACACAAATAACCCGCACATAAAGAAGAACTTGCCACAACTTTTCAGTCGGACTTGTGGTGGTGAGAACCTTGGAGATAATAACGTAGTGATAGAGTGATAAACCTTGGTTCCGTGGTTGTGGTTATTTTATGGCGGTGTAAACCTTGGCTGTGATATCGTGGTTGGTAAACATGTTGGTACAGTTTGTGGTGTTTCATAGTGACAACTACGGCTGCTGCTGCTGTTGGTGTGGTTCCTCAGGGCGTATCATTGTAGGCGCTCTTCAGCACCAAGGCTGAGACTGATCTTCTTGAGCCGCCGGTACTCTTCGGCCCGGGTCTTTTCCAGATGGTGATCCGATCTTGGCTCCTTGTCTTGGGAGCGTCTGAGACCTACGTTTGCCATGGGAGGAGGAACAAGTACCTCCCCATCTTCTGGGACCAACTGTCCCCAGGCCTAACCCCATTACCCGCTCTCGCGGGGCTCATAGAGATAAGCTAGTCCTCTGGTTTGCCATCGTCCCCGCCCCAAGGGGGCTCGTGGGAATGGCAGTCTTGTGACCTGCAGGTGGTCTCTGGCTCTGGCACCTTCCCTTCCCTAGAAGGACTTGTGGGAGTGGTGTCCCTGAGGGACTGATTACCTCATTTTTTGTATATAGTTGTACTCTCTTCACGTTATGTCCTTGTACTGATAAAGCCACTGTATGGTGAAACTTCTGCAAGATACCCAGATGTTGCACATGTCTGCAATTCTTCACCGTAGGTGATGTTACACTTGCCACCGTGTAGTAGCTCTGCAACAAAGTTCCCTTGCAACATTTTTCTCCTGTTTGGCCATAAACGTGCAGATATTGCATTTTTTTCTCCTCGTATTTTTTGACTTGGCAGTAAAATTTAGAGGGTCTGCGGGGCTTGACCTGTGTGTGTGTGTGTGTGTGTGTGTGTGTGTGTGTGTGTGTGTGTGTGTGTGTGTGTGTGTGTGAGCGAGCACGTACTTGCATCATGAAGTCTTTGCTCCTGGCCCCGTCTCTTAATTACTAAAGACCGTTTTTTTTTTTTTTTTGAGTTCCTTGCTTTAGGGCACTCCCGTCCCTATCCTTGTAACAACATTAAACAAAAAATCAACAGGAAACACTGGTCACAGACCAGTCTGTGAGGGTTGGAAAATCAGCAGGAAAGACTGGCCACAGACCAGTCTGAGAGTTGGAAAACCTTGGAAATAGGTCACCTGGGGTTTACCTGGACAGGGTTTTAGGGATCAACGCCCTCGCAGCCCGGTCTAAGACCAGGCTTCAAACTGAAATATCTTATGGCATTCCTGTGATTCTTCGTTGCTTTTTATTTTATCCTCAGGTTACCTGATGGTGATTTCGGGGGGCCACCGCCCCCTTTGGCCTGGTCCCAGACCAGGCTTTCCATCGCAGAGAAGGTTGGCACGTACTGACCTATCAATTTGTAAGAGTAGTACGTTCCCTAGTGTATATTATTCTTCCCTCAGCTCTGGGAGTAGACCAGGTGCAAACCTCGGAAACCCTCCTGTGGACCTGGTCTTAAATCTGTACACTGCCATAACATACTGGAGAGAGAGAGATGGGAGGAAATGCAAAAAAGTGAAAAGCATGGGTGCAGTGGGTACAATAAGGGGACACTGTATCAACATTCGTGGTCCCAGACTATTCAACATCTTACCAGAATATATCAGAAACACTGCTGGAACAGGTGTAGAAGTCTTCAAGAGGAAACTGGACTAGTATCAACCAGGCTGTGATGGATATGTGGGGCAGCGGGCCACCACCAACCACCTGGTTAACCAGGCTAGCACCAGAAGAGCCTGGCCCATGGCCGGGCTCCGAGAGTACAAAAAATCTCACTCATCAAAAATATTTCTCAAACGTTTAAGGGCGGTGGACTCCTTACTTTGATATCCATTTTGAAGGATTCAATGTCGAGGTCACAGAACGTATTGTTTACTCACACTTGTCTCACATATACCTTCGAAGTTATGTACCGTATTTCGCGGCTTATAAGACGCGGCTTATAACACTTGCTTTAGTTCCAATGGCTGAGCATCGGACGTAACTGGGAGAGCTGCAGCCCATCCCACACCCCTAACGATAGCTCCCGCCACTGACCTTCAGTTTATAGGAGGGAGTGTGGTTTTTGGAGACATTTTATGGAAAAAATCGTGCGTCTAATCCGCGAAATATGGTATATACTAGATGTTATGCACTTCTGCCAATATATTCAACGAAGGTTCGACTCTCTAATACCTCTATACGTCTCGGAACACACTCCATCTTGGTACCGACAACCGAGTTGCAGTACCGCCTACCCTCGAAACTCTTCCCTTGTTTAGTGTAAAATACCTTTAGTCTAGAACAAAATAACGGGTAATCTAATTCAAAGATTTTTTATTCGGTTAAACCATACTATATTAAGGATTTTTTTTTTTTTTTTTTTATCACACCGGCCGATTCCCACCAAGGCAGGGTGGCCCGAAAAAGAAAAACTTTCACCATCATTCACTCCATCACTGTCTTGCCAGAAGGGTGCTTTACACTACAGTTTTTAAACTGCAACATTAACACCCCTCCTTCAGAGTGCAGGCACTGTACTTCCCATCTCCAGGACTCAAGTCCGGCCTGCCGGTTTCCCTGAATCCCTTCATAAATGTTACTTTGCTCACACTCCAACAGCACGTCAAGTATTAAAAACCATTTATACTGGTAAATTAATATGCAATAGATAAAGCTGATAAACCAGTGTGAAATTCAGCTGGTCAGTATGGCGAGTCTGTGACACAGCAAAAAGCATCTCGGTACCTAGTACCGAGGTAGGTAGGTACCTTGAAAAATCGTGATAGAGAGCAAATAAGGCAAATGCAGCTAAGGCTAGCAAAAAATAGCTGGGTCGAGTGTGGGAACCTTCGAAACAAAAGAATTCACGTCATTGATTGTGCTATTTAAACCACTTGTACTCTCTCTCGTCTAGAACATCCAGCACTCACAACAGCTTTCAAGGTTGCCGAGATCTCATAGCTGGAAAATATACTGAATCGGTAAAACCTCTGAACTAAATACCTTGAAGTGCTCGGAATGTATTTTGTGGGATGGAAAGAGAGAGATGCTTAATATAGAAGGAAAATATTTGAAAGCAACAAACACAACTTAGTGGAGTAAGATGTCGTGGGGGTTCATTGGGGATGTAATGAAGAAGATAACACCAATGGCTGTGTTGGAGGCGTATAGTTACGTCTTGCAAGTCGAACCGAGAGTGAAAGCTGGGCCTCATGTGAAGGGTCTCGTGACGTCACAGCTACCAAGGGACCCTTACTATAATGTGGATTAAATATCTAATTGTATAAGCGTACTACACAAGTAACGCCGCTAACAAAAATGCCAAGGAAAGTGTGTTAGAAGTGCAGTGAACAGGAATGTAGAAAGTACACTTGTACAACACTGATAATATCCGTGATCCAAATATAATAACAGAGGTATAGGTTTTAATGAGCTTAAAGGTACAATACCGTGACTGGAACAGTACACAAATAACTCGCACATAGCTTACCACGACGTTTTATCCAAGTCGGACCGAGACGTCGTCGTCAGCTTCTCTTTGCGTGCGGGTTATTTGTGTAAAGGTTATAAAGACCCCCTACATGAAGCAAGAGCCACCTCAACAACTTGAGGTATGTTAGGTAAAGACACACACATGCGACATTTTATTGTGGCAACGTTTCACTCTCCATGAGCCAGCTTGACAAAGCTGCTTGAGAGCGAAACGTTGCCACTGCAAAATGTCGCATTAGTTGCATGTATGTCCTTTCACCAAACATATTGTGGGTAATTCTACCAACATTACTGCAACCTGGGGTATGGCGCAAGCCGAGTGGTACAAGAGAGAAATACAGCAAGTGAGGCGTCGGTTAATACGATAGGTACAGGTATGAGGTTCGTCAGGAAACAGGACAAGCGTTTCCTGACGTCGGTCTTAGTCATATGATGACCCACAGCTGTAATTTTCCCAAACCATACCACGGGTGGGGTTTGAATCCGCGATCAGAGAGTCTCAAAACTCCAGACCGTCGCGGTAGCCACTGGGCCAGCTAGCTTTGAGGGGGCTTGAGCTAGAGTTCGTCATGGGCATGTTAGCGGGAGATTCGTCTGTAAAAACTTGCATTTGTGGACAGTGGTGTCTATGCTAACCTTCCTATGGTGTAGAAATATACCAAGTTGGATGAATCTTATTGTGGCTAGCTGGCCCAATAGCTAACGCGACAGCCTGGAGTTTTGAGACTTTCTGACCGCGGGTTCAAACCCCACCAGTGGTATGGTTTGTTTGCAATCGTGTCATTACGATTTCGTGTGTCTGTACTTTCATTAGTATGAGAGTTGTTGGTGTGGTGATACATCGTAGTGTCCTCGCTGAGTGGGTCAGTGTACAAGAGGAGTGTGTGTTGTTTTACGGGTGATTTTTCACTGTTAACAGAGTAGCCCAAGTTATCAAGGACGGTATAATGGTTACAGGAGGGCCCCTCTTATACAGCAGGTTAGGTTCTGGGCTACTGCTGTAAAGCGAAAATCGCTGTAAAGTGAGTCATAGCCTATTTTTTCACTTTCAGATATATATAAAAGCCTGATAGCATATTTACACTATCATATATTAAGCGGAAGATTGAGACACTTATGCACCATATGGGAATCTTTATTTACGAAACGTTTCGCCACACAGTGGCTTCATCAGTCCAATACAAAGCAGAGAGGTGCAAGAAGAGGAGGAGATTGAGGTAATCAGTCCCTCAGCCTGGAGTCGATGTGTTCAGTCCATCAGTCTTGTAGAATATACAGCATAGGGTCGTAGACGTGGCTTATATACTGTAGTCAGGTGAGGCGAAGCAGGGGGAGGCGGGGTCATAGTGGTACCATCCACTAGTCGAAGTAGGTCATCGTCCAAAGGTAGGACAAGTGGGAGAATTCTTTGTATCAAGATCCCATGATGATGCATTTATCAAACCATACCCCGGCCGGGATTGAACCCGCGGTCAGAGAGGTATGGTTTGTTTGCAATCGTGTCATTACGATTTCGTGAGTCATGATGCATATATTCATCACATATATTAAGCGAGTAATAGAGCCAGACCTAAACACTGCATATACATTACACACATTACTTAAAATATTTTTGTCCTTAGCTTATAGTGAATGGTG
>NC_091375.1:14610000-14892500 GCF_038502225.1 Cherax quadricarinatus
TCCACATCCCCCCCCCCAGGCGCTGTATAATCCTCCGGGTTTAGCGCTTCCCCCTTGATTATAATAATAATAATCTTGATTCCCAGGGTTATTTCCCCGTCCCTCCGGGACAGGTCGTGAGGTACTGGTTGATGTCTTGATTTGTAGGGTTGTTAGTACTAGCAACACGCACCCTCCAGCCTAGGCACCCCAGCTTAGTGGAGTTGACTTGAGGAATTTCTAAGTGATGTTAGGTTCTGTTGTCTGTTATGTAATGTTTACACTATATTTTCTTGTACAGTTTATTAAGTCTTTGTTGTCTGCAGGTACGCCCGGTGGTGTCTGCAGTGATGGTGTCTGCAGTGGTGGTGTCTGCAGTGGTGGTGAAGGTGGTGTCTGCAGTGGTGAAGGTGGTGTCTGCAGTGGTGGTGTCTGCAGTGGTGAAGGTGGTGTCTGCAGTGGTGGTGTCTGCAGTGGTGAAGGTGGTGTCTGCAGTGGTGGTGTCTGCAGTGGTGAAGGTGGTGTCTGCAGTGGTGGTGTCTGCAGTGGTGAAGGTGGTTGTTACGACTTTGATGTCGTAACTTAAGTAAAATGTTCGTGGCTGGTAAAGGCTGCTCACACTGCTGTCTGGGGGGTATAAAATTACAGTGAGAAATACAGCAAGTTTTGGGCCAGCATGTACTCGTACAAATTAAGAAGAATGAGTGCAAATAACTTACCAATATAAAAATATATCTTTATTAATAGTAACTTATATACAACTTACAATCTACTCCAAACAACCACCACACTCCAGTTCACATTAGCTCACTAGCACACTACTACTAGCGAGTTAAAGTGTATAAACTGGGAGGCTTTGTGACACCCGTCCTTCCTTCCTGCTGGCTACTTAGCCTAGTTAAAATATTACATACTCCCGTTCTTCCTTCCTGCCGGCTACTTAGCCTAGTTAAAATATTACATACTCCCGTCCTTCCTTCCTGCCGGCTACTTAGCCTAGTTAAAATATTACATACTCCCGTTCTTCCTTCCTGCCGGCTACTTAGCCTAGTTAAAATATTACATACTCCCGTTCTTCCTTCCTGCCGGCTACTTAGCCTAGTTAAAATATTACATACTCCCGTTCTTCCTTCCTGCCGGCTACTTAGCCTAGTTAAAATATTACATACTCCCGTTCTTCCTTCCTGCCGGCTACTTAGCCTAGTTAAAATATTACATACTCCCGTTCTTCCTTCCTGCCGGCTACTTAGCCTAGTTAAAATATTACATACTCCCGTTCTTCCTTCCTGCCGGCTACTTAGCCTAGTTAAAATATTACATACTCCCGTTCTTCCTTCCTGCCGGCTACTTAGCCTAGTTAAAATATTACATACTCCCGTTCTTCCTTCCTGCCGGCTACTTAGCCTAGTTAAAATATTACATACTCCCGTTCTTCCTTCCTGCCGGCTACTTAGCCTAGTTAAAATATTACATACTCCCGTTCTTCCTTCCTGCCGGCTACTTAGCCTAGTTAAAATGTTACATACTCACCAAAACACAGGCCCTCGCACACACTAGGACTTTGCAAATAAATGAAAGCACCAAGGAAAAAATATTACTCAATACACCACTATCTCGCCTCCTATGCTGTGTGACCTACTGCCTAAACACACCTCATCTGCTACCGTCCTGGACACTCGGCCTATGACAGGTATAAAACGCGTCCGCTTTCAGGGAACAATACAAGTCCGATTTCAGTATACTCCCGGTACTATGTTGTATGAAATATTTTTTTCTGCATGTCTCTGCGTAACAGTGGTGGTGTGTACAGTGAAGGTGGTGGTGTGTACAGTGAAGGTGGTGGTGTGTACAGTGAAGGTGGTGGTTTGTACAGTGAAGGTGGTGGTGTATACAGTGAAGGTGGTGGTGTATACAGTGAAGGTGGTTGAAGATTGAGACACTTATGCAGCATATGGGAATCTTTATTCAGGAAACGTTTCCTGAATAAAGATTCCCATATGCTGCATAAGTGTCTCAATCTTCAACTTGTCGGTTTTTCAAACCATTCATCACAGTGAAGGTGGTATATCAAAGATAAGGTGTATACAGTGGTGGTGATCACAGGTGGTGGTGTCTACAGTGGTGGTGGCCGGGTGTAAGGGTCACCAGTTAAGTAGCTTCAGTATTCTTCTACTATTAGAAATGTGACTTTAGTGATATATATGCAAGTGCTCAGGGAAATCTCTGTGTCAGACTTGAATGTTACGCGAGTTCAGTATTTATCATCAGATTGTGCATGTTGCCACCGAAGTGGCAACTTTGTGCACCCCGGATCATCCTGTGGAGGGCAACACAAGACCATATGGATACACAAAAGACCTGGGAACTAGGCCCTCCAGAAAAGGCTAGAACCATCAGTTTGGTTGATCAGGCCATCAACCAGGTGTGTTCTGGAACCTGGTTGATCAGGCTATCAACCAGGTGTGTTCTGGAACCTGGTTGATCAGGCCATCAACCAGGTGTGTTCTGGAACCTGGTTGATCAGGCTATCAACCAGGTGTGTTCTGGAACCTGGTTGATCAGGCCATCAACCAGGTGTGTTCTGGAACCTGGTTGATCAGGCCATCAACCAGGTGTGTTCTGGAACCTGGTTGATCAGGCCATCAACCAGGTGTGTTCTGGAACCTGGTTGATCAGGCCATCAACCAGGTGTGTTCTGGAACCTGGTTGATCAGGCCATCAACCAGGTGTGTTCTGGAACCTGGTTGATCAGGCCATCAACCAGGTGTGTTCTGGAACCTGGTTGATCAGGCCATCAACCAGGTGTGTTCTGGAACCTGGTTGATCAGGCCATCAACCAGGTGTGTTCTGGAACCTGGTTGATCAGGCCATCAACCAGGTGTGTTCTGGAACCTGGTTGATCAGGCCATCAACCAGGTGTGTTCTGGAACCTGGTTGATCAGGCCATCAACCAGCTGTGTTCTGGAACCTGGTTGATCAGGCCATCAACCAGCTGTGTTCTGGAACCTGGTTGATCAGGCCATCAACCAGCTGTGTTCTGGAACCTGGTTGATCAGGCCATCAACCAGGTGTGTTCTGGAACCTGGTTGATCAGGCAATCAACCAGGTGTGTTCTGGAACCTGGTTGATCAGGCCATCAACCAGGTGTGTTCTGGAACCTGGTTGACGTAACCAATGGACAAAGGAAATGTTATTTTAGTGCCAGGAATGTCTGCATTGTTTATTCTGGACCCTATTTTGAAATTGGAATATTTTGAAATTAGTGAAATTGTCCAAATTACCGATTACACAAAAGTAGACACCTTTGTCTACCACACTGGTAGACACCACAGTGTCTATCACTGTGGTAGACACTATGGTGTTGCTGGTGTGAGTATAATTGGAGTATAACTGGAGGGAGCTTCGGGGGGTCAACGCCCCCGCGGCCCGGTCCGTGACCAGGCCTCGTGGTGGATCGGGACCCTGATCACCCAGGCTGTTACTGCTAGCCGCACGTAAACCGACGTATGAACCACAGCCCGGCTGTGGTGTCTGTCTAGTGCCTTCTTGCAGACAACCAAGGGTCTATTGATAACCCCACTTATGTGTGATGGAAGGCAGTTGAACAGTCTTGGGCCCTTGACGCTTATTGTGTGTGTGTGTGTGTGTAAGTGGTAGACACTGGTGTAGCCGGTGTTGTGGGTGTGGGATACTGTAGTGGTGTGGGTGTGGAAGGCTAGACGCTGGCAGTATACATTGTTAAGAAGTGTGCGTGCGGGGGTGGGGGTAGAGAGGAGCCCTCAGTGCAACAAGTCCTGGGGCCTTGTTGCCATACATATTGTAGCTTACCCCCCTCCCCATCCCTCCCTTCACCTTTCACCCCTACCATCAACCTTCCCACCCCCTATTTCCCCTCCCCTCTCGCCCCTGTCACGACCTTTCATCTCCTCCCTCCACGAACAGGAAGAAGGGAGGGAAGGAAGGATGAGGGAGGAGGTAGTGGTGGGTGTGGTAGCTAGCATTTCTTTAAGTAGATTATTTATTACAGTGGCCCCTCTGTTGCACACACAAGCACATGTTGGGGGGGGGCAGGCAGGTAACCTAGTAGGCAGGCAGGCAGGTAGGTAACCTAGCAGGCAGGCAGGTAAGTTACCTAGTAGGCAGGCAGGTAGGTAACCTAGTAGGCAGGCAGGTAAGTAACCTAGTAGGCAGGCAGGTAGGTAACCTAGTAGGCAGGCAGGTAGGTAACCTAGTAGGCAGGCAGGTAGGTAACCTAGTAGGCAGGCAGGCAGGTAACCTAGTAGGCAGGCAGGCAGGTAGGTAGGTAACATAGTAAGCCTGGCCCATGGCCGGTCTCAAAAGTAGTAAGACTAGAAACTCTTCTAAGGTATAACTCATCAAAGTAGACTGGCTGGCTGGCAACGTGGGAGCCAAGGAAGGAGAAAGTGCGAGATACAAGAAAAGACAGAGAAGGGAGCAAAAGAGGAGACGTAAAGAATGGAGACAACAGATATTGATAAAATACTGAAATGTTGTATTGGAGTGTATTAGCCGGATCTTATGTTACATATACAGGTCGTGAGTGAGTTTACAATCTTGCAGTACTCCTCTTTGTTATTGTAGTTTTGACAGGAGGTTAGACAAACACATAGGAAAGGTTGGTCTTTCAGGACTTGGCAAGTATGAGCCAGTAACCCAGTACTTGTTCTTATGCTCTCATAAACGAGGGTAGTTATAGCACCTGGCTTTTTTTTCAATAGATCGGTCATAAACAGCTTGCCATGCATTCTCCAAGTCCAGACTCATGCCATTAATATTTTATGGAGGAGCCTGGACACAGGTGTCATCCTAGTGCTATTGAAAACCACTGATATTTCTCTACTTCACAAAGGAAGCATTAAACCAGTTGCAAAAAAATATTGACCAACAGCCTTAACTTCACATTCCATTCAAAATCTTCGAACGGGTCCCAAGAAGCAAGATTACCAATCACATTGGTTCATAACAGTTGCAGAACCCAGGGCAAGATGAGTTTAAAGGCAAGTTGCTCCCGTCTCTCTCATTTACTAGATCATTACGATGTGGTCCTGGATGCTCTGGAAGCTGATTTTGTAAAAGCGTTCGACAGGTGCAGCTGTGGTGTAATTACGCATAAATTGCGTTCAAATGGAACAGCTCGAAAATGGCAGATGGACATTTACCTTAAATAGAGCTCAGAGACGTCAGTGTGACGTCTAGAGCTGACACAGTGAAAAGCTGTTTCTGAAGGCACAGTAATCTCCCAGCTTCTGTTTCACATTCTTGTATCCGACATTAACAAGAACGCGAGTCATAGCACCAAAACATCCCTTCACAGACGCGGCAAATCTTCTGGCAGATAGTCTTCCAGTGGAGCTCAGACACCAGTGATGAACGAGGACAAATTTCAATTGCTCTGTTATGGAGGAATGTAGGAAATAAAGGCTGTAAGGAGTGCAGGACATTCTCAAATCATTCAGTAAAGCACAAGTTCCATGTGTGTGATTTGAGAATAATGATAACGGAAGATCTCGTATTAAAGGCTAACAACAATGTTATTGCTATCGCAGGAACAACGACAAATTGGATACATAGAACCTTGAAGACGAGAGATGCTGAGCCAAGGGTGATACTCTTCAAGTCTCTTGTTCTCTCTAGGCTGGGGTATTGTTGTGTACTCATCAATCTCCCCTTTAAGGCATGGGAGATTCCTGAGCTGGAAAACGTACCGAGAACCTTCACTGCTCGTATATACTCCGTCTGAACTACTGGGAACACTAATTCCTATTAACTGTATTCCTTGGAATGTAGGGGAGATACATAATTTACACATGAAAAATTCTGGAGAGAGTGGTTCCAAACCTGAACACCGAAATCGCTCCGTATGACAGAGACTTGTCAGACTGTGCAAATATCTCCCCTAAAAAGCAGGGGCGTGACGAGTAAGTGTCAGAGGTCCTCGACTCAACGCTCCCGTCGTGCATACAGGGAGTTACCAACAGATATCTGGCGGTCTTGTAGAGGAAACTGGTCAGGCTCCTCAAATCAGTGTCTGACCAACCGAGGTATGGTTCATACGTTGGACTGCGTGGCGGCTATCAGTAACAGCCTGTCTGAGCAGGCCTTGATACACCAGGAGGCCTGGTTTGGGCCAGAGCCACAGGGGACACTGGCTCCCGGAGACGTCCTTCAGGTATCCTGGATTCCGGGTCCCTATAAGACGCTCTTGAAACTGTGTTTACCTTCTGCTGAGCATCGCGACTTAAAAAAAATATTTTCAAACTCCCCTTTTGCTCACACGTTTCTTTACCTTACATTTGTTTACTTAATGAAGATTCCCAGATGTTGCACAAGTCTCCCATTCTTCAACTCTTGTCTAATTCCTCAAAGTATTTTTTTTCTGTTATGGTTATGTAACCCCCTCCTCCTCCTCCTCCCGCCCACTTCTCTGGATGTGATAAGCAGTATGTAAATGAGCAAGTTCCGTTTATAGGTGGGAAAGAGTGGGTCATAGAGGGTGTGTACCGTTTGTAGCTGTAAGGTGTACACGGGCGTGAGATAAACACCCCCACACACCCCCGGTCTCTCAGTAACTTGTCATGGAAGATTGCGCTCTTCCTCTTACTGTTTCTTGTTTAATGGTGTGACGTGTTCCCGTAGGCTCTCGGCCTGTTAGTTGGCTGCTGGTGCTTCCTCAGGTAAAGGTCTGGCTTTACCAGATCATGACTAGCTCGGTGGTGCAACAGCCACTGGCGTATCGGTGTTGGATGACTTAAATATCTGTTGTGTGTTAATAGTTCCGGGAGCGTTGCTCCTGCGACCTGGTCTCAGACCAGTCATCCTAGGCTGGAAAGGCAGTGTTGCAGAAATAATAATGAAGTCGCTGCCTACATCATCGGTTCCTTTCTGTAGACTTGAACTCTGCCCACCAGATGGCAGCACAAAGTCTAGTGGCATGATTGTAGTTTCTCCCTGGAGGGTAGTTTCTCCCTGGAGGGTAGTTTCTCCCAGGAGGGTAGTTTCTCCCAGGAGGGTAGTTTCTCCCAGGAGGGTAGTTTCTCCCTGGAGGGTAGTTTCTCCCAGGAGGGTAGTTTCTCCCAGGAGGGTAGTTTCTCCCAGGAGGGTAATTTCTCCCTGGAGGGTTGCTAAGGTTACAAATGGCAGTTAACAGGCCTGGTCACAGACCGGGCCGCGGGGGCGTTGACCCCCGGAACTCTCTCCAGGTAAACTCCAGGTAACACCCTCTAGTATGCAAGACAGTCGTGCGATGGTAGGACATTTGTGAAGACAACGTTTTGCCCACCAGGGGGGGGGGGCTTTATCGGTCCAGTAAAGGCTGTAATACCTCGTGCGATGGAGATTGGTTAATGGAGTTTAAAACTTATCCTCACATGAAAACCATTATCGCTGCATATACAAGAATATAGAATAAGACACGTGTGCAACATCTGAGTAGCTTTACTGTAGACATTTCGCCATCCAGTGGCTTTATCAACACAAATTAAAGGACATAATGGGAAGACTGTAGAATTATACACAAAAGGCGAGGTAATCAGTCCCTTAGCCTTGGCATACCGTAGACATCTAAAGTAGCAGAAATTTCCTATCTGCCAACCCACGACATACATCAGGACTAAAGCCACTACCGGGGTACCAGGACTAGGTTTCACGTCGTAAAGATAAACGACCCATAGCCATATTTTCCCCATGATGTGGACGCACATGGACCGGTCCAGTAAGGCGGCGGGCCACACTACGTCAACTTTAATGACATTACTGTTATTCCCTATAGTGGTTACCTAGCCCAAATTTCCATTTGTGTGTGGCTCTAATGTTTTTGTTTACCTCCGATGTTTTGTGGTGTTGTTTTTGGGATCTGAACCTTAGGGTGTGGGAGGGGGGTGTTGATCTGAACCTTGGGGTGGGGGGTTGTTGATCTGAACCTTGGGGTGTGTGGGTGGGGGGGTTGTTGATCTGAACGTTCGGGTGTGTGGGTGGGGGGTTGTTGATCTGAACCTTGGGGTGTGTGGGTGGGGGGGGTTGTTGATCTGAACGTTGGGGTGTGTGGGTGGGGGGTTGTTGATCTGAACCTTGGGGTGTGTGGGTGGGGGGTTGATCTGAACGTTCGGGTGTGTGGGTGGGGGGTTGTTGATCTGAAAGTTGGGGTGTGTGGGTTACCTGGAGGTTACCTGGAGGTTATTCCGGGGATCAACACCCCCGCGGCCCGGTCCATGACCAGGGGTGGGGGGGGTTGTTGATCTGAACCTTGGGGTGTGTGGGTGGGGGGTTGTTGATCTGAACCTTGGGGTGTGTGGGTGGGGGGTTGTTGATCTGAACCTTGGGGTGTGTGGGTGGGGGGATTGTTGATCTGAACCTTGGGGTGTGTGTGGGGGGTTGATCTGAACCTTGGGGTGTGTGGGTGGGGGTGGTTAATCTGAACCTTGGGGGTGTGGGGGGTGTTGACCTGAACCTTGGGGTGTGTGGGGGTTGTTGATCTGAACCTTGGGGTGTGTGGGTGGGGGGGTTGTTGATCTGAACCTTGGGGTGTGTGGGTGGGGGGGTTGTTGATCTGAACCTTGGGGTGTGTGTGTGGGGGGTTGATCTGAACCTTGGGGTGTGTGGGTGGGGAGGTGGTTGATCTGAACCTTGGGGGTGTGGGGGGTGTTGATCTGAACCTTGGGGTGTGTGGGGGGTTGTTGATCTGAACCTTGGGGTGTGTGGGTGGGGGGGGTTGTTGATCTGAACCTTGGGGTGTGTGGGTGGGAAGTTGTTGATCTGAACCTTTGGGTGTGTGGATGGGGGGTTGTTGATCTGAACCTTGGGGTGTGTGGGTGGGGGGGTTGTTGATCTGAACCTTGGGGTGGGGGGGTGTGGGGGTTGATCTGAACGTTGGGGTGTGTGGGTGGGGGGGTTGTTGATCTGAAGGTTGGGGGGTGGGTGGGGGGGTTGATGATCTGAACCTTGGGGTGTGTGGGTGGGGGGGTTGTTGATCTGAACCTTGGGGTGTGGGTGGGGGGGTTGTTGATCTGAACCTTGGGGTGTGTGGGTGGGGAGGGTTGATCTGAACCTTGGGGTGTGTGGGTGGGGGGATTGTTGATCTGAACCTTGGGGGTGTGGGGGGTGTTGATCTGAACCTTGGTGTGTGGGGGGATTGTTGATCTGAACCTTGGGAAGGTGGGTGGGGTTATTGAACCTTGGGGTGATGGTGGTGTTGATTTGAACCTTGGAGTGTTGATGTTGTGGACCTTGGGGTGATACTGCCTATTTGTAGCAAGATAGTCCCACTCTAGCTATGACAGACTATACAGAGCATCATCAGTGAAGAGCAAGGGATAACCTGGTAGGTGTAAAGGATGCGAGACTTCTCAGCATCCTCCAGTCAGATATGCGGGGAATTACAGGCCCTAAACTGCCTTAAAGAAGACACTTAACAAATACCTCCAGGCACTTCCTGTCCGTCCTGCTTCTGTTGTCCTCTCCGTGAACGTGATAAGCAATACCGACACGTTGGTGAGATACATCGGCACGTTGGTGAGATACATCGGCACGTTGGTGAGATACATCGGCACGTTGGTGAGATACATCGGCACGTTGGTGAGTTACATCGGCACGTTGGTGAGATACATCAGCACGTTGGTGAGATACATCGGCACGTTGGTGAGATACATCGGCACGTTGGTGAGATACATCGGCACGTTGGTGAGATACATCGGCCTTTCATCTGTTTCTGCTGCCTCCTCTGTATTCGACTGAAGAAGCCTACTGTGTAGGCGAAGCGTTGCATACGTCTTGCTTATCTGCCTGAGGTGTCTACATGTCACTATGTAAGTGACCAGACGATCATCCAGGAGGCCAAGTCTGAGACCGGGTCGCTGAGACGATCTGAACCATTGATAGGTAATTAATAGGTCTATAAATTATATTAATTCTATGTTTTATATTTTTATCGTTAGAATAATAATATAGAATACTGGCAGATAGATAAGACACATGCGCTTCTCTTGGGTACATTTGTTGAGGCTTAGCCTGGCCACTTCTGCAAGATTTGTTGAGGCTTAGCCTGGCCACTTCTGCAAGATTTGTTGAGGCTTAGCCTGGCCACTTCTGCAAGATTTGTTGAGGCTTAGCCTGGCCACTTCTGCAAGATTTGTTGAGGCTTAGCCTGGCCACTTCTGCAAGATTTGTTGAGGCTTAGCCTGGCCACTTCTGCAAGATTTGTTGAGGCTTAGCCTGGCCACTTCTGCAAGATTTGTTGAGGCTTAGCCTGGCCACTTTTGCAAGATTTGTTTAAAATTAGCCTGGCCACTTTTGCAAGATTTGTTTAAAATTAGTCTGGCCACTTTTGCAAGATTTGTTTAAAATTAGCCTGGCCACTTTTGCAAGATTTGTTTAAAATTAGCCTGGCCACTTTTGCAAGATTTGTTTAAAATTAGTCTGGCCACTTTTGCAAGATTTGTTTAAAATTAGTCTGGCCACTTTTGCAAGATTTGTTTAAAATTAGTCTGGCCACTTTTGCAAGATTTGTTTAAAATTAGTCTGGCCACTTCTGCAAGATTTGTTTAAAATTAGTCTGGCCACTTCTGCAAGATTTGTTTAAAATTAGTCTGGCCACTTCTGCAAGATTTGTTTAAAATTAGCCTGGCCACTTCTGCAAGATTTGTTTAAAATTAGCCTGGCCACTTTTGGAAGATTTGTTTAAAATTAGCCTGACCACTTCTGCAAGATTTGCTTAAAATTAGTCTGGCCACTTCTGCAAGATTTGTTTAAAATTAGCCTGGCCACTTTTGCAAGATTTGTTTAAAATTAGTCTGGCCACTTCTGCAAGATTTGTTTAAAATTAGTCTGGCCACTTCTGCAAGATTTGTTTAAAATTAGTCTGGCCACTTCTGCAAGATTTGTTTAAAATTAGTCTGGCCACTTCTGCAAGATTTGTTTAAAATTAGCCTGGCCACTTTTGCAAGATTTGTTTAAAATTAGCCTGGCCACTTCTGCAAGATTTGTTTAAAATTAGCCTGGACACTTTTACAAGATTTGTTTAAAATTAGCCTGGCCACTTCTGCAAGATTTATTGAGGATTAGCTGGCCACTTTTGCAAGATTTGTTGGTCCACGTTTCTTTGTTGCATCTCTGTAGGCTTCAGTGTTTTAGGATAGACACATAATAGGAGAGAGAGCGTGGGAACTGTGACTCGTGACTGTATGATGTGGGTGTGCGTGTTACGCTGGAGGAAGGGGGGGGGAGGGGGGAGAAAGGGAAGGGTTAAGAGAGGGTTGGAAGGGGGGGGAGGGAACACTCTAGTTTGGGTTAATTGAATTAATACCACACAACGCCACACCCTCCCTGTGCCACCATCTTCCCTGTGCCACACCCTCCCTGTGCCACCACCTTCCCTGTGCCACACCCTCCCTGTGCCACACCCTGTGCCACACCCTCCCTGTGCCACACACTCCCTGTGCCACCACCTTCCCTGTGCCACTGGAAGGATGAGTGAACTGCTACACAGGGACGAGTGGAGGTAATCGCAGCACTCGCTGAGTGAAAGAGGAAGACAAGGAAGGGACCTATAAGAACCTTGGTCCAATATTTTGTCTTCAAGACAGTAGTGATAATGTAGATTAGATTTTGATGGTTTATTGTGTACCTCGTATCCTTCCTATGGATGGTAGTGACTAGTTGTTTGTGTACCTCGTATCCTTCCTATGGATGGTAGTGGCTAGTTGTTTGTGTACCTCGTATCCATCCTATGGATGGTAGTGGCTAGTTGTTTGTGTACCTCGTATCCTTCCTATGGATGGTAGTGACTAGTTGTTTGTGTACCTCGTATCCTTCCTATGGATGGTAGTGGCTAGTTGTTTGTGTACCTCGTATCCATCCTATGGATGGTAGTGGCTAGTTGTTTGTGTACCTCGTATCCTTCCTATGGATGGTAGTGGCTAGTTGTTTGTGTACCTCGTATCCATCCTATGGATGGTAGTGGCTAGTTGTTTGTGTACCTCGTATCCATCCTATGGATGGTAGTGGCTAGTTGTTTGTGTACCTCGTATCCATCCTATGGATGGTAGTGGCTAGTTGTTTGTGTACCTCGTATCCATCCTGTGGATGGTAGTGGCTAGTTGTTTGTGTACCTCGTATCCATCCTGTGGATGGTAGTGGCTAGTTGTTTGTGTACCTCGTATCCATCCTGTGGATGGTAGTGGCTAGTTGTTTGTGTACCTCGTATCCATCCTGTGGATGGTAGTGGCTAGTTGTTTCTGTACCTCGTATCCATCCTGTGGATGGTAGTGGCTAGTTGTTTGTGTACCTCGTATCCATCCTGTGGATGGTAGTGGCTAGTTGTTTGTGTACCTCGTATCCATCCTGTGGATGGTAGTGGCTAGTTGTTTGTGTACCTTGTATCCATCCTATGGATGGTAGTGGCTAGTTGTTTGTGTACCTTGTATCCATTCTATGGATGGTAGTGGCTAGTTGTTTGTGTACCTCGTATCCTTCCTATGGATGGTAGTGGCTAGTTGTTTGTGTACCTTGTATCCATCCTATGGATGGTAGTGGCTAGTTGTTTGTGTACCTTGTATCCATCCTATGGATGGTAGTGGCTAGTTGTTTGTGTACCTCGTATCCTTCCTATGGATGGTAGTGGCTAGTTGTTTGTGTACCTTGTATCCATCCTATGGATGGTAGTGGCTAGTTGTTTGTGTACCTCGTATCCATCCTATGGATGGTAGTGGCTAGTTGTTTGTGTACCTCGTATGCATCCTATGGATGGTTGTGTACCTTGTATCCATCCTGTGGATGGTAGTGGCTAGTTTGTGTACCTCGTATCCATCCTGTGGATGGTAGTGGCTAGTTTATTGTGTACCTCGTATCCATCCTGTGGATGGTAGTGGCTAGTTGCTTGTGTACCTCGTATCCATCCTATGGATGGTAGTGGCTAGTTGCTTGTGTACCTCGTATCCATCCTATGGATGGTAGTGGCTAGTTGTTTGTGTACCTCGTATCCATCCTATGGATGGTAGTGGCTAGTTGTTTGTGTACCTCGTATCCATCCTATGGATGGTAGTGACTAGTTTATTGTGTACCTCGTATCCATCCTGTGGATGGTAGTGGCTAGTTGTTTGTGTACCTCGTATCCATCCTATGGATGGTAGTGGCTAGTTTATTGTGTACCTCGTATCCATCCTGTGGATGGTAGTGGCTAGTTGTTTGTGTACCTCGTATCCATCCTGTGGATGGTAGTGGCTAGTTTATTGTGTACCTTGTATCCATCCTATGGATGGTAGTGGCTAGTTGTTTGTGTACCTCGTATCCATCCTATGGATGGTAGTGGCTAGTTGTTTGTGTACCTCGTATCCATCCTGTGGATGGTAGTGGCTAGTTGTTTGTGTACCTCGTATCCATCCTATGGATGGTAGTGGCTAGTTGTTTGTGTACCTCGTATCCATCCTATGGATGGTAGTGGCTAGTTGTTTGTGTACCTTGTATCCATCCTGTGGATGGTAGTGGCTGGTTTATTGTGCATCCCATATCCATCCTGTGGAGGGTAGCACGAGAGCATATGGATACACATAAGGCCTAGGAACTAGGCCTCAAAAGGAATAACAGGAATACATCTAGATTTATATCTCCAGTTCACTTATCTGTTACAAGCAAATTTATTAAATTTACTTAACATATCTTATTTACATTAGTAAGATATCATGACATGATCAGCCGGGCTGTGGCTCGTACGTTGGTTTGCGTGCAGCCAGCAGCAACAGCCTGGTTGATCAGGGGCTGATCCACCAGGAGGCCTGGTCACAGACCGGGCCGCGGGGGCGTTGACCCCCGAAACTCTCTCCAGGTAAACATGTCACATAGGTTTATACTATCCATATGTATGCCTCAAACCTCATAGAAAATGGTTGTGACTTTGTAAATGGTCCAAGTCGGACCGAAACGTCGTCGTGAGCTCCTATCTTCTATGTAAGGGTTATTTGTGTACCCTAAAAGTAGTGAGTAATAATGCTTGTTATGGGACTTGTGCCTTTGATGAGTTGCGAGGTCTGGCTACTCCTTAAGTGAATGTGACCTGACCTGACTAGGTTGGGTCATTGGCTTAAGCCGGTAGGAGGCTTGGACCTGCCTCATATGGGCCAGTAGGCCTGCTGCATTGGTCCTTCTTACGTTCTAATTTATCAACACATATCTGGCTCATCAACTCCAGAGAGTTGTAGGGTTTTGTGCGCGTGTGTGCTTGTGCGTGCGCTCAGGGGTCCAGACTCAAGTTCTGACTCACAGTATCGTAATAATATGGTTGTAGACAGATCGTTTTAAGCTTTCGTGAGTCATGATGGCGGCGTCTTCGAGGGGACTTGAGCTAGAGTTCGCCACTGCCAGGCTGGTGTGGGATTCATCTGCTAAAAAACGCTAGATTTGTGGTCATAGTGGGGGGCCCATGCTAACCTCCCTATGATATACCTTTGAAGAGTTTCGAGAGTTTCTCTACTCTGAGCCCGGCCATGGGCCAGGTTCGTCTGGTGCTTACCTAGTCAACCAGGCTGTAGCTGTTATCTGGCACCTGGTAAAGATACTTGTCCAGTTTCCTCCCGAAGGCTTCAACGTAGGTGAATTAATCTTATAGCCAGCTGGCCCAGTGATTAACACACTGGCCTGTGAGATTTAAGACTCTCTTGTCATGGGTTCAAACTGCATCCGTTCCCTGGTTTGTCTTCTGACCTCCGCCTCTCAACCTATGTTGATATACACACTGGTTTTGGCTTCGTTAGTATTGTACCTGTTTTGGAAACTCCAGTGCTTTGATATACCTTTGGTGAGTTTCGAGAGTTTTTTCTGCTCCCGGAATCTGGACGTGGGCTAGGCTCGTCTGGTGCTAGCCTGGTTAACCAGGTTGTTGCTGTTGGTGGCCTGCAGCCCCACATATTCATCACAGCCTCGTTGATCTGGCACCTGGTGAAGATACCTGTCTGTAACCCCATCGTGTAGCTGTATTTTATAACCACTCTGAAACTACAAAAAAAATACACCTCGTAATTCATACATAGTTTATCTGTGGTATAAACCTTGGTAATAAATACCGACAAGTTGGTTTAGAAAGACACGTAAGCAAACACTATAACATATTTATTAGAAAACGTTTCGGTCCTGGGACCGTGATCAAGGTTCCAGGACCGAAACGTTTTCTAATAAATATGTTATAGTGTTTGCTTACGTGTCTTTCTAAACCCTCGAGACCTTGTAGTCGCTGCTCGACACCAGCCTCTGTTTATCTGCAGTATTGTGCAATATTTGTGTATGTTTATTCTCCAAAACTTTCTCCAGTCAGTGGCATCAGTCCAATGCCGAGAAAGGTGAAAAATGAGATTGAAGTAATCAATCCCTGAACCTGGCGTTGACGCGAGGGCTGTCAGCTCCCGAAAGCGTCAGTCAGTTATCTTTCAGGTTGCTGATTAAGCAAGGGTACTGATAAGGTGGATGTTTAAGCAAGGGTACTGGTAAGCCAGAGATTAATCACCTACCTAGCAGTTCGTCTGAGAAACACCCACTTTTTGAAGGAATTTTCCTGGCCAGCCATCACTGCCACTTTCGAAGAACTCCGGTAGATTCGTAAGACGGGATTTCCCGTTCTTAAATCTGTGCTGGGGCTTTTTCCATGACCAGTCCTGACCTAGCTGCTGCCGCACACGCTACTTGCTGCTACTGCTGTTGCTATTATTGTTGCTGCTGCTTCTACTGTTGTTGCTGCTAACACATTCACAAATTATACCTTCGCTTTCAAACAACTATTAACCCACGTCAGTTTCTCAACGATGTAATCCGACTACGGAAATATATAATATTCAGTTTTACTTCTAAGTGAATTATCCTGTATTTATGTAGCATAACCCGAACTTGAGTGTAAGGCAGCGAGCAACCTTGATAAGTGTACACTAGCAGGGAGCTGGTTGAGAGGGGGAGGGAGATACATAAGAAAGGGGGAAGGTTGTCAGGGATGGATATAGGTGGGGAGGAAGGAAGGAAAAGGGAGGTAGGTGGAGAGGGAGGGAGGGAGAGGGGGAGAGAAAGGGAGCACTTCCGGAGCAGATTTTAATTACATCTTTGATCAGGTAAGAGGGAGGGTGTAGTGGCTACCGATCACATGATGATTGATGTTATATTGATGGTGTGACACTCTTAAGTCTCTGGTGGCACTGTCAACTGCTCTGGGAATCATGGTGGCACTGCTGGCAAGTTCTCAGAATAATGCCACTTGTATGTTCTTCAGGTAATGGTGGCACTGGGTTGGTGTGAGAAATGGGAAACCTGTAACACCTTGCAATAAATTTCACAAAACCACGGAACGGGTCGGGGTTGAACCTATGGCAAGCGAGTCTTAAGAGGCACCCAAGTTCCCCCATTTTCAAATAACGTTCATTTTTCCACTATAATCTACCTTGTCCATAATTACTATCACATTTCCTGTCTGTTTCGTAAGGTGAAGTCCAGGATATTTTCTTAATTCATGGTATAACTTAATTGTGTTGCAGAGGCGTGAACAAAGTTCAGACCTGTGCAACACAATTGTCCTCAAAGATGTGTTAAGATATACCATGAATTAAGGAAGATCCTGGACTTCACCTTACGAAACAAAGGAAATGTGATAGTAATTATGGACGAGGTAGATTATAGTGGAGAAATGAACATGTTATTAGAAAACTTACGTGATCTTAAAACTCCAGGGCAATGCGTAAACCCCGGGTTCAAACTCCACCCGTTCCTTGGTTACCAAGCTTATTACCATTTCGTGAGTCATAAATTTCATACAAAAATTTTAATGTGATGGTTAGGTGAGGATACTGGTCTTTAGCACCTACAACCTGGTTGATCAGTGTGGACTCAGGCAGGACAGCCAGAGTAGAACCATTGAAAGCTGTCACTTGTCTGACACAGGAATGTAGATCAGTGGTTCAGAGAGACGACAAGGTGGTAAATTAGACACATGTGTAACACTTGGGTAATTTTATTGTAGAAACGTTTCGCCACACAGTGACATCATCAGTCCAGTACAAAGAAGAATAGTGAAGATCAGGAGGAGACTGAGGTAATTAGTCCCTCAGTCTGGACTAGTTGCATAGACTACAGGCTGAGGGACTGATTACCTCAATCTCCTTATCTTCACTATTCTTTGTATTGGACTGATGAAGCCAGTGTGGCGAAACGTTTCCACAATAGATACCCAAGTGTTGCACATGTGTGTAATCAGTCTGACACAGGTATAGTGACAGTACAGAGGTAACTAAGAAAGTACAACAGTAAGTCCTCGCTTAACGTCGTTAATAGGTTCTTGGAAACTGCGACTTTAAGGGAAACGACGTATAAATCAAACCAATTTTACCATAGGGTAATTGATATCAACATCAGGAGGTGCACAGTGCACTTTTAGCACTCGTTGCAACAGGGTCAAGTCAGGAGTAAATGTTTGAAAAGCGAAAATTGTAAGGAGCTCCTCCCACCACCCTGGTCTGAGACCCCCCGAAACCCTCTCCAGGTATACTCCAGGTAATACCTCGCAAGTTAACAACGAGCGTGTAATGTTGGCAGAATTATCAACAATATGCTAAGTAAAAGGACACAAGTGCGACTAATCTGACATTTTATTGTGGCAATGTTTCGCTCTCCAGGAACTTTATCAAGCATAGTTACAGGCCGTTAACGCTCCTGGAGAGCGAAACGTCACGACAATAAAATTTCACATTAGTTACACTTATATCTTTTTACTTAACAAAACAAACATGTAAACTCCACACAGTGGCCCCGGACGGGAATCTGTTTATTTTATCAACGTTATAGCAAAACGACGTTAAGTGAGGACTTACTGTACCCGTGTGGCTTTCCACCTGACTCTTGCCACTCTATAAACTCGTTTCTTAGTTGCTTTAGAAAGGCGAGCAAAGACTAGGACCTGGGACCTTCATCACTTCTAACTGTTGACTGTGTCCATCTCAACTTGATGCTGTTGATGATCTCTCTTGTATTATAACTTCCTTCTTTGCTGCCGTTAAATCTTGCAACTTAGTCGCCTCATTTATTCCTGGGCTGACTTGAGTCTGAATGAAGTTCTCGCACCACAGACGTACTCTATTTGTGGTTGCAGGGGTCGATTCACAGCTCCTGGCCCCGCCTCTTCGCTGGTCGCTACTAGGTCCACTCCCTGCTCCGTGAGCTCTATCGTATCTCATATTAGTTATGCATGGATCCTGCCTCCACTACATCACTCTCCAGATTGTTCCACTTCCTGATAATTCTATGAGTGAGTCAAGTAAGAAAATGAAAGCCTTGATAAACAATACTGATAGCTGTTTACACAGTATAAGGTGAAACCTCTCGTCTTCAAGAGGGAACTGGACAAGGGAGTCATATCAGTTCCTGATTGGCCGGGCTGTGGTTAGCACGTTGGACTGCCTGCGGCCAGCAGTAAAAGTCTGGTTGATCAGACCTTAATCCACCAGTAGGCCTGAACTGAGGCAGGGCAGCTTTGACCCCCCCCCTCCCGAAAATATCCATACATACTTCATAAAGTTAGAACCGCGAATTAAACACGTTATAAATTTATATTTAATCCGGTAGAAATTAACATAAAGATGGGAAGGGAGGGAAAGGGAGGTTGCTGGTGAGAGAATGAGGGGATGGGGAGGGGAGATGGTGAGGAAGATAGGGAGAGTAACTGCAGGGTTCAACACAGGGAGGTTGATGCAGTAATGGGGCTCCTTGTTGGCATTTCCTGTGCTGCTCCATCCCTAGTTCACTCACCTCCCCTTCCCTCCCTCCCTCCCTCCCTCCCTGTCTCCACCCTTCATACTTCCCCTTCCCTGTCTCCACCCTTCATACTTCCCCTTCCCTGTCTCCACCCTTCATACTTCCCCTTCCCTGTCTCCACCCTTCATACTTCCCCTTCCCTGTCTCCACCCTTCATACTTCCCCTTCCCTGTCTCCACCCTTCATACTTCCCCTTCCCTGTCTCCACCCTTCATACTTCCCCTTCCCTGTCTCCACCCTTGGAGAGCGAAACGTTGCCACAATAAAATGATGCATTAGTTGCAAGTGTCCTTTTAGCAGACATATTGTGGGCAATTCTACCGACGTTATTACAGAACTAGTGCACAAACATCAGCTGTTCTTTCTGACTTGCTCGTCTGAGTTGAAACATTGATAGCAGCTGTAATGGTTCGTTCTGTACAGCAGCTGTGAAGGTTCGTTCTGTACTGCAGCTGTGAAGGTTCGTTCTGTACTGCAGCTGTGAAGGTTCGTTCTGTACAGCAGCTGTGAAGGTTCGTTCTGTACAGCAGCTGTGAAGGTTCGTTCTGTACAGCAGCTGTGAAGGTTCGTTCTGTACAGCAGCTGTGAAGGTTCGTTCTGTACAGCAGCTGTGAAGGTTCGTTCATGTACACACGAACACTTACACAAATTGTCATACATAGTAACATACGTGTAAATTACCTAGGATAACTACCACAGTTTTTATGTTCAATATTAGAAGTGGTGGTGATTTTTGAAGGCAGTATGAGGAGAGTTAATGACGATTGAGGGAGTGAGAGGTTGTCATGGTAACTCTGAGTAGGGGGGGGACATGTTTGCTGGGAGGTTATCTGTATGATGCTTCGTGTATGATTATGCTTGTTCTCTCCCCTCCTTTCTCCCCTCCCTCCCCTCCCCGGGACTTCATTTTGGACCCTTTTCCAGGGCCTTTCACCTGACTACCCACTCCCTCCAACTCCATTCCTTCCTTCTTCAGTCTGGTCTACTTGTCCATTCATTATGCCTGTGTCCCTCAGTCTTGTCTACTTGTCCATTCATTATGCCTGTGTCCCTCAGTCTTGTCTACTTGTCCATTCATTATGCCTGTGTCCCTCAGTCTTGTCTACTTGTCCATTCATTATGCCTGTGTCCCTCAGTCTTGTCTACTTGTCCATTCATTATGCCTGTGTCCCTCAGTCTTGTCTACTTGTCCATTCATTATGCCTGTGTCCCTCAGTCTTGTCTACTTGTCCATTCATTATGCCTGTGTCCCTCAGTCTGGTCTACTTGTCCATTCATTATGCCTGTGTCCCTCAGTCTTGTCTACATGTCCATTCATTATGCCTGTGTCCCTCAGTCTTGTCTACATGTCCATTCATTATGCCTGTGTCCCTCAGTCTTGTCTACTTGTCCATTCATTATGCCTGTGTCCCTCAGTCTTGTCTACTTGTCCATTATGCCTGTGTCCCTCAGTCTTGTCTACTTGTCCATTCATTATGCCTGTGTCCCTCAGTCTTGTCTACATGTCCATTCATTATGCCTGTGTCCCTCAGTCTTGTTTACATGTCCATTCATTATGCCTGTGTCCCTCAGTCTTGTCTACATGTCCATTCATTATGCGTGTGTCCCTCAGTCTTGTCTACTTGTCCATTCATTATGCCTGTGTCCCTCAGTCTTGTCTACTTGTCCATTATGCCTGTGTCCCTCAGTCTTGTCTACTTGTCCATTCATTATGCCTGTGTCCCTCAGTCTTGTCTACTTGTCCATTCATTATGCCTGTGTCCCTCAGTCTGGTCTACTTGTCCATTCATTATGCCTGTGTCCCTCAGTCTGGTCTATTTGTCCATTCATTATGCCTGTGTCCCTCAGTCTTGTCTACATGTCCATTCATTATGCCTGTGTCCCTCAGTCTTGTCTACATGTCCATTCATTATGCCTGTGTCCCTCAGTCTTGTCTACTTGTCCATTCATTATGCCTGTGTCCCTCAGTCTTGTCTACTTGTCCATTATGCCTGTGTCCCTCAGTCTTGTCTACTTGTCCATTCATTATGCCTGTGTCCCTCAGTCTTGTCTACTTGTCCATTCATTATGCCTGTGTCCCTCAGTCTTGTCTACTTGTCCATTCATTATGCCTGTGTCCCTCAGTCTTGTCTACTTGTCCATTCATTATGCCTGTGTCCCTCAGTCTTGTCTACTTGTCCATTCATTATCCCTGTGTCCCTCAGTCTTGTCTACTTGTCCATTCATTATGCCTGTGTCCCTCAGTCTTGTCTACTTGTCCATTCATTATGCCTGTATCCCTCAGTCTTGTCTACTTGTTCATTCATTATGCCTGTGTCCCTCAGTCTTGTCTACTTGTCCATTCATTATGCCTGTGTCCCTCAGTCTTGTCTACATGTCCATTCATTATGCCTGTGTCCCTCAGTCTTGTTTACATGTCCATTCATTATGCCTGTGTCCCTCAGTCTTGTCTACATGTCCATTCATTATGCGTGTGTCCCTCAGTCTTGTCTACTTGTCCATTCATTATGCCTGTGTCCCTCAGTCTTGTCTACTTGTCCATTATGCCTGTGTCCCTCAGTCTTGTCTACTTGTCCATTCATTATGCCTGTGTCCCTCAGTCTTGTCTACTTGTCCATTCATTATGCCTGTGTCCCTCAGTCTTGTCTACTTGTCCATTCATTATGCCTGTGTCCCTCAGTCTTGGTCTATTTGTCCATTCATTATGCCTGTGTCCCTCAGTCTTGTCTACTTGTCCATTCATTATGCCTGTGTCCCTCAGTCTTGTCTACATGTCCATTCATTATGCCTGTGTCCCTCAGTCTTGTCTACTTGTCCATTCATTATGCCTGTGTCCCTCAGTCTTGTCTACTTGTCCATTCATTATGCCTGTGTCCCTCAGTCTTGTCTACATGTCCATTCATTATGCCTGTGTCCCTCAGTCTTGTCTACATGTCCATTCATTATGCCTGTGTCCCTCAGTCTTGTCTACATGTCCATTCATTATGCCTGTGTCCCTCAGTCTTGTCTACTTGTCCATTCATTATGCCTGTGTCCCTCAGTCTTGTCTACTTGTCCATTATGCCTGTGTCCCTCAGTCTTGTCTACTTGTCCATTCATTATGTCTGTGTCCCTCAGTCTTGTCTACTTGTCCATTCATTATGCCTGTGTCCCTCAGTCTTGTCTACTTGTCCATTCATTATGCCTGTGTCCCTCAGTCTTGTCTACTTGTCCATTCATTATGTCTGTGTCCCTCAGTCTTGTCTACTCGTCCATTATGCCTGTGTCCCTCAGTCTTGTCTACTTGTCCATTCATTATGTCTGTGTCCCTCAGTCTTGTCTACTTGTCCATTCATTATGCCTGTGTCCCTCAGTCTTGTCTACTTGTCCATTCATTATGTCTGTGTCCCTCAGTCTTGTCTACTCGTCCATTATGCCTGTGTCCCTCAGTCTTGTCTACTCGTCCATTATGCCTGTGTCCCTCAGTCTTGTCTACTCGTCCATTATGCCTGTGTCCCTCAGTCTTGTCTACTTGTCCATTCATTATGTCTGTCCCTCAGTCTTGTCTACTCGTCCATTATGCCTGTGTCCCTCAGTCTTGTCTACTTGTCCATTCATTATGCCTGTGTCCCTCAGTCTTGTCTACTTGTCCATTCATTATCCCTGTGTCCCTCAGTCTTGTCTACTTGTCCATTCATTATGCCTGTGTCCCTCAGTCTTGTCTACTTGTCCATTCATTATGCCTGTATCCCTCAGTCTTGTCTACTTGTCCATTCATTATGCCTGTGTCCCTCAGTCTTGTCTACTTGTCCATTCATTATGCCTGTGTCCCTCAGTCTTGTCTACTTGTTCATTCATTATGCCTGTGTCCCTCAGTCTTGTCTACTTGTTCATTCATTATGCCTGTGTCCCTCAGTCTTGTCTACTTGTTCATTCATTATGCCTGTGTCCCTCAGTCTTGTCTACTTGTCCATTCATTATGCCTGTGTCCCTCAGTCTTGTCTACTCGTCCATTATGCCTGTGTCCCTCAGTCTTGTCTACTTGTCCATTCATTATGTCTGTGTCCCTCAGTCTTGTCTACTTGTCCATTCATTATGCCTGTGTCCCTCAGTCTTGTCTACTCGTCCATTATGCCTGTGTCCCTCAGTCTTGTCTACTTGTCCATTCATTATGTCTGTGTCCCTCAGTCTTGTCTACTCGTCCATTATGCCTGTGTCCCTCAGTCTTGTCTACTTGTCCATTCATTATGTCTGTGTCCCTCAGTCTTGTCTACTTGTCCATTCATTATGTCTGTGTCCCTCAGTCTTGTCTACTCGTCCATTATGCCTGTGTCCCTCAGTCTTGTCTACTTGTCCATTCATTATGCCTGTGTCCCTCAGTCTTGTCTACTTGTCCATTCATTATGCCTGTGTCCCTCAGTCTTGTCTACTTGTCCATTCATTATGCCTGTGTCCCTCAGTCTTGTCTACTTGTCCATTCATTATGCCTGTATCCCTCAGTCTTGTCTACTTGTTCATTCATTATGTCTGTGTCCCTCAGTCTTGTCTACTCGTCCATTATGCCTGTGTCCCTCAGTCTTGTCTACTTGTCCATTCATTATGCCTGTGTCCCTCAGTCTTGTCTACTCGTCCATTATGCCTGTGTCCCTCAGTCTTGTCTACTTGTCCATTCATTATGTCTGTGTCCCTCAGTCTTGTCTACTTGTCCATTCATTATGTCTGTGTCCCTCAGTCTTGTCTACTCGTCCATTATGCCTGTGTCCCTCAGTCTTGTCTACTTGTCCATTCATTATGCCTGTGTCCCTCAGTTTTGTCTACTTGTCCATTCATTATGTCTGTGTCCCTCAGTCTTGTCTTCTTGTCCATTCATTATGCCTGTGTCCCTCAGTCTTGTCTACTTGTCCATTCATTATGCCTGTGTCCCTCAGTCTTGTCTACTCGTCCATTCATTATGCCTGTGTCCCTCAGTCTGGTCTACTTGTCCATTCATTATACCTGTGTCCCTAAGTCTTGTCTACTCGTCCATTCATTATGCCTGTGTCCCTCAGTCTTGTCTAGTTGTCCATTCATTATGCCTGTGTCCCTCAGTCTTATCTACTTGGCCATTCATTATGCCTGTGTCCCTCAGTCTTGTCTACTTGTCCATTCATTATTCCTGTGTCCCTCAGTCTTGTCTACTTGTCCATTCATTATGCCTGTGTCCCTCAGTCTTGTCTACTTGTCCATTCATTATGCCTGTGTCCCTCAGTCTTGTCTACTCGTCCATTCATTATACCTGTGTCCCTCAGTCTTGTCTACTTGTCCATTCTTTGTTTTCTTTGTCTTGCTGTGCGCCCTACTGTTGTGGCTGCTACTCCTACCTCCCTCCCCATCCTCCTCCGCCCGTCGCCGGCCTTGCCATGACCTGGCTTGACCTGGTTTATCTTGTATGTGGGGCACTAGACCCCTCTCACAACTCCAGGATGTACTCTCCTATTTGTGTTTGCTGGGGTCGATACTTAGCTCGTGGCCTCTCCTCCTGGACAGCTCTTCTAGGCATCACTGACTTCTGGCTAGGTTAGGTGAGGTTTGTCAGGAAACAGGATAAGTGTTTCCTGTCGCGGGTCTTAGTTATATGATGACCCACAGCTGAAGCTTTTGGTCATCTGACAGAGCCTTCCACTGTGTGGGCGAAACGTAGTCAACAAGGGATTGCATTATACTGCATTTGTCTATTTTTCCAAGAGAACATTGTATCAGCATGCGTGGCCCCAGACTGTTGAACATTTCTAGACAATATCAGAAACACTGCTGGAGCAAGTGGTCAGTCCCTCAGCCCTCCCGGCTGAAGGACTGATCACCTCAAAACTACGTCTTCTAGGGTGATGGACTGATGATATCGTCTTTACGTCTCCACTGTTTCTGCTCACTCTTCTGTACTCGACCGGAGATGATACCTAACTGTTGCACAGTTACCTGACTGATACCTAACTGTTGCACAGTTACCTGACTGATACCTAACTGTTGCACAGTTACCTGACTGATATCTAACTGTTGCACAGTTACCTGACTGATACCTAACTGTTGCACAATTACCTGACTAATAACTGTTGCACAGTTACCTGACTGATACCTAACTGTTGCACAGTTACCTGACTGATACCTAACTGTTGCACAGTTACCTGACTGATACCTAACTGTTGCACAGTTACCTGACTGATACCTAACTGTTGCACAGTTACCTGACTGATACCTAACTGTTGCACAGTTACCTGACTGATACCTAACTGTTGCACAGTTACCTGACTGATACCTAACTGTTGCACAGTTACCTGACTGATACCTAACTGTTGCACAGTTACCTGACTGATACCTAACTGTTGCACAGTTACCTGACTGATACCTAACTGTTGCACAGGTCTTAACAGGCAACCTAAGTTGGAAAGAAAATCTTAGGAGATTAAATGCTGTTATGAAGGATATGAGAGAGTAAACAGGAGTTGTCTGTAGTAAATATAAATAGATGTTTATAATCTTTACCAGATTTATAACGTGTTGATGACATGAAAGATCAATTCTGCCCGAGTGGGGAAAAAAACGAGTAGGTTTTCGTTTAACAGGAGTGTTAAACGAGTGGCAGATGTGGCATATAAGTAGTGCTTATAATTATAACCATAATTTTTAAAGGGGTGGACTGGTAAGCCAGTGGAAGGCCTCTGTCAGGTGACCAAAAGCTCCAATAGTGGGTCATCATCTAAGACCCGCGTCAGGAAACACTTGCCCTGTTTCCTGACGAATCTTACGTAACCTAACTTGGATGGCCGGGCTCAGAGGGTAGTGAAACTCTGGAAACACTTCAAAGGTATCATCTTTCTTCCTGTAGTTCCAGTTTTACCCGAAGTCTTCAGCCCCGAGGTTATTCACGTCTTCGGAACTCCACTTGTGTGTATTCATTAGTTACCCTTTTCTCTTACCTTGCCTTAGACGCCAACGATGTCTGGAAGCCTCGCTAATCGCCATCACCGATACCATAAAGTCTATGACATAGACCGTAATAACATAAGGAACATTGCAGCAGGCCTACTGGCCCATGCGAGGCAGGTCCAAGTCTCCTATTGGCTTAAGCCAATGACCCAACCTAGTAGCAACTACCTAAGAACACAGGAGTCACATTATCTACGTGTCTACATTCCGGTGTCATTCCTCAGGTCATCATGTGTCACTCACACCTCACTCTCCCCCTATATATAGTATCTTTTCTACCTCTGTATGTTCGAAGTGATTAAGGTCCCAGGACCGAAACGTTTTCTAATAAATATGTCCTAGGTTTGGTTACGTGTTTTACTAAACTAACCTACCTCTTACCTCCCCTTCCTCTATCTTACTTCTCTATATTCCTCTTTCTATGTGGTATCCATTGGGATATTTTAATCATTCCTGTGAGGCTTATTTTGAATGGTTTATTTTATACATGGCTATACACAACACAGACACAATACCGTGACTGGAACAATACACAGATAACCCGCACACAGCAGAGACAAGCTTACCACAACGTTTAGGTCAAATCTGGACCATTTACAATGTCACAGCGGGCTATATATACTGCCTCTTCCTTTCCTTTCTGTTAGTGTAACTGTAAATATTAAAATGGTATAAAATACCGACAGGTTGTTAGGTAAGACACATATGCAACAGTTAGGTATCTTTATTATGAAACGTTTCGCCTACACAGTAGGCTTCTTCAGTCAAGTACAGAAAAGTTGATAGAAGCAGAAGATACTTGAAGACGATGTAATCAGTCCATCACCCTTAAAGTTTTGATGTGGTCAGTCCCTCGGTCTGGAGAAGAGCATTGTTCCATAGTATGAAACAATATGTTTCATACTATGGAACAATGCTCTTCTCCAGACTGAGGGACTGACCACCTCAAAACTTTAAGGGTGATGGACTGATTACATCGTCTTCAAGTATCTTCTGCTTCTATCAACTTTTCTGTACTCGACTGAAGAAGCCTACTGTGTAGGCGAAACGTTTCATAATAAAGATACCTAACTGTTGCATATGTGTCTTACCTAATAACTGTAAATAGTTCAAGTCGGACCGAAACGTCGTCGTAAGCGTTTCTCCCTCCTATGTGAGGGTTATTCGTCTATGGTTACTATATCTGGCTTTGCTTCTGTTGGTCTTCTCTCTTGTTTACCTTTCATCACCATTTTTGTACCAGATATTTAATTTTTCAGTTTCTATATTTGCCGCAGTTGATTCTTGCTTAATATTTGAGGGATGAGATAAGATTAGTTGGGATTTTTAATCCCTAAGGGTTAGCCACCCGGGATAAACCAAGGAAGTCTTATTTCCACTTTGGTCCTTTAGTCTTGTCCCCCAGGATGCCACCCACACCAGTCCACTAACACCCAGGTACCTACTTACTGATGCGTAAACAGGGACAGCAGGTGTAGGGGAACACGCCCAACATTTCCCCCCGTGCTGGGGATTGAACCACGGACACTCGGTGTGTGAGGCGAGTGCATTGCCTACCAAGCCTCGTAACTGACCACAGGAATGTCCCAGGTATTCTCGTACAGGTGTGGGGGGGGGGCGGAGGAAGGGACGGGGTAGTGTCTGAGTTATGGTAGTTATTGGATGGATCCAGTTGTGTTGTGGTATTCTGTGTCAAGGGAAGAGTATATTTGTGTTGGGAATTTGTCAAGAGGGGTCGATCTGGAGGAATGTTTTCCGGGGGTCAGCGCCCCCGATCGCGGATCTCCCGGTTTATCTCAACCAGGCTGTTGGTTCTAGCAGGATGAAGTTTTATACAAGCAACACAGCCCAGGTGATGAGGCAGTAACTACGTGGTGCCTGATGTGGTTCACTGGTATTTGTCCCGGTCCGGGTCTTGTCCAGTTGGTGACCCGTGGTGTGACCCGGCGTGAAAGGAGTACAGATCGAGAGGACTGCAAATGTTGTCAGTAATTCAGGTCCTTTACAGGTCTACGAACAGCGAAGGTTCTCTGCATATTCTCCGGGTCTACAGTATGACGTACCTTGAACGGAACTGTTGGAGTACAATAGTACTCCAGCCAGGAGACTTGAAGAGTATCATCATTGGTTTGGTATCTCTTATTTTGATGGTTCAGAGTTATTCAGGGTATCATTTTCCTTGTGGTTGTAATAGTTATACTTTGTGATTCTCGAAGTTAACATCTGATATAATTACTTCCAGCTCTCTCGCATCAGTAGTACGTTCTATTGAGGAATTAGTTTAAATATACCGTTCCAGTCTTTATTTCCTCTATCTTTTTCCATAACTGATGAGCGACGTCCTCAGTTGAACACCATGTTGTCAGGGCTACTGCAAGATTGTCAGTGCTGGCTGTTTTACGCACTGTTCTGTGTGCTACTTAGCTTCATACATAGACAGGCCCCGTTTATACAGCAGGTTCAGGGCTACTGCTGTAAAGTGAATCATATCCCTTTTTTTTTCACTTTCAAATGCACATACACCCCGTGCTCTTTCTTTAGGTGAATGTGACCTGACCTGACTAAGTTGGGGCATTAGCTTAAGCCGGTAGGAGACTTGGACCTGCCTCGCATGGGCCAGTAGGCCTGCTGCAGTGTTCCTTCTTTCTTATGTTATTTTCTCATAAAAGCCTGATAATATGTTTACACTATCATATATTAAGTGAGCAATAGAGCTAGGCCTAAAAATAGATATGCAGTAGACACATTACTATAAATATGTTCGTCCTTAGGTTATAGTGAGTCTCAGTAAATAAAGATTGGGCATAATTGGCAGGTGCTGTATTAGTGAAGCGCTGTAAAGCGGGGCCCTCCTGTGTCTCGACGTGCTTGGCTTTTCTTTTCTATCTTCTCTAGTAGTTTCAGAAAGTTTGCCGGTCATTGAAACTTTTAATGTAGTTGAGTAGTTCCTGCGTACCGGCGGTGGTGTCTTAGTCACGGTGGAACACGTGGAAGCGTGTCACATCATGATCAATATAACATTCCAGCCAGGTAAACAACACATCTGTCTCCCCCTCCCCCCTAAACACACACACTCACACTCTCTCTCTCTCTCTCTCTCTCTCTCTCTCTCTCTGTGCTCGATAACTTCCATTTGTTCACAGTAACAAATGAGTCGAGCACAGGTGTTGGGCAACACCTGTACCAGCCTAGCTGGCTTACATGACACACTATCCCGTTACATTGTTATTCTCTACTGTTTACCCGTTTATCTGTTACTATGATTTAAACAAGACGCTTGTGACATATTCGGGTATCTTTTATACAGGAAGCGTTTCGCCAGCTAGTGGCTTCTTCAGTCCATTATAGAGAAAAGTGGAAGATTAGGAGTAGTGTGAGGTAATCAGTCCCTCAGCCTGGAGTCCCTGTATTCATCGGTTCCTGACTGAGGGACTGATTACCTCAAACTCCTGATGTTCACCATTCTTCTTTGTATTGGACTGAAGAAGCCACTGGCTGGCGAATCGTTTCCAGAGAAAACATACCCAAATGTTGCACATACAGTCAGTCCCTGACCAGCCAGGCTGTGAGACGTACGTCGGTTTGCGTGCGGCCAACAGTAACAGCCTGGTTGATCAGGCTCTGATTCACCACGAGGCATGGTCAGAGACCGGGCAGCGGGGGCATTGACCCCCCGAAACCCTCTCCAGGTAAGTGTCTCGTTTATCAACTTGTCGGCTTTGTTGACCGTGGTTGCACATCTTGTTACTCTGATGTTCATACTTGTGTAACAGACTTTTTACCGAACCTGTCTACCTAAGCACCTATTTAATATTATCTTGGCCAAGTTGCCCTGTTGTCTACCTGTCTCGGGTGATGCCTGCTTGGTTGCCTGGTTCTTGGCCAAGTTGCCCTGTTGTCTACCTGTCTCGGGTGATGCCTGCTTGGTTGCCTGGTTCTTGGCCAAGTTGCCCTGTTGTCTACCTGTCTCGGGTGATGCCTGCTTGGTTGCCTGGTTCTTGGCCAAGTTGCCCTGTTGTCTACCTGTCTCAGGTGATGCCTGCTTGGTTGCCTGGTTCTTGGCCAAGTTGCCCTGTTGTCTACCTGTCTCAGGTGATGCCTGCTTGGTTGCCTGGTTCTTGGCCAAGTTGCCCTATTGTCTACGTGTTTCAGGTGATGCCTGCTTGGTTGCCTGGTCGTTCAGGCTGTGGTTGCTCGCAGCACGCGGTTCCACGTAGGCATGAACCATAGTTTTGGTATGTATAAATAACCCGCACAGAGAGGAGCTTACGACGACGTTTCGGTCCGACTTTGACCATTTACAGTCACACTAACAGAAAGGAGAGAAGGCAGTATATAAAAACCAGCTGGCAGGGACGTCCCTGCCAGCTGACCTATATATACTGCTTCCTCCTCTCCTTTCTGTTAGTGTGACTGTAAATGATCAAAGTCGGATCGAAACGTCGTCGTAAGCTCGTCTCTCTGTGCGGGTTATTTGTGTATTGTTCCAGTCACGGCATTGTTCATGTTACCTGGAGGTTACCTGGAAGTTATTCCGGGGATCAACGCCCCCGCGGCCCGGTCCATGACCAATTTCGTTATGTTGGTGGGTTGTGGGAATCATCACCCACCAGGACCTGGTCACAAACGAGGCCTTCTTGGTTGGAAAGGAAATGCTAAAGAAACCACGGAACGGGAGGAGTTTGAACCCACAGCGAGTGAGTCGTAAAACGTCATGGGTTCTAACCCCACGCGTTCCGTGGTGTGTTGGCAATCGTGCTGGTACTATTTAGTGAGTGTATATTAAAGAATTAACAACTGTAAAGAAACTCACGATGATTTAAGAACCATTGATGATGGTACTAGTTGGTTCAGTTAGCATTGATGGTTCTATTTGTTGAATGGTCATTGATAATGGTACCCGGAAACGATCAAGGTAGGTGTGTGTGTGTGTGTGTTTTGAACGTAAGTACAGGTATGTACAATTGACCTGTCATCTTGAGTGTTCGTCGGACCTGTCAAGTTCCTCCTGGTAACTCCATCTCTATCAAACGTACATAATTTTTCCATATTTCCGAGACGGTCTTGGAAATTATGTTCCACATCGAAGTGAGTGCTGATCGACACCTGGGAGGGAAGGGAAGAGGGAAGAGAGGGAAGGGGAGGTAGGAGTGAAGTGAGAGAGGGAGGGAGGGGCCTTTGTTGTGGCCATGTGCAGTGATCAACACTGCTGATATGCTCTGCCTTCCTGGAACTGCTGCTACCTGGAAGCCACAATTCCTGGAAGTGAGAATGAGAGATTCGAGAGATGGGAGTACCATTCCAGAGAGGGGGGGAGAGAAGGTGAGGCTCTATACTAAGGAAGCAGGCATAGTTCCGTGTAGAGAGGCAGTATTCCAGGGATACAGGCTGTGTTCTAGGGATGCCGGGAGTATTCCAGGGATGCAGGTGAGATTTCAGGGACGCAGGGAGTATTCCAGGAACGTAGGTAGCATTCCAGGGATGTTTGCGCCATTCCAGGAATATGCAACATTCCGTTGATGCTTTCATTATTCCAGGGGTGTTTGCAATATTCCAGGGATGCTTGCAACATTCCAGGGGTGGTACTTGTCAGTACTGGGTATCATCACTCGGGGAAAGTCCTGTCCCAGACTGTTATAGAGCAGATGTAAATTATGTTGGATCTTTCTCTCCTATGCTCCAAGAATTACAGTTCCAGCGACTGCAAAGTTTTCCTCGGTAATTGAGATGTTTGGCTGAATTTATACGAGTTATGAAAATTTTCTACACATCCTCCAAGATAGGAAATTTGAAATAACTCCAATGAAAAGCAGGGGCATCTTATACATAAATAACCCGCACAGAGAGAGAGAGAAACTTATGACGACGTTTCGGTCCGTCTTCAACCATTCACAGTCGGACCGAAACGTCGTGGTAAGCTCCTCTCTTTGTGCCGGTTATTTGTATATGGTTCCAATCACAGTATTGTGCCTTTTCGTTGTTTAGGGGCATGCTAGGTACAAAGGAAGGTGTTTACAGGCCCTGTAGCACTAACATTAAGCATCATAAAACTCTTTTATAGGGTGCTAAGAAGGCATATTGCCAGTTTTATAGGAATTCTGGCACTAGAACCCAGGAGAGCATGGTGTTAGAGTAGGAAGGTGCCTCATAACGAGGCTGATACACCACAACAAAGTCACAAAGGCATTGCTAGAATGTCAGTATACTAACCGTATGTACTTGGATTTTGCGGTTTAACAAATGTGACTGAGGAGTGATAGTATATGAGGGATGTAATGTGGTTTGTCATGGTCCTCCTACGGAGTGGTTCGTTCATGGCCTGGCCCATCCCTGGCTTCGTCCGCCCCTGGCTTGGTCCGTCCTTGGCTTGGTTCGTCCGTGGCGTGGTTAGCAGGTGCTCAGGACGAGGGGAATTAGAGGACTGGACAAGGGAGAGAGGGAACACGCTGGCCAGGCCAGGGCAGGCCAGGCCAACCAAGGTAGGGACATCCCCAGTAGTTAAAGTTGACCTGTCATCACCACCACCACCACCACCATTGTGACGACACTCGCACCACCACCATTGTGACGACACTCGCACCACCACCATTGTGACGACACTCTCACCACCACCATTGTGACGACACTCTCACCACCACCATTGTGACGACACTCTCACCACCACCATTGTGACGACACTCTCACCACCACCATTGTGACGACACTCGCACCACCACCATTGTGACGACACTCGCACCACCACCATTGTGACGACACTCGCACCACCACCATTGTAGACAGGAGAGGTGCAGCAGTCGTAGGTGGTGTCACATTTGTGACACCACCTACGACTGCTGCACCTCTCCTGCCTACGGTGTATAAGCTCCTTCTCCACACTTACGCCGTATTCTATTCAAGATTGATGGACTGACCACATCGACTCAAGGCTGAGGGACTGATAACCTCATTCTCCTCCTGTTGTTCAACTTTCTCCTTTGTATGGACTGATGAAGCCACTGTGTGGCGAAACGTTTCCTCAATAAAGACACCCAAGAGTTGCACACGTGTTTAAATTATCAGCAGCAGCAGTCATGACCGTTCTTTGGGCAGCAGTAGTAGGTGTCGTCGTTGTGGTAAAGGATGGTGTTGACCTAGTAGTAGTAACAGCAGCAGTAATTAGAAGAGAGGCGAGTCAACACCTCGGTACAGCGTAAAGGATGGTGTTGACCTAGTAGTAGTAACAGCAGCAGTAATTAGAAGAGAGGCGAGTCAACACCTCGGTACAGCGTAAAGGATGGTGTTGACCTAGTAGTAGTAACAGCAGCAGTAATTAGAAGAGAGGCGAGTCAACACCTCGGTACAGCGTAAAGGATGGTGTTGACCTAGTAGTAGTAACAGCAGCAGTAATTAGAAGAGAGGCGAGTCAACACCTCGGTACAGCGTAAAGGATGGTGTTGACCTAGTAGTAGTAACAGCAGCAGTAATTAGAAGAGAGGCGAGTCAACACCTCGGTACAGCGTAAAGGATGGTGTTGACCTAGTAGTAGTAACAGCAGCAGTAATTAGAAGAGAGGCGAGTCAACACCTCGGTACAGCGTAAAGGATGGTGTTGACCTAGTAGTAGTAACAGCAGCAGTAATTAGAAGAGAGGCGAGTCAACACCTCGGTACAGCGTAAAGGATGGTGTTGACCTAGTAGTAGTAACAGCAGCAGTAATTAGAAGAGAGGCGAGTCAACACCTCGGTACAGCGTAAAGGATGGTGTTGACCTAGTAGTAGTAACAGCAGCAGTAATTAGAAGAGAGGCGAGTCAACACCTCGGTACAGCGTAAAGGATGGTGTTGACCTAGTAGTAGTAACAGCAGCAGTAATTAGAAGAGAGGCGAGTCAACACCTCGGTACAGCGTAAAGGATGGTGTTGACCTAGTAGTAGTAACAGCAGCAGTAATTAGAAGAGAGGCGAGTCAACACCTCGGTACAGCAAGCTTAATATCAATAACAAAATATAAACTATTCTTCTTGGTGAGAACCATAGTAAACAAAAGAAATGTGTATAATTGATTATTTCGTACTGTAGCCGCGTGTTGTGTACGATACTTGTGTACGATAGTTGTGTACGATAGTTGTGTACGATAGTTGTGTACGATAGTTGTGTACGATACTTGCGTACGATAGTTGTGTACGATAGTTGTGTACGATAGTTGTGTACGATAGTTGTGTACGATACTTGTGTACGATTGTAGTTGTGTACGATTGTAGTTGTGTACGATTGTAGTTGTGTACGATAGTTGTGTACGATAGTTGTGTACGATTGTAGTTGTGTACGATAGTTGTGTACGATTGTAGTTGTGTACGATAGTTGTGTACGATTGTAGTTGTGTACGATAGTTGTGTACGATAGTAGTTGTGTACGATAGTAGTGTACGATAGTTGTGTACGATAGTAGTTGTGTACGATAGTTGTGTACGATAGTAGTTGTGTACGATAGTAGTTGTGTACGATAGTTGTGTACGATAGTTGTGTACGATTGTAGTTGTGTACGATAGTTGTGTACGATAGTTGTGTACGATTGTAGTTGTGTACGATAGTTGTGTACGATAGTAGTGTACGATAGTTGTGTACGATTGTAGTTGTGTACGATAGTAATTGTGTACGATTGTAGTTGTGTACGATTGTAGTTGTGTACGATTGTAGTTGTGTACGATTGTAGTTGTGTACGATAGTTGTGTACGATAGTAGTTGTGTACGATAGTAGTTGTGTACGATAGTTGTGTACGATTGTAGTTGTGTACGATAGTAATTGTGTACGATTGTAGTTGTGTACGATTGTAGTTGTGTACGATTGTAGTTGTGTACGATTGTAGTTGTGTACGATAGTTGTGTACGATAGTTGTGTACGATAGTAGTTGTGTACGATAGTTGTGTACGATTGTAGTTGTGTACGATAGTAATTGTGTACGATTGTAGTTGTGTACGATTGTAGTTGTGTACGATTGTAGTTGTGTACGATAGTAGTGTACGATAGTTGTGTACGATTGTAGTTGTGTACGATTGTAGTTGTGTACGATAGTAGTTGTGTACGATAGTAGTTGTGTACGATAGTAGTGTACGATAGTAGTTGTGTACGATTGTAGTTGTGTACGATTGTAGTTGTGTACGATAGTAGTTGTGTACGATTGTAGTTGTGTACGATAGTAGTTGTGTACGATAGTTGTATACGATAGTAATTGTGTACGATTGTAGTTGTGTACGATTGTAGTTGTGTACGATAGTAGTTGTGTACGATAGTAGTTGTGTACGATAGTAGTGTACGATTGTAGTTGTGTACGATAGTAGTTGTGTACGATAGTAGTTGTGTACGATAGTAGTTGTATATGATAGTAGTTGTGTACGATAGTAGTTGTATACGATAGTAGTTGTGTACGATAGTAGTTGTATACGATAGTAGTTGTGTACGATTGTAGTTGTGTACGATAGTTGTGTACGATAGTAATTGTGTACGATTGTAGTTGTGTACGATAGTTGTGTACGATAGTAGTGTACGATAGTTGTGTACGATAGTTGTGTACGATAGTAATTGTGTACGATTGTAGTTGTGTACGATAGTAGTTGTGTACGATAGTTGTGTACGATAGTAATTGTGTTCGATTGTAGTTGTGTACGATAGTTGTGTACGATAGTAATTGTGTACGATTGTAGTTGTGTACGATAGTTGTGTACGATAGTAATTGTGTACGATTGTAGTTGTGTACGATAGTTGTGTACGATAGTAGTTGTGTACGATTGTAGTTGTGTACGATAGTTGTGTACGATAGTAGTGTACGATAGTTGTGTACGATAGTTGTGTACGATAGTAATTGTGTACGATAGTAGTTGTGTACGATAGTTGTGTACGATAGTAATTGTGTTCGATTGTAGTTGTGTACGATAGTTGTGTACGATAGTAATTGTGTACGATTGTAGTTGTGTACGATAGTTGTGTACGATAGTAATTGTGTACGATTGTAGTTGTGTACGATAGTTGTGTACGATAGTTGTGTACGATAGTGTACGATAGTTGTGTACGATAGTATACGATAGTTGTGTACGATAGTTGTGTACGATAGTAGTTGGGTACGATAGTTGTTGGGTACGATAGTTGTGTACGATAGTTGGTTTGTTGGGTACGACGGTTGGTTGTTGGGTACGATAGTTGTTGGGTACGATAGTTGTGTACGATTGTTGGTTGTTGGGTACGACGGTTAGTTGTTGGGTACGATAGTTGTGTACGATAGTTGGTTTGTTGGGTACGATAGTTGTGTACGATAGTTTGTTGGGTACGACGGTTGATTGTGTTCGATAGTTTGGTACGATAGTTGTGTACGATAGTTGGTGGTTTGTTGGGTACGACGGTTGGTTGTTGTGTACGGTAGTTGTTGGGTACGATAGTTGTGTACGATAGTTGGTGGTTTGTTGGGTACGACGGTTGGTTGTGTACGATAGTTGGGTACGATAGTTGTGTACGATAGTTGGTGGTTTGTTGGGTACGACGGTTGGTTGTGTACGGTAGTTGGGTACGATAGTTGTGTACGATAGTTGGTGGTTTGTTGGGTACGACGGTTGGCTGTTGTGTACGATAGTTGTTGGGTACGATAGTTGTGTACGATAGTTGGTGGTTTGTTGGGTACGACGGTTGGCTGTTGTGTACGATAGTTGTTGGGTACGATAGTTGTGTACGATAGTTGGTGGTTTGTTGGGTACGACGGTTGGCTGTTGTGTACGATAGTTGTTGGGTACGATAGTTGTGTACGATAGTTGTTGGTTTGTTGGGTACGACGGTTGGCTGTTGTGTACGATAGTTGTTGGGTACGATAGTTGTGTACGATAGTTGTTGGTTTGTTGGGTACGACGGTTGGCTGTTGTGTACGATAGTTGTTGGGTACGATAGTTGTTGTGTACGATAGTTGTTGGGTACGATAGTTGTGTACGATAGTTGGTTGGGTACGACGGTTGGCTGTTGTGTACGATAGTTGTTGGGTACGATAGTTGTGTAGGATAGTTGTTGGGGTACCTGAGTTTGGATACGCAGAAGAAATAATAGTATATGCAGTGTTGATATTTAAAGCAGGGATTAAATACTCGACCTCCTCCCTCCATTCTCTCTCTCTGCTCCCTCTTACACCTTTAAGATGATTATTAATGTTATATTTATGTAAAGCGGTAAACCCATGTGGCTTATTCACTAGTGGAAGTTCGATCCTCCGTCTACTAATCTCCAGAGAGAAATGCTAGTCACGCAGGTAGGCTATACTTCGCCTTTAAGATGGGAAAGGTTCACAGTAACTGAGTACGGTAGTCACAAGAGCATCGGGGTGTGCTAAACTGATGGTATCCCCCCTCCTACCAGGCAGGAGGGTATCCCCCCTCCTGCCAGGCACGAGAGTATCCCCCCTCCTACCAGGCACGAGGGTATCCCCCCTCCTGCCAGGCACGAGAGTATCCCCCTCCTGCCAGGCACGAGAGTATCCCCCCTCCTGCCAGGCACGAGAGTATCCCCCCTCCTACCAGGCACGAGAGTATCCCCCCTCCTGCCAGGCACGAGAGTATCCCCCCTCCTATCAGGCACGAGAGTATCCCCCTCCTGCCAGGCACGAGAGTATCCCCCTCCTACCAGGCACGAGAGTATCCCCCTCCTGCCAGGCACGAGAGTATCCCCCCTCCTGCCAGGCACGAGAGTATCCCCAATCCTGCCAGGCACGAGAGTATCCCCCCTCCTGTCAGGCACGAGAGTATCCCCCCTCCTATCAGGCACGAGAGTATCCCCCTCCTGCCAGGCACGAGAGTATCCCCCCTCCTGCCAGGCACGACAGTATCCCCCCTCCTACCAGGCACGAGAGTATCCCCCCTCCTGCCAGGCACGAGAGTATCTCCCCTCCTATCAGGCACGAGAGTATCCCCCTCCTGCCAGGCACGAGAGTATCCCCCTCCTGCCAGGCACGAGAGTATCCCCCCTCCTGCCAGGCACGAGAGTATCCCCCCTCCTGCCAGGCACGACAGTATCCCCCCTCCTTCCAGGCACGACTGTATCCCCCCTCCTATCAGGCACGAAAGTATCCCCCCTCCTGCCAGGCACGAGAGTATCCCCCTCCTACCAGGCACAACAGTATCCCCTCTCCTACCAGGCACGACAGTATCCCCCTCCTATCAGGCACGAGGGTGTCCCCTCTCCTACCAGGCACGAAAGTATCCCCCTCCTGCCAGGCACGAGAGTATCCCCCCTCCTACCAGGCACGAGAGTATCCCCCTCCTGCCAGGCACGAGAGTATCCCCCCTCCTACCAGGCACGAGAGTATCCCCCCTCCTGCCAGGCACGAGAGTATCCCCCCTCCTACCAGACACGAGAGTATCCCCCTCCTACCAGGCACGACAGTATCCCCCCTCCTGCCAGGCACGACAGTATCCCCCTCCTACCAGGCACGACAGCATCCCCCCTCCTACCAGGCACGACAGCATCCCCCCTCCTACCAGGCACGACAGTATCCCCCCTCCTACCAGGCACGGCAGTATCCCCCCCTACCAGGCACGACAGTATCCCCCCTCCTACCAGGCACGACAGTATCCCCCCTCCTACCAGGCACGACATTATCCCCCCTCCTACCAGGCACGAGAGTATCCCCCTCCTACCAGGCACGGGAGAATCCCCCTCCTACCAGGCACGAGAGTATCCCCCTCCTACCAGGCACGAGAGTATCCCCCTCCTACCAGGCACGAGCGTAGCCCCCTCCTACCAGGCACGAGAGTATCCCCCTCCTACCAGGCACGAGAGTACCCCCCTCCTACCAGGCACGAGAGTATCCCCCTCCTACCAGGCACGAGAGTATCCCCCTCCAACCAGGCACGACAGTATCCCCCTCCTACCAGGCACGACAGTATCCCCCTCCTACCAGGCACGACAGTATCCCCCTCCTACCAGGCACGACAGTATCCCCCTCCTACCAGGCACGACAGTATCCCCCCTCCTAGCAGGCACGAGAGTATCCCCCTCCTACCAGGCACGAGAGTATCCCCCTCCTACCAGGCACGAGAGTATCCCCCTCCTACCAGGCACGAGAGTATCCCCCTCCTACCAGGCACGAGAGTATCCCCCTCCTACCAGGCACGACTGTATCCCCCCTCCTACCAGGCACGAGAGTATCCCCCTCCTACCAGGCACGAGAGAATCCCCCTCCTACCAGGCACGAGAGTATCCCCCTCCTACCAGGCACGAGAGTATCCCCCTCCTACCAGGCACGAGAGTATCCCCCTCCTACCAGGCACGAGAGTAGCCCGGTCCTACCAGGCACGAGAGTATCCCCCTCCTACCAGGCACGAGAGTATCCCCCTCCTACCAGGCACGAGAGTATCCCCCTCCAACCAGGCACGACAGTATCCCCCTCCTACCAGGCACGACAGTATCCCCCTCCGACCAGGCACGACAGTATCCCCCTCCTACCAGGCACGACAGTATCCCCCTCCTACCAGGCACGACAGTATCCCCCCTCCTACCAGGCACGAGAGTATCCCCCTCCTACCAGGCACGAGAGTATCCCCCTCCTACCAGGCACGAGAGTATCCCCCTCCTACCAGGCACGAGAGTATCCCCCTCCTACCAGGCACGAGAGTATCCCCCTCCTACCAGGCACGACAGTATCCCCCTCCTACCAGGCACGACAGTATCCCCTCCTACCAGGCACGACAGTATCCCCCCTCCTACCAGGCACGACAGTATCCCCTCCTACCAGGCACGACAGTATCCCCCCTCCTCCCCGGCACGACAGTATCCCCCTCCTACCAGGCACGACAGTATTCCCCCTCCTACCAGGCACGACAGTATTCTCCCTCCTACCAGGCACGACAGTATTCTCCCTCCTACCAGGCACGACAGTATCCCCCCTCCTACCAGGCACGACAGTATCCCCCCTCCTACCAGGCACGACAGTATCCCCCCTCCTACCAGGCACGACAGTATTCCCCCTCCTACCAGGCACGACAGTATTCCCCCTCCTACCAGGCACGACAGTATTCTCCCTCCTACCAGGCACGACAGTATTCTCCCTCCTGCCAGGCACGACAGTATCCCCCCTCCTACCAGGCACGACAGTATCCCCCCTCCTACCAGGCACGACAGTATCCCCCCTCCTACCAGGCACGACAGTATCCCCCCTCCTACCAGGCACGACAGTATTCACACTCCTACCAGGCACGACAGTATCCCCCCTCCTACCAGGCACGACAGTATCCCCCCTCCTACCAGGCACGACAGTATTCCCCCTCCTTCCAGGCACGACAGTATTCCCCCTCCTACCAGGCACGACAGTATTCTCCCTCCTACCAGGCACGACACTACCCCCTCCTACCAGGCACGACAGTATCCCCCTCCTACCAGGCACGACACTATCCCTCTCCTACCAGGCACGACAGTACCCCCCTCCTACCAGGCACGACAGTATCCCCCTCCTACCAGGCACGACAGTATCCCCCTCCTACCAGGCACGACAGTATCCCCCTCCTACCTGGCACGGCAGCATCCCCCTCCTACCAGGCACGACAGTATCCCCCCTCCTACCAGAACACACACGCATCATGTAGCTTAGAGATGGAAAAGTAATATAATAATAATAATAATAATAATAATAATAATAGAGATAAATGGTGTTAAATACTCACAAAGATTGATAAATAAATGCAGTGAAATGCTATCCTCTATTGACTACATTTCTCCCACTGTGTGGACGAGTGTCTCATTCTTCAGGATTCTAATGCTGGCGAATTAGGAAGACTAGTGAAGACAGTCGTGACGGAAGGAGTTCTACCCATCACCTAACAGCAGGAACTGGGGACTGCTACCCATCACCTAACAGCAGGAACTGGGGACTGCTACCCATCACCTAACAGCAGGAACTGAGGACTGCTACCCATCACCTAACAGCAGGAACTGAGGACTGCTACCCATCACCTAACAGCAGGAACTGAGGACTGCTACCCATCACCTAACAGCAGGAACTGAGGACTGCTACCCATCACCTAACAGCAGGAACTGAGGACTGCTACCCATCACCTAACAGCAGGAACTGAGGACTGCTACCCATCACCTGCAGGAACTAAGGACTACTACCCATCACCTGACGGGAACTAAGGACTACTACCCATCACCTAACAGCAGGAACTGAGGACTGCTACCCATCACCTGACGGGAACTAAGGACTACTACCCATCACCTAACAGCAGGAACTGAGGACTGCTACCCATCACCTGACGGGAACTAAGGACTACTACCCATCACCTAACAGCAGGAACTGAGGACTACTACCCATCACCTGACGGGAACTAAGGACTACTACCCATCACCTAACAGCAGGAACTGAGGACTGCTACCCATCACCTGACGGGAACTAAGGACTACTACCCATCACCTGACAGCAGGAACTGAGGACTGCTACCCATCACCTGACGGGAACTAAGGACTACTACCCATCACCTGACAGGAACTAAGGACTACTACCCATCACCTAACAGCAGGAACTGAGGACTGCTACCCATCACCTGACGGGAACTAAGGACTACTACCCATCACCTAACAGCAGGAACTGAGGATTACTACCCATCACCTGACGGGAACTAAGGACTACTACCCATCACCTAACAGCAGGAACTGAGGACTACTACCCATCACCTGACGGGAACTAAGGACTACTACCCATCACCTGACGGGAACTAAGGATTATTATCCATCACCTAACAGCAGGAACTGAGGACTGCTACCCATCACCTGACGGGAACTAAGGGCTACTACCCATCACCTAACAGCAGGAACTGAGGACTACTACCCATCACCTGATGGGAACTAATTACTACTACCTATCACCTAACAGCAGGAACTGAGGACTACTACCCATCACCTGACGGGAACTAATTACTACTACCCATCACCTAACAGCAGGAACTGAGAACTACTACCCATCACCTAACGGGAACTAAGGACTACTACCCATCACCTAACAGCAGGAACTGAGGACTACTACCCATCACCTAACAGCAGGAACTGAGGACTGCTACCCATCACCTAACAGCAGGAACTGAGGACTGCTACCCATCACCTAACAGCAGGAACTGAGGACTGCTACCCATCACCTAACAGCAGGAACTGAGGACTGCTACCCATCACCTAACAGCAGGAACTGAGGACTGCTACCCATCACCTAACAGCAGGAACTGAGGACTGCTACCCATCACCTGCAGGAACTAAGGACTACTACCCATCACCTGACGGGAACTAAGGACTACTACCCATCACCTAACAGCAGGAACTGAGGACTGCTACCCATCACCTGACGGGAACTAAGGACTACTACCCATCACCTAACAGCAGGAACTGAGGACTGCTACCCATCACCTGACGGGAACTAAGGACTACTACCCATCACCTAACAGCAGGAACTGAGGACTACTACCCATCACCTGACGGGAACTAAGGACTACTACCCATCACCTAACAGCAGGAACTGAGGACTGCTACCCATCACCTGACGGGAACTAAGGACTACTACCCATCACCTGACAGCAGGAACTGAGGACTGCTACCCATCACCTGACCTAAGGACTACTACCCATCACCTGACAGGAACTAAGGACTACTACCCATCACCTAACAGCAGGAACTGAGGACTGCTACCCATCACCTGACGGGAACTAAGGACTACTACCCATCACCTAACAGCAGGAACTGAGGATTACTACCCATCACCTGACGGGAACTAAGGACTACTACCCATCACCTAACAGCAGGAACTGAGGACTACTACCCATCACCTGACGGGAACTAAGGACTACTACCCATCACCTGACGGGAACTAAGGATTATTATCCATCACCTAACAGCAGGAACTGAGGACTGCTACCCATCACCTGACGGGAACTAAGGGCTACTACCCATCACCTAACAGCAGGAACTGAGGACTACTACCCATCACCTGATGGGAACTAATTACTACTACCTATCACCTAACAGCAGGAACTGAGGACTACTACCCATCACCTGACGGGAACTAATTACTACTACCCATCACCTAACAGCAGGAACTGAGAACTACTACCCATCACCTAACGGGAACTAAGGACTACTACCCATCACCTAACAGCAGGAACTGAGGACTACTACCCATCACCTAACAGCAGGAACTGAAGGCTGATAAGGCTCATCCTGGAAACAGAACCCAGGAAAAACTATTGATTGTTGGGAGATGAGACGTGTAGGACGGATGTATATTATGTGTGAAGAACAAAGCAGATAGACCCAGGAGTAAAAAGTTGCTGTGATTACATATCAAGGAAACTACACTAAAGAGAGGAGAGATAAGTGTAATAATAATTCCTGCAAGTACATGATACATAAATAAATATTAAAATTGTGTATAATACCGACAGGTTGTTAGGTAAGATACATACACAATAGTTAGGTATCTTTATTTCGAAACGTTCCGCCTACACAGCAGGCTTCTTCAGGGGAGTACCGAAAAGTTAGTTGATGCAGAAGAGATGTGAAGACGATGTGCTCAGTCCATCACCCATGGTTTTGAGGTGATCAGTCCCTCGTACACAATCCGCACATAGAGAAGCTTACGACGACATTTCGCTTCTTCCCACCCGTACTGGGGATCGAACCATGAACCTCAGTGTGTGAGCTGAGGGCGCTACCAACCCAGCTACGGGTCACATTTATGGGAGAGAACAAGAATGAGCTCATTAGAGCTAGAATCGTTCCCCTGAACCAATCTACCTTTACTTCCTACTCATTTCTGCAATACTGCAAGCTCCTGATGAGTGGACTGCAACACGAAAGGCCTAGAGCTATCATTCTGTCTCCCCCCCCGTGGTTTTGTAGCATGATGGAGTACACACCAGTGATGGAGTACACACCAGTGATGGAGTACACACCAGTGATGGAGTACACACCAGTGATGGAGTACACACCAGTGATGGAGTACACACCAGTGATGGAGTACACACCGGTGATGGAGTGCACACCGGTGATGGAGTGCACACCAGTGATGGAGTACACACCAGTGATGGAGTACACACCAGTGATGGAGTACACACCAGTGATGGAGTACACACCAGTGATGGAGTGCACACCAGTGATGGAGTGCACACCAGTGATGGAGTATACACCAGTGATGGAGTACACACCAGTGATGGAGTGCACACCAGTGATGGAGTGCACACCAGTGATGGAGTGCACACCAGTGATGGAGTACACACCAGTGATGGAGTGCACACCAGTGATGGAGTACACACCAGTGATGGAGTGCACACCAGTGATGGAGTGCACACCAGTGATGGAGTGCACACCAGTGATGGAGTGCACACCAGTGATGGAGTGCACACCAGTGATGGAGTGCACACCAGTGATGGAGTGCACACCAGTGATGGAGTGCACACCAGTGATGGAGTACACACCAGTGATGGAGTGCACACCAGTGATGGAGTGCACACCAGTGATGGAGTGCACACCAGTGATGGAGTACACACCAGTGATGGAGTACACACCAGTGATGGAGTGCACACCAGTGATGGAGTACACACCAGTGATGGAGTGCACACCGGTGATGGAGTACACACCAGTGATGGAGTACACACCAGTGATGGAGTACACACCAGTGATGGAGTACACACCACCAGCCTGGTCTCCCGCTCGGTAAAGTACTTTCAAAATAACGTAAAGTTTGAAGGTTCACAACGAACCTATTATGAGTAATTGAGATTGACATCCACAGGGGACTAGAAGAGAGAGAGACGTAAGCATCATTAGTGTTAAAATGGTGTAAATACCAACTAGTTGAAGATTTACAAGTGTGTAACAGTTGGGTTTTGCCCATAGAGTCGACTTCAGTCAAATACAGAGGGAACAGTAGTAATGAAATGGTGTAATCAGTCCATCTACCTTGGATAAAAGTGTTTGAGGAGGTCAGTCCCTCAGCCTGGAGAAGAGTTCAGCTCCATGGTCTGGAACGATATCGTCGTAATCATGTCATCACCTGGTTCATCTGCTCTCTAGTGTCGTCAGGTTTTGCTCCTCTAGCCTCTTACAGGTCATAACTCTCAGGTTTATGACTAGTTTCATTGCAAACCTTTACACCTTTTGCACTGTGTATGTGTTGGGTGGGGGGGGGGGTATTGTGTGCACATAATGCTGGAGCAGTACATGTTGGGTGGGGGGTGTATTGTGTGCACATAATGCTGGAGCAGTACATGTTGGGTGGGGGGGTATTGTGTGCACATAATGCTGGAGCAGTACATGTTGGGTGGGGGGTATTGTGTGCACATAATGCTGGAGCAGTACATGTTGGGTGGGGGGGGTATTGTGTGCACATAATGCTGGAGCAGTACATGTTGGGTGGGGGGGGGGTATTGTGTGCACATAATGCTGGAGCAGTACATGTTGGGTGGGGGGGTATTGTGTGCACATAATGCTGGAGCAGTACATGTTGGGGGGGGGGGTATTGTGTGCACATAATGCTGGAGCAGTACATGTTGGGTGGGGGGGGGGTATTGTGTGTACATAATGCTGGAGCAGTACATGTTGGGTGGGGGGGTATTGTGTGCACATAATGCTGGAGCAGTACATGTTGGGTGGGGGGGGTATTGTGTGCACATAATGCTGGAGCAGTACATGTTGGGTGGGGGGGTATTGTGTGCACATAATGCTGGAGCAGTACATGTTGGGTGGTGGGGGGTATTGTGTGCACATAATGCTGGAGCAGTACATGTTGGGTGGGGGGGTATTGTGTGCACATAATGCTGGAGCAGTACATGTTGGGTGGTGGGGGGGTATTGTGTGCACATACTGCTGGAGCAGTACATGTTGGGTGGGGGGGGTATTGTGTGCACATAATGCTGGAGCAGTACATGTTGGGTGGTGGGGGGGTATTGTGTGCACATAATGCTGGAGCAGTACATGTTGGGTGGGGGGGGGTATTGTGTGCACATAATGCTGGAGCAGTACATGTTGGGTGGGGGGCTATTGTGTGCACATAATGCTGGAGCAGTACATGTTGGGTGGGGGGGGGTATTGTGTGCACATAATGCTGGAGCAGTACATGTTGGGTGGGGGGGGTATTGTGTGCACATAATGCTGGAGCAGTACATGTTGGGTGGGGGGGTATTGTGTGCACATAATCCTGGAGCAGTACTTGTTGGGTGGGGGGGGTATTGTGTGCACATAATGCTGGAGCAGTACATGTTGGGTGGGGGGGTATTGTGTGCACATAATGCTGGAGCAGTACATGTTGGGTGGGGGGGTATTGTGTGCACATAATGCTGGAGCAGTACATGTTGGGTGGGGGGGTATTGTGTGCACATAATGCTGGAGCAGTACATGTTGGGTGGGGGGGGTATTGTGTGCACATAATGCTGGAGCAGTACATGTTGGGTGGGGGGGTATTGTGTGCACATAATGCTGGAGCAGTACATGTTGGGTGGGGGGGTATTGTGTGCACATAATGCTGGAGCAGTACATGTTGGGTGGGGGGGGGTATTGTGTGCACATAATGCTGGAGCAGTACATGTTGGGTGGGGGGGGGGGGGTATTGTGTGCACATAATGCTGGAGCAGTACATGTTGGGTGGGGGGGGTATTGTGTGCACATAATGCTGGAGCAGTACATGTTGGGTGGGGGGGGGTATTGTGTGCACATAATGCTGGAGCAGTACATGTTGGGTGGGGGGGGGTATTGTGTGCACATAATGCTGGAGCAGTACATGTTGGGTGGGGGGGTATTGTGTGCACATAATGCTGGAGCAGTACATGTTGGGTGGGGGGGTATTGTGTGCACATAATGCTGGAGCAGTACATGTTGGGTGGGGGGGGTATTGTGAGCACATAATGCTGGAGCAGTACATGTTGGGTGGGGGGGTATTGTGTGCACATAATGCTGGAGCAGTACATGTTGGGTGGGGGGGGTATTGTGTGCACATAATGCTGGAGCAGTACATGTTGGGTGGGGGGGTATTGTGTGCACATAATGCTGGAGCAGTACATGTTGGGTGGGGGGGTATTGTGTGCACATAATCCTGGAGCAGTACATGTTGGGTGGGGGGGTATTGTGTGCACATAATGCTGGAGCAGTACATGTTGGGTGGGGGGGGGGGGTATTGTGTGCACATAATGCTGGAGCAGTACATGTTGGGTGGGGGGGGTATTGTGTCCACATAATGCTGGAGCAGTACATGTTGGGTGGGGGGGTATTGTGTGCACATAATGCTGGAGCAGTACATGTTGGGTGGGGGGGTATTGTGTGCACATAATGCTGGAGCAGTACATGTTGGGTGGGGGGTATTGTGTGCACATAATGCTGGAGCAGTACATGTTGGGTGGGGGGGTCTTGGGTGCACATAATGCTGGCGCAGTACATGTTGGGTGGGGGGGGTATTGTGTGCACATAATCCTGGAGCAGTACATGTTGGGTGGGGGGGTATTGTGTGCACATAATGCTGGAGCAGTACATGTTGGGTGGGGGGGTATTGTGTGCACATAATGCTGGAGCAGTACATGTTGGGTGGGGGGGTATTGTGTGCACATAATCCTGGAGCAGTACATGTTGGGTGGGGGGGTATTGTGTGCACATAATCCTGGAGCAGTACATGTTGGGTGGGGGGGTATTGTGTGCACATAATCCTGGAGCAGTACACCCCACACATGGGTATACTTGTGATCAGCGAGGTGGTCAGTATTTCCTCCAGTCCTTCCATTGTGGTGGTTGGTAACGCCAGAGAACGGTATTGCTAGAGTACCGGTCCGTGGCCTGGTTCCTGGCCCATACCCGCTACTCTGGTCCACCTCATGCCAGGCTCCACACCCTCTAGTATTGAAATGCTCGCTTAAAAAAACTTACCTTTGATGTGTCTCAAGATTTTTCTTACTGTCGCAGCCTGGACCAGGCTTATCTGGTGCTGATCTGGTCAGCCAGGCTGTTATTATTGGTGGTCCGCTGACCTGGCTTGTCTGGGCTTGCGGACGTGATTTCAAATCTACCCTGTGATCAGACTTAATTACTTATTTCTAAGGCTCTCTGACCCCCTGTGGGTTTAATTCCAACTCATAATTACAATCAAAGTAATTATGGTTACTCATTGATGTTAATTCTAAGTGTACATAGCTTCAAAATTAATTTTTTCAAGCGTGGATAAATGGATTTGAGATCGATGGGAGAAATATCACCGTGACTGACCTTTTTAAGGAGTTACCTATGTAATTTACACGGTATGATGACTGGTGTCCCGTAGCTCGACTGGTAGCGCACTCAACTCAGTGAGGTTGTGGTTCGATCCCCGGTACGGGTGGAAACACTAGGACGTGTTTCCCTAGGTACCTGCTGCCCATGTTCACCTATCAGTAAAATGGGTGCTTAGGTGTTAGTCAACAGGTGTGGGTCGCATCCTGGGACAAAACTGACCTAATTTGCCCGAAATGCTCAGTATAACAAGGGACTTTCTATATAGTAGTATGTCATTGATGTCAGTTAGGCCTATGTACTTTGTACATGTACTTATAGAAATAAAGATTATTATTATTATTATTATTATTATTATTGTTGTTGTACTTACGTGTACGTGTACGTAAATAAACATAGAGCTGGGAATATGGTCAGTGCCCCAGAACTGTAGACTCCACTGGGTACATTTGGGAAAGTTTGTCTACCATCTAACATATGCCCCAAAAAGAAAGGTGTACGAATGTTGGTCTGGGAGATGGGAAGAGGTGAGTTGGTGTGGGAGAGAGAGGGATGTGTGTGTGTGTGTGTGTGTGTGTGTGTGTGTGTGTGTGTGTGTGTGTGTGTGTGTGTGTGTGTGTGTTGTGTGTGTGTGTGTGTGTGTGTGTGTGTGTGTGTGTGTGTGTGTGTGTGTGGGATGTGTGTGTGTGTGTGGGATGTGTGTGTGTGTGTGTGTGTGTGTGTGTGTGTGTGTGGGATGTGTGTGTGTGTGTGTGTGTGGGATGTGTGTGTGTGTGTGTGTGTGTGTGTGTGTGGGATGTGTGTGTGTGTGTGTGTGTGTGTGTGGGATGTGTGTGTGTGTGTGTGTGTGTGTGTGGGATGTGTGTGTGTGTGTGTGTGTGTGTGTGGGATGTGTGTGTGTGTGTGTGTGTGGGATGTGTGTGTGTGTGTGTGTGTGTGGGATGTGTGTGTGTGTGTGTGTGTGTGGGATGTGTGTGTGTGTGTGTGTGTGTGGGACGTGTGTGTGTGTGTGTGTGTGTGGGACGTGTGTGTGTGTGTGTGTGTGATGTGTGTGTGTGTGTGTGTGTGTGTGTGTGTGGGGGGATGTGTGTGTGGGATGTGTGTGTGTGTGTGTGTGTGTGTGTGTGTGTGTGTGTGTGTGTGTGTGTGTGTGTGTGTGTGTGTGTGTGGGATGTGTGTGTGTGTGTGGGATGTGTGTGTGTGTGTGTGTGTGTGTGTGTGTGGGATGTGTGTGTGTGTGTGTGTGTGTGTGGGGGATGTGTGTGTGTGTGTGATGTGTGTGTGTGTGTGGTTGTGTGTGTGTGTGGGATGCGTGTGTGTGTGTGTGGGATGCGTGTGTGTGGGGGGGGATGTGTGTGTGGGATGCGTGTGTGTGGGGGGGATGTGTGTGTGGGATGCGTGTGTGTGGGGGGGGATGTGTGTGTGGGATGTGTGTGTGTGTGTGGATGTGTGTGTGCGTGTGGATGTGTGTGTGCGTGGATGTGTGTGTGGGATGTGTGTGTGTGTGTGTGTGTGTGTGTGGGATGTGTGTGTGTGTGTGTGTGGGATGTGTGTGTGTGTGTGTGGGGGATGTGTGTGTGTGGGATGTGTGTGTGTGTGTGTGTGGGGGGGGGATGTGTGTGTGTGTGTGGGATGTGTGTGTGTGTGGGATGTGTGTGTGATGTGTGTGTGGGATGTGTGTGTGTGTGTGTGTGGGATGTGTGTGTGTGATGTGTGTGTGGGATGTGTGTGTGTGTGTGTGTGTGGGATGTGTTTGTGTGTGTGTGTGTGTGTGTGTGTGGGATGTGTGTGTGTGGGATGTGTGTGTGTGTGTGTGGGATGTGTGTGTGTGTGTGTGGGATGTGTGTGTGTGTGTGTGTGTGGGATGTGTGTGTGTGTGTGGGATGTGTGTGTGTGTGTGTGTGTGTGTGGGATGTGTGTGTGTGTGTGTGTGTGTGTGTGGGATGTGTGTGTGGGATGTGTGTGTGTGTGTGTGTGTGGGATGTGTGTGTGTGTGTGTTTGTGGGATGTGTGTGTGTGTGGGATGTGTGTGTGTGTGTGTGTGTGTGTGTGTGGGATGTGTGTGGGATGTGTGTGTGTGTGTGTGTGGGATGTGTGTGTGTGTGTGATGTGTGTGTGTGTGTGTGTGTGTGTGGATGTGTGTGTGTGTGGGATGCGTGTGTGTGTGTGTGGGATGCGTGTGTGTGTGTGTGTGGGATGCGTGTGTGTGGGGGGATGTGTGTGTGGGATGTGTGTGTGTGTGTGTGTGGATGTGTGTGTGCGTGTGGATGTGTGTGTGCGTGGATGTGTGTGTGGGATGTGTGTGTGTGTGTGTGTGTGTGTGTGGTGGGATGTGTGTGGTGGGATGTGTGTGTGTGTGTGGTGGGATGTGTGTGTGTGTGTGTGGTGGGATGTGTGTGTGTGTGTGTGGTGGGATGTGTGTGTGTGTGGTGGGATGTGTGTGTGTGGTGGGATGTGTGTGTGTGTGGGATGTGTGTGTGTGATGTGTGTGTGGGATGTGTGTGTGTGTGTGTGTGGGATGTGTGTGTGTGTGTGTGTGTTTGTGGGATGTGTGTGTGTGTGTGTGATGTGTGTGTGTGTGGGGGATGTGTGTGGGTGGGGATGTGTGTGTGTGTGTGTGTGTGTGTGTGTGTGTGTGTGTGTGCCATGTGTGTGTGGGGGGATGAGTGTGTGTGTGTGCCATGCGTGTGTGGGGGGGATGAGTGTGTGTGTGTGTGTGGGATGTGTGTGTGTGTGTGTGTGTGGGATGTGTGTGTGTGGGATGTGTGTGTGTGTGATAGTTTTTGTGTGTGTGTGTGGGATGTGTGTGTGGGATGTGTGTGTGTGCGTGTGTGTGGGATGTGTGTGTGTGTGTGTGTGTGGGATGTGTGTGTGTGTGGGATGTGTGTGTGTGGGATGTGTGTGTGTGTGTGGGATGTGTGTGTGTGTGGGATGTGTGTGTGTGTGTGGGATGTGTGTGTGTGTGTGGGATGTGTGTGTGTGGGATGTGTGTGTGTGTGGGATGTGTGTGTGTGTGGGATGTGTGTGTGTGTGTGTTTGTGTGTGTGTGATGTATGTGTGTGTGTGGGATGTGTGTGTGTGTGTGAGAGTGAGGATGGAGAGGGGTCTGGGGGGGGGGAGGTCCCTGTTATTTTTTCCATGTTCCAACGTTAAGTTCCGTTACTTAGGTTCTTGTGGGTTTCGTTCAGTTTAGGTTAGTTTCGCTTAGTCTCGCTAGGTTGTCACCGTTGTTGCTTATAGTTCAGTTTGGTTTTAACTCGTTCATTTGTGCCCAGTCTTGTCTTGTGTTCCATATTGTTTCGTGGTGTGGCGTTCCTCTCTGTTCCACCCCATCCCTTTCCTTCCGGTGTGCTCAGGTTGCGGAACGTTATTAGGAATGGAGGTCAGCGCCCCCGCGGCCCGGTTCTAGACCAAGCTTCCTGGTTGCTAGCCTGATCCATCAAGCTGTTAGTTCCTGCCACTCACAACGTATGCACCACAACCTGGCTGATCAGGAACTGTTTTTGAGGAATATGTCGAGTTTCCTCTTGAAGATAGCTGCGAGTTTGTTGGTGATCCCCCTTATGCATAACCGTATGAGGCTGGCCTATGGCCGGGCTCCGGGAATAGAAAGACACTCGAAACTCGTCACTTATATCAGAGATATATCAAAGGCATGAAGGGTGTTGAAGAGTCGTAGTCCCATAACACTTATTTCTCAGTGTACTCATCGCTCCTCTGCTTCTCAGTTGAGGTATTCTGCACAGTCTGCCAAACCTCTTGTGTTCATGAGTAGATATTTCAGTGTGTAGGTTTGGGATCAAACCCTCCAGTATTTTCCAGGTGTAGATTATGTTGCACTCACCCGAGCTTTGCTCACACCTCTAAGTTATACCATGAATTAAAGAAAGATCCTGGACTTCACCTTACGAAACAGACAAAGTGAATGCGAAAATAATTGTGGACAAGGTAGATTATAGTGGAAAAATGAACATGTTATTGGAAGACGGGGAACTTACATGCCTCTTGATAGTTCGTAACCCAGTAATATTTCCTTTCTAACTTAGGAAGGAAGGTTTGGAGAGTGTGGGTGGGTGTAAGGATGCTATAGCGGGTGTGGGTGGGTGGAGGGTGTTGTGATGACCTTACCATAGTGTCTTCACTTCCCGCAGCACCACTCTGGACACCCTCCTTCACAACCTGTCCCCTCCATCAACATTCCTGCTGGCGCCGCTCTACAAAACACACCCACATTCCCTCCAAGGATTTGCAACCAGAGATCACTTGTCCTGTTTCCTGACGAACCTTAACATAACCAGAGAAGTCTGGAGATAATGACAGCTACATGTACCAACACTAGTTAAAAAACACCCCAGTATATATATATATATATATATATATATATATATATATATATATATATATATATATATATATATATATATATATATATATATAAATGTTTTACCACAGTACCTTTCTTCATGTGGCCTCTTGTTGTCTCTTCATGTGGCCTCTTGTTGTCTCTTCATGTGGCCACTTGTCTCCTCTCCATGTGACCTCTTGTTGTCTCTTCATGTGGCCTCTTGTTGTCTCTTCATGTGGCCTCTTGTTGTCTCTTCATGTGGCCTCTTGTTGTCTCTTCATGTGGCCTCTTGTTGTCTCTTCATGTGGCCTCTTGTTGTCTCTTCATGTGACCTCTTGTCTCCTCTTCATGTGGCCTCTTGTCTCCTCTCCATGTGGCCTCTTGTTGTCTCTTCATGTGGCCTCTTGTTGTCTCTTCATGTGGCCTCTTGTCTCTTCATGTGGCCTCTTGTTGTCTCTTCATGTGACCTCTTGTCTCCTCTTCATGTGGCCTCTTGTCTCATGTGGCCTCTTGTTGTCTCTTCATGTGGCATCTTGTCTCTTCATGTGACCTCTTGTCTCCTCTTCATGTGGCCTCTTGTTGTCTCTTCATGTGGCCTCTTGTTGTCTCTTCATGTGGCCTCTTGTTGTCTTCATGTGACCTCTTGTTGTCTCTTCATGTGGTCTCTTGTTGTCTCTTCATGTGGCCTCTTGTTGTCTCTTCATGTGGCCTCTTGTCTTCATGTGGCCTCTTGTTGTCTCTTCATGTGGTCTCTTGTTGTCTCTTGTTGTCTCTTCATGTGGCCTCTTGTTGTCTCTTCATGTGGCCTCTTGTTGTCTCATGTGGCCTCTTGTCTCTTCATGTGACCTCTTGTCTCCTCTTCATGCGGCCTCTTGTTGTCTCTTCATGTGGCCTCTTGTTGTCTCTTCATGTGGCCTCTTGTTGTCTCTTCATGTGGCCTCTTGTTGTCTCTTCATGTGGCCTCTTGTCTCCTCTTCATGTGGCCTCTTGTTGTCTCTTCATGTGGCCTCTTGTCTCCTCTTCATGTGGCCTCTTATCTCTTCATGTGGCCTCTTGTTGTCTCATGTGAACTCTTGTCTCTTCATGTGGCCTTTTGTCTCCTCTTCATGTGGCCTCTTGTTGTCTCTTCATGTGGCCTCTTGTTGTCTCTTCATGTGGCCTCTTGTCTCTTCATGTGGCCTCTTGTCTCTTCATGTGACCTCTTGTCTCTTCATGTGGCCTTTTGTCTCCTCTTCATGTGGCCTCTTGTCTCCTCTTCATGTGGCCTCTTGTCTCTTCATGTGGCCTCTTGTTGTCTTCATGTGGCCACTTGTTGTCTCTTCATGTGGCCTCTTGTTGTCTCTTCATGTGGCCTCTTGTCTCTTCATGTGGCCTCTTGTTGTCTTTTCATGTGGCCTCTTGTCTCTTCATGTGGCCTCTTGTTGTCTCTTCATGTGCCCTCTTGTCTCCTCTTCATGTGGCCTCTTGTCTCCTCTTCATGTGGCCTCTTGTTGTCTCTTCATGTGGCCTCTTGTTGCCTCTTCATGTGGCCTCTTGTTGTCTCTTCATGTGGCCTTTTGTCTCTTCATGTGGCCTCTTGTTGTCTCTTCATGTGGCCTCTTGTTGTCTCTTCATGTGGCCTCTTGTTGTCTCTTCATGTGGCCTCTTGTTGTCTCATGTGACCTCTTGTCTCCTCTTCATGTGGCCTCTTGTTGTCTCTTCATGTGGCCTCTTGTTGTCTTCATGCGGCCTCTTGTTGTCTCATGTGGCCTCTTGTTGTCTCTTCATGTGACCTCTTGTTGTCTCTTCATGTGGCCTCTTGTTGTCTCATGTGGCCTCTTGTTGTGTCTTCATGTGACCTTGTCTCCTCTTCATGTGGCCTCTTGTTGTCTCTTCATGTGGCCTCTTGTTGTCTCTTCATGTGGCCTCTTGTCTCCTCTTCATGTGGCCTCTTGTCTCCTCTTCATGTGGCCTCTTGTTGTCTCTTCATGTGGCCTCTTGTTGCCTCTTCATGTGGCCTCTTGTTGTCTCTTCATGTGGCCTTTTGTCTCTTCATGTGGCCTCTTGTTTCTCTTCATGTGGCCTCTTGTTGTCTCTTCATGTGGCCTCTTGTTGTCTCTTCATGTGGCCTCTTGTTGTCTCATGTGACCTCTTGTCTCCTCTTCATGTGGCCTCTTGTTGTCTCTTCATGTGGCCTCTTGTTGTCTTCATGCGGCCTCTTGTTGTCTCATGTGGCCTCTTGTTGTCTCTTCATGTGACCTCTTGTTGTCTCTTCATGTGGCCTCTTGTTGTCTCATGTGGCCTCTTGTTGTGTCTTCATGTGACCTTGTCTCCTCTTCATGTGGCCTCTTGTTCTCTTCATGTGGCCTCTTGTTGTCTCATGTGACCTCTTGTCTCCTCTTCATGTGGCCTCTTGTTGTCTTCATGCGGCCTCTTGTTGTCTCTTCATGTGGCGTCTTGTCTCTTCATGTGGCCTCTTGTTGTCTCATGTGGCCTCGTCTCCTCTTCATGTGGCCTCTTGTCTCTTCATGTGGCCTCTTGTTGTCTCATGTGGCCTCTTGTTGTCTCCATGTGGCCTCTTGTTGTCTTCATGCGGCCTCTTGTTGTCTCCATGTGGCCTCTTGTTGTCTCTTCATGTGGCCTCTTGTTGTCTCTTCATGTGGCCTCTTGTTGTCTCTTCATGTGACCTCTTGTCTCCTCTTCATGTGGCCTCTTGTCTCTTCATGTGGCCTCTTGTTGTCTCTTCATGTGGCCTCTTGTCTCATGTGACCTCTTGTTGTCTCTTCATGTGACCTCTTGTCTCCTCTTCATTTGGCCTCTTGTTGTCTCTTCATGTGGCCTCTTGTTGTCTTCATGCGGCCTCTTGTTGTCTCTTCATGTGGCCTCTTGTTGTCTCATGTGACCTTGTTGTCTCTTCATGTGGCCTCTTGTTGTCTCTTCATGTGGCCTCTTGTTGTGTCTTCATGTGGCCTCTTGTCTCTTCATGTGGCCTCTTGTCTCTTCATGTGGCCTCTTGTCTCTTCATGTGGCCTCTTGTCTCTTCATGTGGCCTCTTGTTGTCTCATGTGGCCTCTTGTCTCCTCTTCATGTGGCCTGTCTCTTCATGTGGCCTCTTGTCTCATGTGGCCTCTTGTCTCCTCTTCATGTGGCCTCTTGTTGTCTCTTCATGTGGTCTCTTGTCTTCATGCGACCTCTTGTTGTCTCTTCATGTGGCCTCTTGTCTCTTCATGTGGCCTCTTGTTGTCTCTTCATGTGGTTTCTTGTCTCCTCTTCATGTGGCCTCTTGTTGTCTCTTCATGTGGCCTCTTGTCTCTTCATGTGGCCTCTTGTTGTCTCATGTGGCCTCTTGTCTCCTCTTCATGTGGCCTCTTGTTGTCTCTTCATGTGGCCTCTTGTCTCTTCATGTGGCCTCTTGTTGTCTCTTCATGTGGCCTCTTGTCTCATGTGGCCTCTTGTCTCCATGTGGCCTCTTTTTGTCTCTTCATGTGGCCTCTTTTTGTCTCTTCATGTGGCCTCTTGTTGTCTCTTCATGTGACCTCTTGTTGTCTCTTCATGTGACCTCTTGTCTCTTCATGTGGCCACTTGTCTCCTCTCTATGTGGCCTCTTGTTGTCTCTTCATGTGGCCTCTTGTCTCTTCATGTGACCTCTTGTTGTCTCTTCATGTGGCCTCTTGTCTCTTCATGTGACCTCTTGTCTCCTCTTCATGTGGCCTCTTGTCTCTTCATGTGGCCTCTTGTTGTCTCTTCATGTGGCCTCTTGTTGTCTCTTCATGTGACCTCTTGTCTCCTCTTCATGTGGCCTCTTGTCTCTTCATGTGGCCTCTTGTTGTCTTCATGCGGCCTCTTGTTGTCTCTTCATGTGGCCTCTTGTTGTCTTCATGCGGCCTCTTGTTGTCTCTTCATGTGGCCTCTTGTTGTCTCTTCATGTGACCTCTTGTTGTCTCTTCATGTGACCTCTTGTCTCTTCATGTGGCCTCTTGTTGTCTCATGCGGCCTCTTGTTGTCTCTTCATGTGGCCACTTGTCTCCTCTTCATGTGGCCTCTTGTCTCCGCTTCATGTGGCCTCGTGTCTCCTCTTCATGTGGCCTCTTGTTGTCTCTTCATGTGGCCTCTTGTCTCCGCTTCATGTGGCCTCGTGTCTCCTCTTCATGTGGCCTCTTGTTGTCCCTTCATGTGGCCTCTTGTTGTCTCTTCATGTGGCCTCGTGTCTCCTCTTCATGTGGCCTCGTGTCTCCTCTTCATGTGGCCTCTTGTTGTCTTCTCGCCTCTCCATTAAATACGCAAATTGTACATTAAGACACACTTGCAACAGTTGGGTGTCCTTACCGTTGAAACGTTCCGCCTACACAGTAGGCTTCTTCAGTCAGATACAGAGACAGCAGGTGTAGTAGTAAAATAATGTAATCAGTGCATCAACCTTGGAGACATAGTATGCATTTCAGGTGGTCAGTCCCTCAGCCTGGAGAAGAGCTCAGCTCGATGAAGGTGAGGGACTGACCACCTCAAATACTGTCTACATGGTTGATGGATTGATTACATTATTATTAATCACAGGGAAGCGCTAAACCTGTAGGGTTATACAACGCATGTGGGGGGATGGAAGGTATTCAGGCTCAATTCAGGAAACTGGGGCACAGATCCAATTCCCTAGATCAAGAGCCCCCACCAGCAACAAGGAACCTCTCTTGAGGGGTGGACTGTTTACATCATCTTCATTTGACCACTGCAACTGCTGCCTCTGTATTTGACTGAAGAAGCCTACTGTGTAGGCGAAATATTTCAACAAAGATATCCAAGTGTTGGACATGTCTTCATGTTCAACATTAATGTTGAACATCTATGTTCAACATTAATGTTGAACATAGATGGGTGACAGAATTCAACTTACCGATCACTTGAGCTCAACTAACACACGTCTTCTTGTTGTGATTCATAGTTTTTGCAGTTGATATGCCTTTGATATGCCTTTAAGTTTCGAGAGTCTCTCTACTCCCGGAGCCCGGCCATAGGCCAGGCTTGTCTGGTGATGAATGAGAGTTGTTCAGCACTTAGTTATCTTGATTGTGGAAACTGTTCACCAGCTAGTGACTTCCTCAGTCCAATACAGAGAATAATGCTTGAAGATCAGGAGGAGTTGAGGTAATCAGTCCCTCATCCTGGAGTCTGTAGTCAGTCTTGATCCCAGCAATTATGGAAAGACTTGTTCCATAAACATAAGAACACAACAGAAGTGCAGTGAACACTTGTCTGTGTTCAGTAATAACCCACATGGAGACAAGAACTCAGATTAATTGATCTGTGTATTTCGATCCCCTTCTGAAGAGGATCGATATAAACGGACCAATTAATTTCCCAAGTCTGCGTTATTAAGCATAAGAAAGAAGGCATACTGCAGGAGGCCTATCGGCCTACGCTAAACCAATAAAAAAAGTAAAACTGTGCGGTATATTACAGAGGGAGGGAGGTAGTGGAGACGTGTGTCATGGCGGGTGAGTGGGAGAGTCAGACGGTATTGAAATTTGCAGACGTACGAGGCGTGGAGTGAGGATGGGTTGGTGTATGGGTGGAGAGGGTGGGTGGCGGCCCCATGTACACCTTAATGTGATAAATACATGAACGGTTCGTGTAGTGTGTGTGGGGGAGGGGTGGCGAGGAAGGTTGACAGTGTGAGGGCGGGAGGAGAGAGGGAGAGGGAGAAAGAGGAGAAGAAAGAATGAGGGATGATGCCAGAAGAGGGTAAAGCAAAGAGAAAAATACACGAATTCGGTAAATGCAATCTTTTATTGACTACGTTTCGCCCACACAGTAGACTTGATCACGTCACAGACTATGGAGCAAAACTCCAGGCTGAGGGACTGACCACCTCAAATACTATTTCTCCAAAGTTGATGGACTGATTACATCTTTATTTTACTACTACACCTGATGCCTCTGTATTTGACTGAAGAAGCCTACTGTGTAGGCGAAACGTTTCATCAATAAATATACCCAACTGTCGCACACGTCTTAATCTTCAACTTATTTTATATCATTTTCAACATGTACTCGAGTGGCATCCTCAGGAACACTGTAAACTAGCAAGTTTATGTCAGCAATGTCTGTGGCTCACAGAAAATAATGATGTGGAGACGAACCACAGGCCAGTGCCTAAGCCACTTTGCCAGCTGGCTACAATAAGATTCATCCAACTAGGTATATTTATATACCATAGGAAGGTTAGTATGGGCCACCACTGTGATCCCCAATGCAAGTTTTTACAGATGAATGTCAGACATCCTATCTACGGTGTATATAAATATACCTAATTGGATGAATCATCTTGTAGCCAGCTGGCAGTGGCTTAGGCACTGGCCTGGAATTTTAAGACTCGCCATGGCTTCATACCACACTCGTTCCATGCTTTGTGTACAATTATATTTTTACCATTTCACGAGTCATGATGTGAAGACAAATTTCAACTGGTCCATTATACTTGGTGGTTGATATTTTTCACGGATCATCGTCCCCGTTGCACTGGTCTCACCAGGTCTGCTTGTAACGTTATCAGCAAGGCTGTTGGTTCCCCGGGGCTTACATACCACCACAGTCTCCCTGATAAGACACTTCCTGCACAAACTTGCCCAATTTCCCCTTGAAAACTTCTACCTTTGTTGCTCTCTATTAGCAAGATGTTCGGGGCTGGGATGTATGTATCTTGATATACCTTTGATGGGTTGCCAGAGTTTTCCTGGTTTCGTATTCTAACCTTGAGCCAGGCTTCTCTGGTGCATGCCTGATCAACCAGGCTGTTATAGGGGGCCAGCCAACCACCAGTAATGTCTACCAAAGCCTGGTTGTTCTGGCACTTGTCTGCAGGTTAAAAAATATAAGACGATACTGCGGCTGCAACGTCGTCACAAGTTACGTTCTTCTGTGTGTGGGTATCACCTTGAGGGGGTGGGCAACGCCCCCGCAGCCCGGTCCTTGTGGTGGATCAGGGCCTGATCAAGCGTGCTGGCCGCACGAAATCCAGCGTACTAACCACAGCCCAGCTGATCGGGCACTGTCCAGTTCTCTCTTGAAGACCGGATCGCGGGGGCGCGTAAGTTTCCCCGTCTTCTAATAACGTTCATTTTTCCACTATAATCTACCTTGTTCATAATTATTATCGCATTTGTTTTGTCTGTTTCGTAAGGTGAAGTCCAGGATATTTCCTTAATTCATGGTATAACTTAATTGTGTTGCAGAGGCGTGAACAAAGTTCAGACCTGTGCAACGCAGTTGTCCTCAAAGATGTGTTAAGATATACCATGAATTAAGGAAGATCCTGGACTTCACCTTACGAAACAGACAAAGGAAATGTGATAGTAATTATGGACGAGGTAGATTATAGTGGAGAAATGAATATATTAAAAGACAGGGATACTTACGTGCCTCTCTAGGCCTGGGGACAGTTGGTCCCAAAGATGAGGGGGTAGTTGTACCTCCTCCCATGGGAAACTTAGGTCTCGAGACACTCCCCAGATAGCGAGCCAAGGCCCGGTCACCACTACTTGGAAAAGACCCGGGCCGGGAGAATACCGGCGAATAAAAAAAAAAACAGCCTCCAGGTATCCAATTAGTTATTTTTTTTCTGTCTTCCACCAGGTGATTTTCATTTCATCTTGGTATCTGCATATGATACGTAGCTGTGACGCGTAGTTTTTTTTTCTTTCTTATTCGCCGGTATTCTCCCGGCCCGGGTCTTTTCCAAGTAGTGGTGACCCGGCCTTGGCTCCCTATCTGAGGAGTATCCCGAGACTTAAGTCTCCCATTGGAGGAGGTACAACTACCTCCTCATCTTTGGGACCAACTGTCCCCAGGCCTAGCCACATCCCCCGCCCTCACGGGGCTCGTAGGGAGAAGCTAGGCCTCTGGTCTGCCATCTACCCCGCCTCAAAGGGGCTCGTGGGGATGGCAGTCTTATGAGCTGCAGATGGTAGCAAGCTCAGGCCTTTTTTGACGCGTAGTTTTATCTCTCTTCTATGAGGGTAAGAAACAGTCAAGGCACCAGGACCGTGTCTTGGGGTTCTCGTTTTTTTTTTTTTTTTTTTACTTTGCCAGTGCTGGATTTTGCATTGTTTTGTGTGTTCCGTCAGAACGTTGAATATCCATTTGTTTAGTTTCACAGTTATACCTTTCATCGTCATTGTGTCATCACCCTGTCGTGTGGACACATGAGGGATATTATTATTATTATTAAAGCAGCAGCAGCTGCTGCTACAGTACAGCAGCAGCAGCAGCACACAGCTTAAGCAGCAGCAGCAGCAGCAGCAGCAGCACACAGCAGCAGCAGCAGCTGTTGCGCAACACAGCAGCAGCAGCAGCAGCAAGCCACAGCAGCAGCAGCAGCAGCGTGCTGCACCACAGCAGCAGCAGCTGCTGCACACAGCAGCAGCAGCAGCAGCTTGCCAGCACACAGCTAACAGCAGCAGCAGCAGCTGCTAAGCACACAGCAGCAGCAGCAGCAGCGATGCTAGCACAGCAGCAGCAGCAGCAGCAGCACAGCAGCAGCAGCAGCAGCTGCTGACACAGCAGCAGCAGCAGCAGCAGCAGTGCAACACAGCAGCAGCAGCAGCAGCTGCTGCAACACAGCAGCAGCAGCAGCAGCGCACACAGCAGCAGCCAGCAGCAGCACACAGCAGCAGCAGCAGCAGCAGCTGCACACAGCAGCAGCAGCAGCAGCAGCGTTGCAAGCACACAAGCAGTAGTAGTAGCAGCAGTACATAGCAGTAGTAGTAGTAGCAGCAGTACATAGCAGTAGTAGTAGTAGCAGCAGTACATAGCAGTAGTAGTAGTAGCAGCAGTACATAGCAGTAGTAGTACCACCACTACACTACTAGATACATAAAGTTAATACCATTATGTTGTCTCTTAAGTTATGACTGCAGCTTGTAACATCATACAAAGGTTATGGTATGCAAGAATCGCGAACAAACGACACAAGATGCAGGACAACCACTGGCGGAGCTGAATAATAACTCTGATACATCATGTTATGTGTGATGTGCTGTCATGTGACGGTATGCTAACACAGGCAACCAAACACGAGCTCAGCGTTGGTCTCTGGGTTTCTGCAAACCTGTTACTGTTCCCACAACAGTCTGCAGATATGTCAGTCACGTAGCCTTCAGAGCTTTTGTTCAGAAATGATGAGACAGTTGACATTGACAGTGGTTTAATACAACTTAAATCACGTTGAAAATGGTATAAAATACCGACAAATTAAGACAAATATTCAACAGTTTAGTATCTATTGTCGAAAGTTTTCGCCTACACAGTAGGCTTCGTCAGTCAAATACAGAGGCAGCAGTTGCAGCAGTTAAGTAAATATGATATAATCAGTGACTCAACCTTAAATAAATAGTATTTAAGGTGGTCAGTCTCACAGCCTGGTATGTTTTGGTTTAGTGTGTGTTGTTAGTACCAGTTGTGCTGTACCATCGTGTGAACTGACTCTCGGTGAGACATATTTCTGGTCTTCCCTTTCCTCCGCCAGATACAGGATCAGAACAGAACAGAGGACTCACGGGTAAGGACCCGCTGGGGGGCGAGGGGCAAGTGGGGACTAGGAAGAAAATAGGTTGGGGAGAGGAAATGTCTTAAGAAGAAGGAAAAGTGTCAGGACTAGACCCAACTGCTAATCAAGGGAAACAGATACAGGATCAACAAGCCTGCTAGGGATGTGGGTCAGCGGGCTGCCACAGGAGTAGCCTAGTTGACTAGGCAAGCACCTGACTGGTTTTGAAGTATATGAAACGCCTGCCTAGTGCTGTGGCATGTTGTATGTTTGGTGGTGGCGGGTGTGGAACCAGTTGTCTGCGTTCCATTGTCATGCGTGTTTGGTGGTGGCGGGTGTGGAACCAGTTGTCTGCGTTCCATTGTCATGCGTGTCTGGTGGTGGCGGGTGTGGAACCAGTTGTCTGCGTTCCATTGTCATGCGTGTCTGGTGGTGGCGGGTGTGGAACCAGTTGTCTGCGTTCCATTGTCATGCGTGTCTGGTGGTGGCGGGTGTGGAACCAGTTGTCTGCGTTCCATTGTCATGCGTGTCTGGTGGTGGCGGGTGTGGAACCAGTTGTCTGCGTTCCATTGTCATGCGTGTCTGGTGGTGGCGGGTGTGGAACCAGTTGTCTGCGTTCCATTGTCATGCGTGTCTGGTGGTGGCGGGTGTGGAACCAGTTGTCTGCGTTCCATTGTCATGCGTGTCTGGTGGTGGCGGGTGTGGAACCAGTTGTCTGCGTTCCATTGTCATGTGTGGCGGGTGTGGAACCAGTTGTCTGCGTTCCATTGTCATGCGTGTCTGGTGGTGGCGGGTGTGGAACCAGTTGTCTGCGTTCCATTGTCATGCGTGTCTGGTGGTGGCGGGTGTGGAACCAGTTGTCTGCGTTCCATTGTCATGTGTGGCGGGTGTGGAACCAGTTGTCTGCGTTCCATTGTCATGCGTGTCTGGTGGTGGCGGGTGTGGAACCAGTTGTCTGCGTTCCATTGTCATGCGTGTCTGGTGGTGGCGGGTGTGGAACCAGGTGTCTGCGTTCCATTGTCATGCGTGTCTGGTGGTGGCGGGTGTGGAACCAGTTGTCTGCGTTCCATTGTCATGCGTGTCTCTACATCCTAACCATACCACGGGCGGGATTTGAACCCGCGGTCATTCTCAAAACTCTATATCGTCTATTCTTTCATTTTCTTTTTCTTAGATGGTAATTCATTCTCCCTAAAGAACGTTTTTCATCGTTATCCACACATCCTGCCTCTTAGAGGCACCTAATAACATGTTCATTTTTCCACTATAATCTACCTTGTCCATAATTACTGGTTGACTAGGCAAGCACCAGACGAGCCTGGCCCATGACCGGGCTCAGAGAGTAGATATACTCTCGAAATTCTTCAAAGGTATATCGAAGGCATTTGTTTTGTCTGTTTCGTAAGGTGGAGTCCAGGATCTTTACTTAATTCATGGTATAACTTAACAATTGTGTTGTAGTTGTCTGAGCACAACTCTTACCTCTACAACACAATTGTTAAGTTATACCATGAATTAAGTCAAGATCCTGGACTCCACCTTACGAAACAGACAAAACAAATGCCTTCGATATACCTTTGAAGAATTTCGAGAGTATATCTACTCTCTGAGCCCGGTCATGGGCCAGGCTCGTCTGGTGCTTGCCTGGTCAACTAGTAATTATGGACGAGGTGGATTATAGTGGAGAAATGAACATGTTATTAGAAGACGGAGGAAGTTACGTGCCTCTTAATACATGATTCCATATCGTTGCATTTTCTAGACGTGGAATTTTGAATAGCTTAGATGGTAACATTGTCTGGTTTCTAGTGACGAACTGCACATCTCTAGGTGGAAATACCAACACTCTCCACCATCAACCAGGCTGTGATGGATATGTGGGGCAGCGGGCCTCCAGCGGTAACAACCTAGTTGACCAGGCAAGCACCAGACGATCCTGGCCCATGGCCGGGCTCAGAGAGTAGATAAACTCTCGAAACTCTTCAAAGGTATATAGTGGAACACCTGGTATATCTCTTCATCCGTTGCCATAGCTACAGGTCCCTCCCTCGTAGTATCTATAATGTACAATCTTTGTGTTAAATTTTAATTGCATCTTTAAAGTAAGAGTCAGTGAGTGTAAAGGAACCAAGACTTTTCAGTACCCTCCTTTAATACACGAGGGGAATTACCAATACACTCGTAGCTGTCTTTAAGACAGAATTTGGTAAGTTCTTGTTAGTTTCTATTCAGTCGGAGGCTGTAGTTCCCAAGTTGGACTACATGCTGCTTACCCCAACAATTTAGTTGATTAGGCCATGGTCTGGGACCGAAACTCGGGGACGTTGACCCCCGAAAACATCCTTCAGGTATGTAAATAAATGGTTTAAAAAACCGACAAGTTGATAAATGAGAGACTTATCCAGTATTTGGGTTTACCTGGAGTTTACCTGGAGAAGTTTTCGGTGGTCAACGCCCCCGAGGAAAAAATTTTCACTAGCCAGTGGCTTCTTCAGTCTGATGCAGAAAAGGATGGAAGATGAGGACTAGTACTATGTAATCAGTCCCTCAGCCTGGAGTTGGTGTTCGAGTCCAGGCTGAGGGACTGATTACCTAGTATTCCTTATCTTCCACCTTTCTCTGTATTGGACTGAAGAAGACACTGGCTGATGAAACATTTCCAGAATAAAGATACCCAAATGTTGCACGAGTCTCATTTATCATCCTTCAGGTATCTCTCAGGTAACTAAGAGATCTTGCAATGAGCACCAGACGAGCCTGGACCATAGCCGGGCTCCGGGAGTAGACTCTTCGAACTCATCAATGGTGTACAATATTAGCAAACAAGCGATACAAGATGCAAAGCAACCACAGGGGGAGTTGATTGCTATCTCTAGGCCTTTCGTGTTGCAATTAACATATCAAGAGCCTGCAGTGTTGCAGAAATGAGTAGGAAATCCAGGCAGGTTCTCTCATGAACAGACCCTGAATTTCCTGATGTGTTGATTACAACACGAAAGGCCTAGAGCTGACATTCAACTCTCCGTGTAGTTGCTTTGCATCAAAGGTATATGAGAGGTAAGACGCCAGGGTGGTGACCTTGAAAGTGTTGTTGGGGTGACCTGCAGGACGCCGGGGTGGTGACCTTGGAAGTATTCTTGGGGTGATCTGCAGGACGCCGGGGTGGTGACCTTGGAAGTGTTCTTGGGGTGATCTGCAGGACGCCGGGGTGGTGACCCTGGAAGTGTTGAGGTGACCTACAGGCACAGTGACATCTGGTCACATCAGGTTTCTGTAGTTTGTTGTGGCCCTCGCAACCAAAACAAACTTGTCAGTCAGGCTGTTGGTCCTGGCTAGACTGATCAGCAAGTTTGCAGGGCACTTATCAAGTTACCTTGAAGTTGCTGAAGTTAATATTGAAGACACGTCAACATCCTTAGTGGACTGGTAAGTCAACGGAAGACTTTGGTCCCAACACCAAAATATCAGTTGAGTGAGAGATCCCATAAGATCTGCGTCACCACAAACGTTTCCTAGTGAATTAAATCCTCACCTTCCCCTGCCCGTCTGTCGACGACAGAAACAGGACTAGTGTTTCCTGACGCGGGTCTTAGTCATGTGATGACCCGCCACTTGGAGCTTTTGGTCATCTGAGCGAGGCCTTCCACTGGTTGACAAAAGCGTGTTGGTAATAGCCCTTACGTTTGATGTGATGAATGGGTGGTAGGAGAAGGATACCTGAAAGGTATACTTTTCAGGCTTCAGCGCCTCCGAGGCCCGGTCTCAAAGCAGGCCTCCTAGTGAATGAAGGCCTGGTCAAGCAGGTTGTTACTATTGGCCGCACGTAGTATTACATGTGAACCACAGCTCGGCTAGTCAGGAACTGATAGGTGGAGCCTGTCAGGTTACCCTTGAAGGCAGAGGTTTGTAGATTCCTCTTCTGCGCTGAGGACTTGCGTCCAGGTGTCCGGAAAAAAATGTTACAGCAAATAAATCACACTTTTGGCTTTATACTTCCGACATTCTTGATTAGCGTAACTACGGACCACTAGCAGCAACAGCCTGGTTGACTAGGCAAGCACCAAACGACCCTGGCCTATGGCCGGGCTCCGGGAGTAGGAAAAAATCTCTGAACTCCCTAACTGTTGATAAATTAGACACATGTGCAACACTTGGGTATCTATTGTTAAAACGTTTCGCCTACACGGTAGGCTTCTTCAGTCCACGTTCACCTAGCAGTAAAATAGGTACCTGGGTGTTAGTGGACTGGTGTGGGTCGCATCCTGGGGACAAAATTGACCTAATTTGCTGGAAATGCTCTGCATAACAAAGGACTTTCTGTATAGTAGTATGTCATTGATGTCAACTATGGTCTGTATACCGTGTACATATACTTGTGGAAATAAACTATTTATTTAAATACAGAGGCAGGTGTAGTAGTGAGATGTAATCAGTCCATCAGCCTTGGAGAAATAGTATTTTAGGTAATCAGTCCCTCAGCCTGGAGTAGATGTAATCAGTCAATCTTGATAAGTAGGAAATAGAAACGTGACTGTGCCCACGACTAGAGACACTCCCTTCCTACGTATGGGGGATTACCAGCACACCTGTCTCTAAAAAAAAACCATACCACGGGCGGGATTTGAACCCACGGTCAGAGAGTCTCAAAACTCCAGACCGTCCCGTGGTATGGTTTGTTTGCAATCGTGTCATTACGATTTCGTGAGTCACCTGTCTCTGTCTTCAAGAGGGAACTCGACCAGTTCCTCAAAATAACTCATCTGGTTGTGGTGCATACGTTGCACTGCAGGCGGCACCAGTAGCTTGATCGATCGGGACAGTAACCAGGTGGCAGGGTCTCAGACCGGGTCACAGGGGCGATGACCTCCAGAAGAGCCACCAAGTCACTGCACCTCGCGGTGCAGTGTCGTCCTTGTATACCTTCCTCTTGATCTTTTATTTTTACAGTTCCTTGATAATGTGAGAAATCACGAAAGCGCTTGGAATTTCACTATTTTTTCACAGCGGTTGTTCTACAGTATTACTTGTATATTTGTCGTAGCAACATTTATAGGCAGGCTCCCTGGCCAAGCCTTAAGTGACCCCCTCGCAACATTTATAGGCAGGCTCCCTGGTCAAGCCTTAAGTGACCCCCTCGCACATAGCGCCCCCTCTCCCTTACAAACTTCGCTTTCAAGCAGGCTTTCGACAGGAGCAGACGGACAGGCTGAGCACCGTCACGATTGCCAATATAACGCCTCTATAACAGCCTACGGTTATTTCTGCCAGCACTCCTCTCATCCGGCCTCAGAACAGATTTACACCCCCGCACACACCCAGTCAGCATTTAAATTACAGGCAACGCCTCGGTTCTAAATATATACTCGCTGGAGCTAAGGAGACATGCATAATAATAATAGTAATAATAATTATTATTATTTTTACAAGTACATGTGCAGGGTATACAGGCCTAGCTGATATCAGTCAATTTTGTCCCAGGATGCGACCCACACCAGTCAACTAACACCCAGGTACCTATTTTATTGCTAGGTGAGCAGGTGTCTTAAGGAAAGACGCCTGGGTGTTCCCACCCATACCAGGGATCGAACCACGGAGCTCAGTGTGTGTGAGGCGAGTGCGCTAGCAACTCAGAAAGGGTGACTTAAACAGGATCATCATTGGCTTGGCATCCCTTGGTTTCAAGATTCTCATTATCCCTCTTATAAGAACATAAGAATGGAGGAACACTGCAGAAGGCCTACTGGCCCATACAAGGCAGGTCCTTATCAAAACGACCTCGCTATGATAACCCTATACTTAAACATTACGTTTATCTGACTATCTCTCCACGTAGTTTTTCGCTCTACTGTAAGATTTCTTTCACACACATTTCTGGTCTTTATTTCCTCAAAATTTTCAATAACGAAGTAACTAACACAAGTTTCCTGTGGTTCACTGGGAGACTGTTTATATCTGGAGACTTGCAAGGTCCTCCATAAATACCAGTCTAATGCAAATTCTGTTATCGTCAGTGGATGATACGGGGCAGTGATTTATGTCCCTGTCTGTCGCACATGAGGATGAGGAGAAGGATGGGGCGAGAGATGACAAATAAAGTGAATGATGGGTGGTAGGGAGGTTAGGAAGTATATTTTTCACTTCTGTGATGGCAAGTGGAAAGCAGAGAAGGTGAATATAAACATTGTGTGCATACAAGAGTGGATATATAAATCTGTAGGTCATAAACCAGTTAAACAAACCACGGAACGGGCAGGGATTGAACCCGGGTTGAGTGAGTCGTAAACTCCAGACCGACTTGTTAACCACTTGGCCATCTGGCTATAAAAAAATTAATCCAATTAAGTATATTTATATAACATAGGAAGGTTAGCATAGGCACTACTGTGACTCACCGCAGGTTCAATCCCCGCCCGTACCGTGGTTTGTTTGCAATCGTGTCATTACGATTTCTTGAGTCTTACATCAGTGAAGACCGTCGAAGAGTCAAGAGGCAAGACCAAGCGCCGTGAATCAACCCCAGTAAATCCAACTAGGCAAGTACAATAGGTAAGAACGCCATTATCAAACCACGGTACTTGTGGGACTTAAACCCATAGCAAGTGAACCTTAAAACTCCAGGGAAGTACATAAGTCACTGGACCAGCTGACTATAACAACATTCATCCAATTAGGTATATTTATACACAATAGGGAGGTTAGCATGGGCCACTACTGTGACCACCAGTTCAAATTTTTACAAATGAATCTGGTAGTGCGAGATGTGGTGGGAGAAACGTAGTCAATAAAGAACCAGATTACTGTTTATTTTCCTTCGTATCGGTATTTATGCCATTTATCTCCATCGTAACATAAGCCAGTGTGTAAGTTGTGTTGTGGACAGAAGTTCAGTCACAAGTTGCTTACTCCACCTCATCATTTCTGCCGCAACTTAGTTTTTAGGGTGGACAGTAACTGGGTTAGAGAATTAGTTAAGCTCGTTAGTGCATCTTAAGAAGGTTGATCTTCAAGACAGTCACAAGTACATCATAGGAAGGTTGATCTTCAAGACAGTCACAAGTACATCATAGGAAGGTTGATCTTCAAGACAGTCACAAGTACATCATAGGAAGGTTGATCTTCAAGACAGTCACAAGTACATCATAGGAAGGTTGATCTTCAAGACAGTCACAAGTACATCATAGGAAGGTTGATCTTCAAGACAGTCACAAGTACATTGTCTAACTCGGCTTATCCTTGTACTCTTTTAAGATGTATAAATACTCCTTTTTATGTATTGTGAAGTGAGTTTGGAGCGGAGTGGGAGGTGCAAACACCACTAGTCTGGTTGATCAAGGCATCGAGGAGTGTGGTGTAGGACTGGAGTAGGGGGGTTGATCCCTGGAGACATTACTTGGCACTCACCACCACTACCATCACCACCACTGCCATCACCACCACTGCCATCACCACCACTGCCATCACCACCACTGCCATCACCACCACTACCATCATCACCGCTACCATCACCACCACTGCCATCACCACCACTGCCATCACCACCACTACCATCACCACCACTACCATCACCACCACTACCATCACCACCACTGCCATCACCACCACTGCCATCACCACCACTACCATCACCACCACTGCCATCACCACCACTACCATCACCACCACTACCATCACCACCACTACCATCACCACCACTACCATCACCACCACTGCCATCACCACCACTGCCATCACCACCACTACCATCACCACCACTGCCATCACCACCACTACCGTCACCACCACTACCGTCACCACCACTGCCATCACCACCACTACCATCACCACCACTACCGTCACCACCACTGCCGTCACCACCACTGCCATCACCACCACTGCCATCACCACCACCACCACCACCACCACGAACACTATTACTAATACTACCACCACCACCATCACCACCACCACCACCATCACCACCACCACCATCACCACCACTACCATCACCACCACTACCATCACCACCACCACCATCACCACCACCACCACCACCACGAACACTATTACTAATACTACCACCACCACCACCACCACCATCACCACCACCACCATCACCACCACCACCATCACCACCACCACCATCACCACCACCACCATCACCACCACTACCATCACCACCACTACCATCACCACCACCACCATCACCACCACCACCATCACCACCACCACCATCACCACCACCACCACGAACACTATTACTAATACTACCACCACCACCATCACCACCACCACCATCACCACCACCACCATCACCACCACCACCATCACCACCACCACCATCACCACCACCACCATCACCACCACCACCATCACCACCACCACCATCACCACCACCACCATCACCACCACTACCGTCACCACCACTACCATCACCACCACCATCACCACCACTACCATCACCACCACTACCATCACCACCACCACCACGAGCACTATTACTAATACTACCACCACCACCACCACCATCACCACCACCACCATCACCACCACTACCATCACCACCACCACCATCACCACCACTACCATCACCACCACTACCATCACCACCACCATCACCACCACTACCATCACCACCACTACCATCACCACCACTACCATCACCACCACTACCGTCACCACCACCACCATCACCACCACTACCATCACCACCACTGCCGTCACCACCACTACCATCACCACCACTACCATCACCACCACTACCATCACCACCACCACCACCACCACGAGCACTATTACTAATACTACCATCACCTCCACCACAATTCCTTCATTTCTTCGCCTTATATTCATCTTCCTCGCAATTTTTTTTCCCCTTCATTCCCTCTCTTCCTCTTCTTTTCCTTCCTGTTCTTCCTCCATTTTTCCCTTCCTTCTCCCATTCATCTCCTCTCTACCACCTTCCCTCTGCTCCTTCCCTGATATTTTCTTCCCTCTAACTCTGTCATCATTCGTCTCTTCTTTTCCTGGATTTCTTTCTTATCCCCCCTCCCTCCTTCATCCCTCTACCTCTGTACCAACGTCCCTCTGCGTCCTTCCTGGCACGTCCGCTGGATCATAAATTATAGCATCGTTCAAGACTTGCCAAACTCTCTGCCTTCAAGATGATCAACTTTTTGCAAATAAATTCTTTGGTGTGGGGCTGGGCTGGGCTAGGGCTGGGGATGGGCTGGGCTAGGGCTGGGGATGGGTTGGACCTTGGTGGTGGTGGTGGTACCTGAAGCACGTTTCCAGGGGTTAACGCCCCTGGGATAAAATACCCTCAGGATGGAAAAATACACAAATGCAATATAATGCTATTCTTTATTAACTTTCACCTACACAGTGAGCTTTATCAAGACACAAACAGTTCTGTTTGTGACTTGATAAGCTCACTGTGTGGGCGAAACGTAGTTAAGGATCGTATTATTCTACATTTGTCTATTTTCCCTGCTTCTGAGAGTTACTGTTTCAAGGACGGGAGGAAATACTGACTAATAAATTATAATGTATTGAAATGTAATTTACAGAAGCCAGAAGAGATAGCTAAGAACTTAAAGAATTTGAAAAATCCACAGTACTACTTGTATACAAAATCCAAGGCAGAAACCACATCCAGTAGTCGATCATCTCTCAACACAAGATGGAACTTGAGCGCGCAGAAGGAAAATAAATACTGAATATAGATATGATTGTCTTCAGTGAGCCGGTAATCAAAGGTTGTTCCAATATTTTTTCGTGTACACAACTGAAAAATTTTGGTAAGGTATTCAAAATTTTATATATATAGCCCTAACTCCACGTGAATTAAAAAGTCATTACCCCAAGCCAGACTCGTGGAACTCGATGTTCATTAAAAAAACGCAAGAACTTCCCATCACGTGCCTTAAATATTCAATGGAGAGGGAGCTTAGACATGGAAATCGTACCACAGTCTTAAAATAAAAATGGATATAGCCGTACTCCACAAAGGTTGCAGCAAAACAGTAGCAAGAAACTATAAACTGATAGCACTGACGCCCCACATAAATCTTTAAAAGAGTTTTAAGAAGCAAGATGAGTAGATACGGGGCTTTACAATAATTACACAACCCGATCAGCCGGGTTGTGGTTCGTACGTTGATTTACGTGTGGCCAACAGTAACAGCCTGGTTGATTAGGTCCTGATTCACCGGGAGACCTGGTCAAGGACTGGGCCACGGGGGCGTTGACCCCCCGGAACACCCTCCAGGTAATATAGGCCAACATTTGCTTAGAGCAGGTTGCTCCTGCAGTTACTGTACCATTATATGGTATTGGATGTACTGAAAGACCAAATACATTCACTTTAGAATGCCTTTAGTAAGCTGGCTCATGGTGTAATACCCGGAGTATATATACGTGGAGGGGTTCGGGGGTCAACGCCCCTGCTGACCAAGTATACCAGGTGACCATACCATAAAATGCCTGCAAAAGGAAAAACTGGAAATAGTGGGTAGATTGGTTTTTTAACTTCGTAATAAATAGAACTCAGAGTAATAACAAACGGTGAAGTCTGAGGCTGCCACAGTGAACACCTGTGTTCCACAAGGCACAGTACTCACTCCCAGCTTTTTCGTTATTTTTCAATTCCTGATCAACCGGGTTGATCACGAATTGAATAACACTTGTGCAGGCTTTGAGGAACCATTCTCCTCATCTTTCATCGTTCTAAAGAAGCCACTGGCTGGCGAAACCTTACCTTTGATATACCCTTGAAGAGTTTCGAGAGTTTATCTACTCTCTGAGCCCGGCCATGGGGGCAGGCTCGTCTGGTGCTTGCCTGGTCAACCAGGCTATTGCTGCTGCAGGCACTCTGCTCCACATATCCACAGCCTGGTTGATCCTCAATAAAGATTCCCAACTGTTGTACAATGTGTCGAGGCCCAAAAGCCCTTTCAATATCCTGCCATTATGTATAAGAGGAATTACCCACACACCTCTTACTGCCTTTAAGAAGGAACTTCATAATTTCCTGAAGTTATTTCCTGCTCAGCCGGATTGTGGTTCGTGAGTCGGACTGCGTGCTGCCAGCAGTAACAACTGATAGATCAGGCCTTGAGCCACCGGGAGGCCTGGTCTGCGACAGGGCCGCAGGGACGTCCACTCTTGAAAACATTCCTTAAGCAGTGTAATGTCATCATCTGACTAAGACCCGCGTCAGGAAACATTTGTCCTGTTTCCTGACGAACCTTACCTAACCTAACCTGTAATGATGTTGGTAGAATTACCGACAATTTGTTGGGTAAAAGGACACAAATGCAACTATAATGATGTTGGTAGAATTACCGACAATTTGTTGGGTAAAAGGACACAAATGCAACTAATGTGACTGGGCAGGCGATGCAAAATGCCGCCAATAAAAAGTAGGGGCGCCATTGGTACACTAAGGGAAAACACCATAAGTGTCCGGGGCCCAAAACTGTTCAACAGCCTCCCATCAAGCATTAGGGGAATTGCCAATAAACCCCTGGCTGCCTTCAAGAGAGAGCTGGACAGATACCTAAAGTCAGTGCCGGATCAGCCGGGCTGTGGCTCGTACGTTGGACTGCGTGCGGCCAGCAGTAACAGCCTAGTTGATCAGGCCCTGATCCATCGGGAGGCCTGGTCATGGACCGGGCCGCGGGGGCGTTGATCCCCGGAATAACTTCCAGGTAACCTCCAGGTACTGTGGCAACGTTTCGCTCTCCAGAAGTTTCATCAAGCCGTTACGCCGTAACGGCTTGACAAAGTTCCTGGAGCGCGAAACGTTGCCACAATAAAATGTCACATTAGTTACACTTACGTTCTTTTACCTAACATTCCTCGAGCAGTCTGAGTCTGGACGTGTCCGTGTAACAGTCTAGTGGACGTAAGTCTTCTCTTCAAGCACTCGAGTCCTACTGACAAACACCAGACACATCATAATAGGCATGAAAAATGACCTAAATAGTGGAGAGAGAGAGAAAAAAAAATAATATTTTCTTTATGAAACCCCTTCCCACGTGGAGCTGTCATCATGACGACTGGTGAAGGTGCACGAATTGCTTGTGAGAGGCCGGAGGTGTTAGAGCTCTCCATCCCTCTATCCACTGTTAAAATACTAGTCTACTGAGCTCGGAAGTGTGGGGTTGAGACGTGAGGGTTTACTCAGAGTGGTGGGGGGAGGCAGGCGGGGGTTTACTGTGGGAGAGGTGGTGGAGGGGAGAGCAGGTGGGGAGAGGAGACAACCTTGGTCAGGAGGGAAGCAGGTCAAGTGCATTCTCAGGGTCTCAGGTGACTCGGGGAGGGGGTAGGATGAGGGGGGGATGATGAATGAGAGGTGGAGGGACTAAGTGGAGGTGTACGGATAGTCGGTAAAGGTGGGGGAATGAGGGGAGGAACCCTGGATACGGCTGGGGAGTAGGGAATCGGATCTGGTGAGGAATGATGGGGGTGGGGATGGATGAGGGGCGGGAGTGAGTAGTACCTCGCTGGATGAATGGTGTTCTGTACACAAGTAGGATGCTAGACAGTGATCACCCATACTTTTGACGAGTTTCGAGTTCTACTCCCGGAGCCCGGCCATGGACCAGGCTCGTCCATGCAGGTACTATCCTCCAGTCATTTAGAGTTTAAAACAGGAATATGTTAAATGTTTTTGTTCTTGGTCGCTTTATTACTAATTTTTCTCTTATGAACATGTAAATGTCCCTTAGCTGGGTTGGTAGCGCACACAGCTTACACTGTGGTTCGATCTCCGGTACGGGTGGAGCTCTGGGGAGGGGGGTGTTTCCTTAAGACACCTGTCCCTTTTCACCTCGCAGTAAGCAGGTACCTGGGTGTTAGTCGACTGGTGTGGGTCGCACCCTGGGGACGAAATTAACCCAAGTTGCTAGAAATGCTCTGCATAACCAGAGACTTTCTGTATAGTATGCCATTGATGTCAGCTATGGTCTGTATACCTTGTATCATGCATTTTTTAGAAATATTAATATTATTATTATTATTATTATTATTATTATTATTATTATTATAAAGATAACAGTTAAATGTTACAAATTTGTAAGATCAATATACGTTTCTTTGCTTTAGTTTTATTTCTGCAATATTTTCTTGGTAATTTAGGTGTCTTGGTCTGAGACCGGGCCGCCGGGGCGATGACCCAGGGAACCATTCACTGATAAAACATATACCAAGCGTTTATCTTGCTTTCTAAGAGCGGAATGTGCACAGCTAACATCCTGTTGAGTATTAGCCTCTGTATAATGCTCTTGTTTAATATTCACAGCAGGAATTAGAGAAAATCAGGAGTATATTTGTATGCTTCTGTAGGCCACTAACAGCAACAGCCTGGTTTACCAGGTAGTCAAGTCCGGTCTCGGGCGAGGCTTAATATTTTCTAAGTCTAAGACAAATATCTTTGATATACCTTTGATGAGTTCCGAGAGTTTTGGTACTCCCAGAGTCCGGCCATGGGCCAGGCTTGTCTGGTGATTACCTGGTCAACCATGCTGTTGCTGCTGCTGCTCGTCCGCTGACCCACATATCCACCACAGCCGCTAAATGTATAAATAACTAAATTGTAATGAACGCTTTGTCAGTGTTCAATAATAACCTACATGGAGACAGAAACACAGGGGATTGATTGAGATGTATATTTCGACCCCCTTCTGGGGTCCTCTTCAGCAGAAATCACTGCTCCAAGCACTTCACTGCAACTTCATTGGCAACTCCACACTGAGTGTACTCAGGGCTGTCACCCAACAACCTCCCAATAATATGTAAGTCTTCCTGTTCACACTAACCCATTATTATACTTGGTGACTTAGTGCTACGCAAAATTTGTCACTATAGATATCAGTAAAAAATAAATGAAAACGAATATGGTAATGGTATTTACAGTACCGACAAGTTGATAAGAAACGTTTCGCCTGCACAGAAGGCTTCTTCAGTCGAGTACAGAGACTGTCAGTGAGCTGACCCGAGGAACCTGGCTTAATTGCCCCTCTCCTCTTTTGATTTGCCTATATAAAGATATTTTAATCTATTGTTCATCCATTTAGGATCATTTTTGGCTACTGTCACTGCAATCCTGGATCGTATCAAGAAAGTCACCCGACTCTAAATTTCCTGTCAAATTGCTCCAGTCAATCTGTCTATAGTTGAAATCTCCCATTAGCACAACATTTTCGTATGTAGATGCCTTACGAATTTTCGTCCCATAGAAGGCACTCCCTATCAGACTCACACCCAAAATTAGTTTTTCTCGGCCCTCGAGAAGCTGTAACCAAACAGATTCAGTGGCTACTCCACCACCTTTCCTGTTGACCCTGTCAGTGTGGAATAATTTATAGCCTTGTATGTGACATTCAGAGGGCATCTCTCTATCTTTCAGATTGAGCCATATAGCAATAATAATGTTTCCTGCACTTGCAATTAATCTTGCTCATCTATCTTATTTCTAACACTCCTGCACTTAAGGGACTAGTCCCTTGCTGCCCTCTGCTGTCCCCCTTTGTTTGCTGACCTGTTCTATTGTCTTTATTTATACTTCATTGAATGCCTTTTATACAATTACTGTTTCCAACTAGTGTTACCTGCTTGTTTCCCACACACACCCATACCTCTATCTTCCATCTACGCAATGGCCTTCTCAATCGAGTCTGCAAGTGCTACCACTGCCCCAGAGAGATAGCATACATATATGCCAGTTCCAGTTGTCAAAAATAAATGAAAACGAATATGGTAATGGTATTTACAGTACCGACAAGTTGATAAGAAACGTTTCGCCTGCACAGAAGGCTTCTTCAGTCGAGTACAGAGGAGGCAGCAGAAGCCTGATCATCAAGTAGCTCAGGGTCTGTGACCTCACGTGACGACTGACCACCCAAAGGGGGTGGGGGGTTCGAGGCACAGGTTCAATTCCTGATATCAAGAACCCCCCAGCAGTATCGGGGAAACCTCCCTTCAGGGGTTCTGAACAATTCACAAATAACCCCAAAGTAGGAGATTCTTGAGGCATAGTTTCGGCTCATCCTAGACCATTGTCAAATCTTCACTAAAATTAATAAGGTGTAGGACTGTAGGTTCTCCCAGTAACATAACACGAGGCTGTGCTGATGACGTTCTACAAACTGCAACATAGCTATTGTGGTGCTATGTTGAGTGAGGTGGGGTGTGGTAGTGATATGTCGGGGATAATTAATTGGGTGGGATGGTGGTAGTGATTGGGCGGGGTGGGTGGTGATTGGTTGGTTGGGATGGTGTAGTGATTGGTTGGGTGGGTGGGGTGGGTGGTGGTTGTGTGGGTGGTTGTGCCTCCACCATCCTGCACGATCAATGTTCCTGTCCCCTGCATCGCTTTGTTTACTCTTTCCTCTACCTCTTTGCTACTCTACCTCTGTGCCCCTCTACCTCTTTGCTACTCTACCTCTGTGCCCCTCTACCTCTTTGCTATTCTACCTCTGTGCTCCTCTGCCTCTGTGCTCCTCTGCCTCTGCTCCTCTACCTCTGTGCTCCTCTACCTCTGTGCTCCTCTACCTCTGTGCTCCTCTGCCTCTGTGCTCCTCTACCTCTGTGCTCCTCTACCTCTTAATACTTCATTCTCTACCTTTCTCTCACTCTACCTCTCCTCCACAATACCTTCCTCACCACAAAGGAAATCAAACAACAGATCTCTGGCCACAAAGTGGATGTTTATATCAAACTTAAGACTGAACAAGGCATTTTTCTCAAGAATGGATTACTCCTGGATAATTGCAAATATTTGTATGACTACCTCTCAGCCTTCCTCTTGCAGTACCGTGTATTTGGTAGTAGACTACAACCGGCCAGGAAGGTACTATCCTCCTCTCGTGGCAGTAGGAAACGGTAGCCTCCTAAAAAATTTCGAATGGTTAGGCTGTTTATTTTTCCCTCAGGAAGATGTATGAGTGGGCAAGTAGAAGTAAGAGACTGGGCAGGCGATGCAAAATGCCCCCAATAAAAAGTAGGGACACCATTGGTACACTAAGAGAAAACACCATAAGTCTCCGGGGCCCAAAACTGTTCAACAGCCTCCCATCAAGCATTAGGGGAATTGCCAATAAACCCCTGGCTGCCTTCAAGAGAGAGCTGGACAGATACCTAAAGTCAGTGCCGGATCAGCCGGGCTGTGGCTCGTACGTTGGACTGCGTGCGGCCAGCAGTAACAGCCTAGTTGATCAGGCCCTGATCCATCGGGAGGCCTGGTCATGGACCGGGCCGCGGGGGCGTTGATCCCCGGAATAACCTCCAGGACAAGTAAAACTTGCAGAATTGTGTTTACACTCTGTAACCTTTCATTTTGTGTGCTTAGCTGTTATGTTAAATTTCCTTAATCTGAGGCGTGGTGTGAATGGGATCTCCTCCAGTAATAGGCTAGGTAATACTCTTGCATGGGCAAGTAGGCGATGCTCTCTAGATATCTCAAGGTTAGTAAGTTTTCATATACCACATCCGACAAAACTCGCTTGTTACTGGCCCAAGCTACTTCCTTACGATGAGTGTACTCAGATTTGTGTGGCTACCACACCTCCTTCCTAACACTTGAGACATTTAAGAATTGTGTATGCTGCTAGAGCCTATAGAGACCTTAATCCAGTCATTCTTCACGAGTACTGATTAAATCATTCTTCATGTTTGAATGAGCAAGGATAAAATGTTCTCTGCACACTGTGTCGCCAGACACTCCTTACCAACTCCTACTTGGTAATATTTTTATTATGATAGTTTTCTTAGTGTTGGATAATTTATTGTGAACTCTTCTAAGATCTACTCACGTGGTTGCCCCCATGTGTTTTGAGTTGACCTTACACTCCCTAGCATATTCTGCTGAGTTGTATATTCTTTCTTATATTAGGATCATTTGAAATTCTTATGGGTTGGGTATTACGTTCAATACTTGTGACGTACAAGAGACAAGTTTCCAGGGTTGTTCAACTTTGGCAGCCAGGCCTGAGTGAGGTCAAACATTATTATTGTTGTTGTTGTTATGTTAAGCGCTAAACCCTTGTGGGTCATTCAGCCAATGACGTGGTGGAGGCTCGATCCTCCGTCTGCTGAAGCGCGAGACAGACGTGCTTCCAATTGGTATTCACCTAGATCTGGTCAAACTTGATTGCCTGATCAAGCAGGTGTATGTTTGCTGTCTGGGTGTTTACCTTTCAATCAGCATCATCTGGGAAGGTTGGTAGCATCATGAAAATGGAGGAGCAATGTAATAGACCTGGCCATTGCAGTGACAGCCTGATTGACCAGGCTAGCACCAGACGAACCTGGCCTATGGTCGGACTCCGGGAGCTGAGAGACTTGTGAAACTCATCAAAGGTATATAGGCAGCTCATGCTGCCCAGGTCAAACTCAGACATTCCAATCCGTGTACTTTTTTTTTTTCAAGCCACCTGTTGTAATAGCTTAAGTGACCATACTAGGCAATTTGGTTTTACTCATCTATATGGTATTACAACTTCTGCCCACTCTAGTTTTCGAGGGTAGCAGCCTCTGCTGATATTACTTAATTTGTTACTCTTTGGCTACGCTTCCTTGGAAAGTTGAATATACATATACGTAGCTGACAGTTAAGTCAGCAGAGAAGCAACATAAATGGGAGAGGGTGTCACTGAATGTGGACCAGGTCCAGAAGACATTCCACGGGCAGGTCAGTGTTGGTGCTGGCTTTGAAAAACTTAGGCCAAAAATTCGTTGACATCAACTAAAAAAAAATTGGACTACAGCGGTAAGATTCACGAGGATAATAATTCTGTGGAGCACAGCAGTAAGGTTCACGAGGATAATAATTCTGTGGAGCACAGCAGTAAGGTTCACGAGGATAATAATTCTGTGGAACACAGCAGTAAGGTCCACGAGGACAGTTTTGTGGAGCACAACAATAAGGCTCACGAGGATAACAATTCTGTGGAGCACAGCAGTAAGGCTCACGAAAACAGTTTTGTGGAGCACAACAGTAAGGCTCATGAGGATAATAATTCTGTGGAGCACAGCAGTAAGGCTCACGAAAACAGTTTTGTGGAGCACAACAGTAAGGCTCATGAGGATAATAATTCTGTGGAGCACAGCAGTAAGGCTCACGAGAACAGTTTTGTGGAGCACAACAATAAAGTTCACAGGGATTCCAACTTAGTGGTGAGAGTGGAGACTGTTTCGTGTGGATACTTTATCCTGATCCTCCAGAAAAACAATAACCGCGAAAACTGTAAACTAAATTAATAATGGGATTTGAGTTGGACAGGAAAGTGACTTTCATAGTTCTGATTAGTAGAAATATAAATGTAAGAGTGGCAATGTAGCAGTTTGGGATCATGAGAATTGAGATGATCCTGACCATGCTCTTCTAGCAGGACAGCTATTGAGATGATTTACATGAAGTGTACCAGTAGAAAATACCAGTGTATCTAGTCTATGATAGCAGCAGTTATCAGGTCTAGACAGTAATAGTAGCTTTAGTTATGCAGTCTCGATAGTAGTGGCTTGAATATCATTGGCTTGGCATCTGTCTTTTGAAGCTTCTAGCTATCTATCATTTTTATGTTGTGATAGCTATAGTTCCCATCGTTGAATGTAATGTCTTCTAATATTACTTCACATTAATCTTCCACTCTATATTAAGTGGTTTGAGTTTGCTCTAGGCTGTTCTAGTTTTTGTCTCTTCAGTCTTTCCATAGTGAGGTAACTGAAAGTTATATTCATTGAACATCATGTTGAAATAAGTACACACATGTTCAACATCCGGATATCTTTATTTCGTAGACATTTCGCCCTCTAGTGGCTTTATCATTGGCATAATTTGAAGAGCATCGTATACAGAAGACAGTATACAAGCACCAATCTTCCTGCTTGTGTTTCAGGTTCTTCAAGAGTACGGTATTCACCTGCCTTAGGCTGAAGGACTGATTACCTTGAATTCCGTTTATAATTCCCAGGTTATGTCTGTGTATTGATAGTCACTGGATAGCTAAACGTTTACGAAATAGATACCCAGATATTGCACATGTCTAAGTCATCATGTCGGTATTGTATATCATTGAGATACATAATATTGAGATGGTAAATCTTTCTTTGAGTCGCCCTGTCTTGGTGGAAGACAGAAATGAGGTAAATACATACACCGTTGCCTTAGCTTTCTTCAAGTGTTAGGAAAAGCGCTAATAGATGCCTAGCTTCACATAGCAGATTAAAAAATAAACGGGATTATAATACAACCGAGTATCGTTGGTGAGGTTTCATTTAAAATGCGAGCAGCAGTTCTCGTTTAAGTTACGGATAAATTACAGGGTTGATATGCATTCGCTGGAACACAGATTCATGACAGTTAATCTCCTTTATCGTAAAACATTTATACGAAGATTAAGAGCGAGCTAGTTGACATTTCCCACGCATTTGCTTTATGTGTTTCCATTCCCCGTATCGACTGACCCCTTTATGGAATACTTAACGATATTCTCAACGCATTTTTGAAGTCTCCCAGCCATGACAGATTTGTTTCATTACCTCATCCCGTGTAACGGAATATGACAGAGAAACCTAGACACAATACCATGACTGGAACAATACACAAATAATCCTTCACTCCCCTTTGTCTCTTGTGCCACTAAAACTACTCGCTCTGCTTTCTACTTTCACTACCAGCATTACCTCTACCACTACTTCTACACGTTTTTCTCCTCTTTGTCCCGTCCGTGTCCCCCTCGCCTGTATATACTCTGCTCCCTCACTCTCGTGGTTTAGTGTGACTTGTACATGGTTCAAGTCGGACCGAAACGTCTTCATAAGCTTCTCTTTCCTATGTGCGGGTTATTTGTGTATAGAAAAGCGTAGCAGCATAATGCTGGTGTTCCCACAATATAACTATCATGCAGAATAGTGTAGCACTATTCTCTGTATTAGGCTGAAGAAACCACTGGCTGGCGAAACGTTTCCTCAGTGAAGGTTCCAAACTGTTGTACAAGTGTCTCATTTTTCACAGAGATGGTGTATATGCTGGCAGTATCTTAGCATAAAAACTCGCAGCAAAATGTTTGTTTGGGTCATTCAGATTTAAAATGGTTTAGAAAGGCGGCCATTTGTAGGGTCAAATAGGGTCATTGAAGCTAATTGGTAGAGTGGAATAAAAAAATATTAGGCCTACGTGCAACAATTGCTAGAGGCATCAGCGCCTTATCACTAACCCGGATGTACTTGACCACAAGCCTTGTGTGTGTTTGATGAGTGTTAGAGATCCCCGACTCTTCAACGCCCTACCTCTCGTGGATAAGGGGAATTACGAACAAACGTCTGGCTGTCTTCAAGTAGGAATTTGACAGGCTCCTCGAATAAGTTGTGACCAACCGGGCTGTGGCTTGTATATCGGTCTGAGTGCGGCCAGGAGTAACAGTCTACTTGATCAGGCTTTGATCCATCAGGCCTGGTCTGGGACCGGGCCGCGGGGGCGCTGGCCCTTGGAAACATACTTCAAGTATAGTTTAGCAGGAAAACTTCCAATAGCAGCACCCGTGGTCCAAGACAGCCAGTGAAGAGGCGGGACCAGGAGCTATGATTTGACCCTTGCAGCCACAATAGGTAAGTACAACCTACTACTCTGGAACGAAAGTCTTGTGGAGGAGTCTGGACCACTATCACTTGCTGCGTGGTGTGGATCTGCGGGCCTCCAACACTAACAGCCTGGTTTACCAGACGGTCAATAGAGAAGCTTGGCCTCACGCCGGGCTGTGAGGGCAGAATAGCTCTCGAAGCTAGTTATAGGTATGGTGCAGCAGGAACAGTAGCACCAGCAACGTTGGCAGCAGCAGCAGTTAGTAACTGCAGTAAATACCTCTGAGGGGATTACCAATAGCAGTAACAAGGCATAGTAACTGGGCATTAGTAGCAGCAGCAGTAGCATCTGCAGCAGCATCTGCAGCACCATTAGCAGCAGCAACATCTGCAGCACCATTAGCAGCAGCAACATCTGCAGCACCATTAGTAGCAGCAGCATTTGCAGCACCATTAGCAGCAGCAACATCTGCAGCACCATTAGCAGCAGCAACATCTGCAGCACCATTAGCAGCAGCAACATCTGCAGCACCATTAGCAGCAGCAACATCTGCAGCACCATTAGCAGCAGCAACATCTGCAGCACCATTAGCAGCAGCAACATCTGCAGCACCATTAGCAGCAGCAACATCTGCAGCACCATTAGCAGCAGCAACATCTGCAGCACCATTAGCAGCAGCAACATCTGCAGCACCATTAGCAGCAGCAACATCTGCAGCACCATTAGCAGCAGCAACATCTGCAGCACCATTAGCAGCAGCAACATCTGCAGCACCATTAGCAGCAGCAGCATTTGCAGCACCATTAGCAGCAGCAACATCTGCAGCACCATTAGCAGCAGCAACATCTGCAGCACCATTAGCAGCAGCAGCATTTGCAGCACCATTAGCAGCAGCAGCATTTGCAGCACCATTAGCAACAGCAACATCTGCAGCACCATTAGCAGCAGCAACATCTGCAGCACCATTAGCAGCAGCAGCATTTGCAGCACCATTAGCAGCAGCGGCATTTGCAGCACCATTAGCAGCAGCAACATCTGCAGCACCATTAGCATCAGCATCTGCAGCACCATTAGCAGCAGCAGCAGCATCTGCAGCACCATTAGCAGCAGCAACATCTGCAGCACCATTAGCAGCATCTGCATCACCTTTAGCAGCAGCATCTGCAGCACCATTAGCAGCAGCAGCAGCATTAGCAAACAGAAGCACTAGTAGCGAACTGATTAACATAAACAATATTAACAGAGGCGGCAACAGTTGACAGTGATGGAATCAAACTAACAGCAAGCGAAGAACAAAAGACAGTGAGGAATAAGAGAGCTGGTATAAGGAAGAGGAGACGTGGAATTAGTGAGGATGTTGGGGGGGGGGGGTTAGGGAATAAGATGAGTGGTATGAGGAAGAAAAGAATGGGACAACGGACATGTGCAGCAGGGAGAGGAGGACAATAGCAGAAGAGAATGGTAAAAGAGGTAGAGGAAAATAAAGAGGAGGGGGAGGTGAGGGGAGGGGGGGACTGGCCAGTGTACTCTATTGATCGTGATAGTCAACTCCCCCCTCTCCCTAACACTGTTGTTATTCTCTCTCTCTCTCTCTCTCTCTCTCTCTCTCCCTCTCCGTCTCTCTCTCTCTCTCCGTCTCTGTCTCTGTCTCTCTCTCTCTCTCTGTCTCTGTCTCTCTCTCTCTCTCTGTCTCTCTCTCTCTGTCTCTCTCTGTCTCTCTCTGTCTCTCTCTCTCTGTCTCTGTCTCTCTCTCTCTGTCTCTCTCTCTCTCTGTCTCTCTCTCTCTCTGTCTCTCTCTCTCTCTCTCTCTCTCTCTCTCTCTCTCTCTCTCTCTCTCTCTCTCTCTCTCTCTCTCTCTCTCTCTCTCTCTCTCTCTCTCTCTCTCTCTCTCTCTCTCATAAATCCTCTAGTCACCTACTGTACACTAACAATCAGCGCCACTAACAGGTACAGCTAGCTGTCACACATTAACAGGTATTGCTAACTGTCACCCACTAACAGCCAGTGCCACTACCTGCCACGCACAAATACCACAATTAACACTCACTGAGTTAATTGGCACGCAGTTATAATCACCATTAGTAACTACTATCAGCTAACAAGAACCCTCAAGTAAAGTTAGTAAGCCAGGCACGATACTATTCAATATACTGCTGCTCTATAGGCTGGATTTTTGATGTACACTAATAGCCTCTTTTTAGGCAGGTGAAACTAGATCTGAAGAATGTAGAGAGCTTTTACTGGCCTTGTAGACTGAAGCACCATCATTATTGGAAATGCAAAACAACCACTGTGAAAGAATAGTGAAATTGCAAGAACTTTTGTGACTTCTCACATTATCAAGGGACTATATAGTTCCTTGATAATGTGAGAAGTCACGAAAGCTCTTGGAATTTCACTATTCTTTCACAGTGGTTGTTTTGCATATTCGGATATCACCTGTTTGTGATATCATTACATTATTGGAAATACTGAAAGTCCGCCCCCTAGATCGTACTCCTGAAGAGCACGAAGGCACAATACTATGGCTTAAACAGGAGACAGATAACCCACACATAGGAGTAATAATTTGAACAACGTTTCAGTCCACCTTATGACCATTAACTAATCACACTAACACACGTAAGAAAGATTCTTTTTCTGATGTGCGGGTTATGTGTATCGTACTTCCTGAAGAGAGAAAATGCGTAAGAATCTCTAATTGGGAAAACTCTGGAGGAACTGGTTTTAAATCTCGACCCATCCTCTTAATTCCCATAAAAATCTGTGGATTTCTTACATAATGTTTCCAGCAAATTTGTCAGGTTGTCATGTTTCTATTAATAGTTGACTACAACATACCACAACGCAAAAGCAAAAAAATCATGAATACAAGATAAAAGTGACGAAAATCTGTACGACGCGAACGGAATACTGATGCCGCTGCTGAGGGCTGTAGAAATTACTATGAGAAGGTACCATAATCTGTCGCCCATTTGACACTCTTTACAACAGTGAAATGTCTGGATGGGCTGCAGTCAACACAGACATTAGTCTTTGAAGACGGTGCAAAGTGCTCGCTATGAAAGGTCAGGAGTGTAATAATTGCACGAAAAGATATAGCCAGAGGTCAGGTTATGAGAGTACAGCCCTGTTCTTTGCTGCATCATAATTTACACCTGGGGAATCCTGAGGGGATTGGTCAGAAATTTGCGCGTACACACACACACACACACACACACACACACACACACACACACACACACACACACACACACACACACACACACACACACACACACACACACACACACACAGAGGTACGATAAAGCTCATGGTTCAGGGAGAGTGACCTAGTAGCGACCAGTGAAGAGGCGGGGCCAGGAGCTTGGACTCGACCCCTGCAACCTCAACTAGGTGAGTACACACACCTTGGGGTGACCATAACACCGAGCACATCACCGGAGGCACACATCAACCAAATAACCGCTGCAGCATACGGGCGCCTGGCAAACCTGAGAATAGCGTTCCGATACCTTAATAAGGAATCGTTCAAGACACTGTACACTGTGTATGTTAGGCCCATACTGGAGTATGCAGCACCAGTCTGGAACCCACACCTGGTCAAGCACGTCAAGAAGTTAGAGAAAGTACAAAGGTTTGCAACAAGGTTAGTCCCAGAGCTCAAGAGAATGTCGTACGAGGAAAGGTTAAGGGAAATCGGACTGACGACACTGGAGGACAGAAGGGTCAAGGGAGACATGATAATGACATACAAGATACTGCGGGGAATAGACAAGGTGGACAGAGATAGGATGTTGCAGAGAGGGGACACAGGGACAAGGGGTCACAACTGGAAGCTGAAGACTCAGACGAGTCACAGGGACGTTAGGAAGTATTTCTTCAGTCATAGAGTTGTCAGCAAGTGGAATAGCCTAGCAAGTGAAGTAGTGGAGGCAGGAACCATACATAGTTTTAAGAAGAGGTATGACAAAGCTCAGGAAGCAGAGAGAGAGAGGATCCAGTAGCGATCAGTGAAGAGGCGGGGCCAGGAGCTGAGTATCGACCCCTGCAACCACAATTAGGTGAGTACAATTAGGTGAGTACACACACACACACACACACACACACACACTGATTACTCCTGACGAAGCTCGAGTCTTGGTAGATGGCGCAAAGTACTTCCAATGAAAAATAAACCAGCAGTAACAACCTAGTTGATCAGGCCCTGATCCATCAGGAGGCCTGGTCATGGACCGGGCCGCGGGGGCGTTGATCCCCGGAATAACCTCCAGGTAACCTCCAGGTAAGTACATATGTACACATACACATAGTAAGTACACGTGTACTCACAAAAGCAGGTGGTGGGTGTGGTTGAGGTACTTCTCTGTCCGTATTTAGGACGTCTTTAGTAAGACATTGTTTATGGTGTCAGAATATCATCTTAGGATACACTATTCTAGTGGTCCCTTGTTTTACATGGTGTGTAAAAGGTAGTGTAGGTGCAGTAAAGGAGCGGATGTTTCACTTAACGTGTCTTGCTGTGATGAAGACACGTGTCAGGAGGTACCATGTTGCTTCCTCACGAATATATCACCTCTACCAACTGTCCTCATCTTGTCTCTACTCTCCTCTCTCTCTCCTCCCCAGTCTCTCTTTGCTTTCTTCCCATCTCTCTCTTTGCCTCCCAGCCTCTCTGTGCTTTCCTCCCAGCCTCCTGCCCTCGCACTTCGTCCTAACCACCCTCCCTCCCTCCCTCCTTACTTTCTCAACTTCAGTTGAATTTTCTTGTCATGTTTGAGAACATGAGCAGTTGCGTAACCTTTTGTTTGTACTCTTTCTGTGTCATTTCTGTTTTTTTCTGTTTGACTTTTCATCATCTCACTTGAGTTTTATTCACACTCTTTTCACTATTTACTTTCATCATACCTTGTTTTATATGTTATTGTGCAGCAATTAACCTAGCAATTCTCCATATTTGCTGCATCCTTGTCCCTGTTTGAATCTTCTAGTGTTACCTGTATTATATTTGTAGGCAGTTCTGGGGGTTGCTGCCTCCTGTGGTTCGGTTCCAGACCAAGCTTACTGGTTGCTGGCCTGATCGACCAGGCTATTGGTACTGGCCACATGCAGTCCAAAATATGCTTCATGACCTGGCTGATCAGGAACTGACTTAAACAAAGCTTTTCTTAGGTCCCCTTGCACTTGTTAAATTCTCAGTATACTCATCACTTCCTTGCATTTTATTTTGTACTGTCTCCCAAGTTTCTTTCTTTCATATTGAGTGATTTCAGTGTACAGATTTCCCAGGTGTAAATTATGATGTACCTTTTTCGTCTACATTCCAAGGAATACAGATCAAGGGACTTGAAGTTTTTCCAGTAGTTTAAATGCTTGAATGAATTTATATGAGGAGTGAAGGTTCTCTGTTTTGTAACACTTCTCAGGAGGAAACTTGACAAATGCCAGGTCAGCCAGGCTGTAATGGCTGTGTGAGGCAGCTAGCTCTCAGCAGCAACAGCTCGTGGCAGACAGGCCCGGACCAGGGCCTGGTCTGCTGAAGTAGGAAGATTTGGCCTCTACCAGATCAACCAGGCTGTGATGGATTTATCAGTTGACAGACCACCACCACCAGCTCTGAGAGTAGCGAAACTCTCGAAACTCTGCGAAGGTATATATCATGGGTAAGATATACCAGCAACAGCAACATCCTGGTTGACCAGGCTAGCACCAGACGAACCTAGCCAATGGCCGGGCTCCAGGAGTAGAAAAACTCTGGAAACTCATCAAAGGTATATCAGAGGTATAGTATATGACAGGTTGAAGGAGACAAAACAGTGATGTTACACAACTGTTGCACATGTCTTCCCATCTCTCATTATTGTTTGTTATATTAATTGTCCTGATTATTCAGTTCCAATTATTCCACTCTCCTGATGCTGGATCACCTTTCCATGTGGGGAAATTTTAAAATCCACCGTTATTGATCCACTCCGCATAACTAGTAGTAAAGTGGTTTCAAAAAACTATAGACCAATAGTGCTAAGTGCTAACATCACATCAGACTCTTTGAAAGAAAGATTACCAGCTATGTAATTACATTGAGGTTACTTTTTAACAATTGCACAACCATTATAAAATGTTCTTTGATGCTCTGGAAGGTGAGCAAACTGCGGATGTGGTATACACTGACTGATGTGGGCATGTTATGTAGCTAGTTGTCTGTATGTTCACTTTCCATGTGTTGTCATCATTTTAGTTCTTCTCATGAGAGCATCTGTTTCCTCAAGGAGGTTGCTTAGTGCTGGTGAAGAATTCTTGATTAAAGGAACAGGAGCTATCCCTCTTTCCACATTTAAAGCTGATTACCAGGTACTCTACAACTCCTATGGGTTTAGTGTTCTCCATGAATATAATATACCTTGTCAGATCCCATGAATACAGCCTCTCCTCACTTAGCTACGTACTCATTTACCGACGCCTAGGATTTACAATGGGCTCTCTGACCAGTATATATATACGTACATAAATAATGTATATTAGAGCTTATTTCCTCAGACATTATATCTTCAGTACTACAAGAAAGGCAACATCTGTTATCCTTGTGAATTTTTAACTACCTAAGTATTCCTAATTAAACAATTTTACTTGTGATATTGGGAATTATATCTAAATATGCATGGTAGTTAATAGAAAAATACATGCTAGTAGTACTGTAATTAATAATTTTCAGAAAAATCTCTATAAAAACGAGATAAAATAATAATAAAAGTGATGTTGAGTGTATCTGCAGTGTTCCACTACATATATTACTCTTTTAACACACAAAACAAAAATTATGATAGTGTTTTAACGCACAATATAAACTTTATTAGTGCTTATAAGTAGGGAAAGTTTTCCTTGCATAAATCTTAACACAAGGAAAACTGTGGGTTCGGTGTCCAAAATAGTTGAAAAAAATCTTGAAATAGACATGTGAGTACATAAGGAAGATTAACTATACTTCTGTTGTATGACTAAAATATTTTAAATGAAATACCATTGTTTAAAAAATATGCTGGTTTCTTTTTCTGTCTCATAAACACGCTAAGATAACAGGGATATCTTGCTACTCCTACTTACACTTTGGTCACACTTCACAGACACGCACATGCATATATATATATACATACATCTAGGTTTTTCTCCTTTTTCTAAATAGCTCTTGTTTCTTTTTTATTTCTTCTATTGTCCATGGGGAAGTGGAAAAGAATCTTTCCTCCGTAAGCCATGCGTGTCGTATGAGGCGACTAAAATGCCGGGAGCAATGGGCTAGTAACCCCTTCTCCTGTATACAATTACTAAAAAAGAGAAGAAGAAAAACTTTATAAAACTGGGTTGCTTAAATGTGCGTGGATGTAGTGCGGATGACAAGAAACAGATGATTGCTGATGTTATGAATGAAAAGAAGTTGGATGTCCTGGCCCTAAGCGAAACAAAGCTGAAGGGGGTAGGAGAGTTTCAGTGGGGGGAAATAAATGGGATTAAATCTGGAGTATCTGAGAGAGTTAGAGCAAAGGAAGGGGTAGCAGTAATGTTAAATGATCAGTTATGGAAGGAGAAAAGAGAATATGAATGTGTAAATTCAAGAATTATGTGGATTAAAGTAAAGGTTGGATGCGAGAAGTGGGTCATAATAAGCGTGTATGCACCTGGAGAAGAGAGGAATGCAGAGGAGAGAGAGAGATTTTGGGAGATGTTAAGTGAATGTATAGGAGCCTTTGAACCAAGTGAGAGAGTAATTGTGGTAGGGGACTTGAATGCTAAAGTAGGAGAAACTTTTAGAGAGGGTGTGGTAGGTAAGTTTGGGGTGCCAGGTGTAAATGATAATGGGAGCCCTTTGATTGAACTCTGTATAGAAAGGGGTTTAGTTATAGGTAATACATATTTTAAGAAAAAGAGGATAAATAAGTATACACGATATGATGTAGGGCGAAATGACAGTAGTTTGTTGGATTATGTATTGGTAGACAAAAGACTGTTGAGTAGACTTCAGGATGTACATGTTTATAGAGGGGCCACAGATATATCAGATCACTTTCTAGTTGTAGCTACACTGAGAGTAAAAGGTAGATGGGATACAAGGAGAATAGAAGCATCAGGGAAGAGAGAGGTGAAGGTTTATAAACTAAAAGAGGAGGCAGTTAGGGTAAGATATAAACAGCTATTGGAGGATAGATGGGCTAATGAGAGCATAGGCAATGGGGTCGAAGAGGTATGGGGTAGGTTTAAAAATGTAGTGTTAGAGTGTTCAGCAGAAGTTTGTGGTTACAGGAAAGTGGGTGCAGGAGGGAAGAGGAGCGATTGGTGGAATGATGATGTAAAGAGAGTAGTAAGGGAGAAAAAGTTAGCATATGAGAAGTTTTTACAAAGTAGAAGTGATGCAAGGAGGGAAGAGTATATGGAGAAAAAGAGAGAAGTTAAGAGAGTGGTGAAGCAATGTAAAAAGAGAGCAAATGAGAGAGTGGGTGAGATGTTATCAACAAATTTTGTTGAAAATAAGAAAAAGTTTTGGAGTGAGATTAACAAGTTAAGAAAGCCTAGAGAACAAATGGATTTGTCAGTTAAAAATAGGAGAGGAGAGTTATTAAATGGAGAGGTAGAGGTATTGGGAAGATGGAAGGAATATTTTGAGGAATTGTTAAATGTTGATGAAGATAGGGAAGCTGTGATTTCGTGTATAGGGCAAGGAGGAATAACATCTTGTAGGAGTGAGGAAGAGCCAGTTGTGAGTGTGGGGGAAGTTCGTGAGGCAGTAGGTAAAATGAAAGGGGGTAAGGCAGCCGGGATTGATGGGATAAAGATAGAAATGTTAAAAGCAGGTGGGGATATAGTTTTGGAGTGGTTGGTGCAATTATTTAATAAATGTATGGAAGAGGGTAAGGTACCTAGGGATTGGCAGAGAGCATGCATAGTTCCTTTGTATAAAGGCAAAGGGGATAAAAGAGAGTGCAAAAATTATAGGGGGATAAGTCTGTTGAGTGTACCTGGTAAAGTGTATGGTAGAGTTATAATTGAAAGAATTAAGAGTAAGACGGAGAATAGGATAGCAGATGAACAAGGAGGCTTTAGGAAAGGTAGGGGGTGTGTGGACCAGGTGTTTACAGTGAAACATATAAGTGAACAGTATTTAGATAAGGCTAAAGAGGTCTTTGTGGCATTTATGGATTTGGAAAAGGCGTATGACAGGGTGGATAGGGGGGCAATGTGGCAGATGTTGCAAGTGTATGGTGTAGGAGGTAGGTTACTGAAAGCAGTGAAGAGTTTTTACGAGGATAGTGAGGCTCAAGTTAGAGTATGTAGGAAAGAGGGAAATTTTTTCCCAGTAAAAGTAGGCCTTAGACAAGGATGTGTGATGTCACCGTGGTTGTTTAATATATTTATAGATGGGGTTGTAAGAGAAGTAAATGCGAGGGTCTTGGCAAGAGGCGTGGAGTTAAAAGATAAAGAATCACACACAAAGTGGGAGTTGTCACAGCTGCTCTTTGCCGATGACACTGTGCTCTTGGGAGATTCTGAAGAGAAGTTGCAGAGATTGGTGGATGAATTTGGTAGGGTGTGCAAAAGAAGAAAATTAAAGGTGAATACAGGAAAGAGTAAGGTTATGAGGATAACAAAAAGATTAGGTGATGAAAGATTGAATATCAGATTGGAGGGAGAGAGTATGGAGGAGGTGAACGTATTCAGATATTTGGGAGTGGACGTGTCAGCGGATGGGTCTATGAAAGATGAGGTGAATCATAGAATTGATGAGGGAAAAAGAGTGAGTGGTGCACTTAGGAGTCTGTGGAGACAAAGAACTTTGTCCTTGGAGGCAAAGAGGGGAATGTATGAGAGTATAGTTTTACCAACGCTCTTATATGGGTGTGAAGCGTGGGTGATGAATGTTGCAGCGAGGAGAAGGCTGGAGGCAGTGGAGATGTCATGTCTGAGGGCAATGTGTGGTGTGAATATAATGCAGAGAATTCGTAGTTTGGAAGTTAGGAGGAGGTGCGGGATTACCAAAACTGTTGTCCAGAGGGCTGAGGAAGGGTTGTTGAGGTGGTTCGGACATGTAGAGAGAATGGAGCGAAACAGAATGACTTCAAGAGTGTATCAGTCTGTAGTGGAAGGAAGGCGGGGTAGGGGTCGGCCTAGGAAGGGTTGGAGGGAGGGGGTAAAGGAGGTTTTGTGTGCGAGGGGCTTGGACTTCCAGCAGGCATGCGTGAGCGTGTTTGATAGGAGTGAATGGAGACAAATGGTTTTTAATACTTGACGTGCTGTTGGAGTGTGAGCAAAGTAACATTTATGAAGGGATTCAGGGAAACCGGCAGGCCGGACTTGAGTCCTGGAGATGGGAAGTACAGTGCCTGCACTCTGAAGGAGGGGTGTTAATGTTGCAGTTTAAAAACTGTAGTGTAAAGCACCCTTCTGGCAAGACAGTGATGGAGTGAATGATGGTGAAAGTTTTTCTTTTTCGGGCCACCCTGCCTTGGTGGGAATCGGCCGGTGTGATAATAAAAAAATAAAAAAAAAATATTTCCTCTATTCTGTTTATTTCAGTATACAGTACACTACTGTACTATAAACATTTAAAAATACACCAAAAATGTTAAAAATGGTGCAAAAGTGACATTAAAACAGTATCAAAGATGATTGACACAAACCCACCATCATTATAGTATGCTCCTCACTTAGTGATGAATTCGTTTAATGACTTGGTCTTAGAAATGGAACTCCATTGTTAAATGAGGAGAAGCTGTATTTAGTATTTTGTGCCTGCCTAGTTATGTTTGCAAGATGATAAATTAGACACATGTGCAACACTTAGGAATCTCCATTGAAGTAATATTTGCCACACAGTGGCAAAACATTTCCTCAATAAGATTCCCAAGCGTTGCATGTGTTTAATTTATGAACTTGTCAGTTCACTGAACCATTCACTTTTATACATGTTTACAGGAGTTGGGTCTGGGATGTCTGTGTGTTCAGAAAATCAGTTGCTGGCTGCTTGTTGTTTTAAGTCTGATGTTTATGGGTTTCAAATTATGATTTTTGCTCATTTATTTTTATTTGCAGGGTCTGCGCTGAGCGAGTATGTGAGCCAGTTTGAGGTGCTGCGGTATGACTCCCAAGTGGTGCACAGAAACCACCAACGGGTCAAGAGGTCCCTCTACACTGATGAACAGGTAATGTGTCTTCTTCCTTCAACTCTACTAAAACTGTTTTCTCCTTTCTCTCCTCCCCCTCCCTCTCCTCCCCATTTTTGTTTACCTCCTCTTCTCTCCACTTCTACACTGTTGGGACGAGTGAAGAAATCTTCAAGAGGAAACTCGATCAGTATCTCCGCCAAATACCACATCAACCAGGCTGTGATGGATCTGTGGACCAGCGGGCTGCCAACGAGAACTAGGCTTTATTTACAAGAGGCTTTTAAGGTGGTACAATAAAAGTTGGAGACTTGAGAAAAATTTGAAAATTATCTTTCCTCTCTTTAATGTAATAGTTAGAGTATGGTAGTTATGTGTTGCTACAGAACTGTTTTGCTGGAAATCACTTTGTCAGCTTTTCAGCTAAAGAAATTGTATATTTTGCTTCATTGAGCTGAAAGTTTTTTTTTTTTTTTTTTTTTTTTTTTTTTTTTTTTTTGCATGTTTTAATAAGTAATATTGAAGTACTCTCAATGTTTGTTTGAATCGTGATTGTCCTTCGATAATTTAAAATTATGTCCATTTATTAGATCATCTGTTACTAGTTGTCTAGCACTTGCTGGACTGCATGCTGCTACCATCAGCAGCTTGGTTGATCAAGCCATCCAGCAGAAGGCCTAGTCTGGGACCAGACTGCAGGGGCATTGATCCCTGATACCTACTCCATGTAGGTACAGTATAATGAAAGTAAAATAGTTATCTGAAGGTTTCCTAAAGATTTTGAGGGTCATCACCGCTGTGGCTTGGTCCCAGACCCAGGCCTTCTGGTTGATTGCCTGACCAACCAGGATATTTAGTGCTGTCAAAATTCTTGTTTCATAACACCAAATGAGTTATCTTGTAATTTGGTCTTGACATCCCTATTGTTCACTGGGGGTATTTTGCACCATTTATTAAGCCTCTGGCTTTTGTAGTGAGTGATTTCCAAGTGTAGATTTGGGACCTGTCCCTCTTGAATTTTCCAGGTGTAAATTATGAGATGTTTTACTTGCATTGCAGGGAATGCCATTCAAGGGACTTGGTATTCTCAGTAATTTACAAGCTTCACTGAATTTATATGGGCAGTGAAGGTTAACTATACATTTCCTACTGCATTAAAGCAAGCTGATTAACTCTATCTTTTCTTTTTTCCCTAGTTCTCTTTTGAACAGTCTTTTTCCTGATAATTCTTTCTGGAATTTTTTAAATATTTTTTTGACCACCATATAAACCATTTTGACACTGACATATTTAATATATAAACTGAATAAGAGACTACAAAATTGAGTACAGCAGTTTTGTTTACTTGCAGCTGACTATATCTTTTGCATCACACGGGCGGTCGTTCCACCTGCGTTTGAAGCGGGACACGCAAACCATTAGCCCATTTGTGAAAGTAGAAGTCCCAGCTGATCTAGAAGGCCTAGATTTTAGTCACATATATGAAGGGACCCTTCAAAGTGAGTTAATTCTGTATAATGCACAATGTTATTGTTCTTGTTAGTACTGTAATGCAAGTTTACAGTTGTAAAATGTACTGAGTTATGTCACAAGAAGCAAATAATGTATTAATTTCTCTGGTCTTAATATTCATATTGGCACAAAAATGCACATTTTTGTTAAATGCATTTCAAAAAAAAAAATATATATAAATTTTAAATGCATCAGTGTGCTAACTTTCATGGTTAAGTTGATGGCTTTATGTTAACAGTTTTTGTTTCACTTGCAGATGACCCAGGGTCTAAGGTGTGGGGCAGCATACGGGATGGGGTATTTGAGGGTGTGATAGCCAGCGAGCGTGATGGCACCTTCTATGTTGAACATGCCCATAAGTACTTCCCACGTCATAATTCCACTCATGCGGGCTTCCACTCTGTTATATATCATAACGATCATGTGGATGACCCCTACACAAAAGTTCGGGAAGGGCACACCTCTGGTTGTGGGGCGACGGATGACGTGGCTGCCTGGATGGACAGTGTTCAAAACTCTGCAGATTTAGAAGAGGAGAAAGAAGCTGCAGCCAGGCGATACTTAGAAATGCCAGCCCACCTCCGTAGTCAGTACAAATACAAAAAATGGTTGGATACACAAGATAAATATAGAACGGTTCAAGAAGAAAGTGGATTTCATGGCATATATGACAGTATTCTAGATGATTATCACAACAAGTACAGTGAGGAAGTAAACTTGCGACATAAAAGAGCCGTTGGGATTGGCGTTGGAGAAGACAATAAGGGAACTTGTTCTCTCTCCATACAGACTGACCCCATGTTGTGGCATCATATATATAAACAGGTAAGCAGTCAATGTCTTCAAACTGAAGTTTTATATGGTATTTCATGATCTTCCTCTACTGCCTTCTTCACCTCAATTGCCCTCTTTAACTCTTCCTTCTTACATTTTGTCTTGGCGTATTTGGTAATACTTGCCTAACTGTACTTGCAAGTCATAGTTCCTGACTCTGCCTCTTACCTCAGTGTTGGCTTGTCTAAGATGTTTTATTCTTTATATCAAGAGATTTTTATAATTTAGAAATGACACATACAAGACAAAGTATGTGGAGAGAAAAAGCTAGGCTGAGAATGGTGAGGAAATGCATAAAAAGAGCCAATGAAAGAATGGGGTGAAACTATCAGTAAATTTGGCTGAAAATAAGAACAGTTTTGGAGGGAGATTAATAAGTTGAGAAAGCCTGGAGAGTAGATGGACTAGACAGTCAAAAATGAAAGTGGGAGACATTTGATTATGTGCTGGGAAGATGCAGAATATTTTAAGGGGCTGTTATATGTTGATAAAAGGGAAGCAGTGATTTCATGCATTGGACAAAGAGGAATAATATCTTTTAGGAGCAAGAAAGAGTCAGGTGTGTGTGTGTGTGTACTTGCCTAGATGTGATTGCAGGGGATGAGTCACAGCTTCTGTGTACGCGGATGATGGGGGAGCGCATGAGACAGTGGGTAGATTGAAAAGTGGGTAAAGCAGCTGGGACAAATGAGATTGAGATGTTAAATGCAGGTGGGGATGTAGTTTTCTGGATTGGTTAGCATATTTTTTCAATACAGTGGTGCTTAGTTTCATACAAAATTCGTTCCAGAAGGCTGTTCGAGTGCTGTTACCAAACGAATTTGTTCCCATAAGGAATAATGTAAATTAGATTAGTCTGTTTCAAACCCCAAAAATTATACTTAAAAATGCACTTACAATAATACACTTAAATAATTGTTCAAGTTGGGAGCTGTACGAAACTCGGGGTACCAATGTATTTGCATTAAAGAAGGGAAGGTATCTAAGGATATGCAAAGTTCATTTGTACAATGCAAAAGAAGGACAAGACAGTGAATAAGAATTATGGGGAAAAATGACTGTTTAGTCTTCTGGGTAAATTACATGGAAGGATTATTATTGATGGATTTAGGGTTAACATGCAAAATTAAGAAGGAGGATTTAGGAGGAGTATGTGTAGACAATGTTGTATACAAATGATCATTACTTAAGGGTAAAGAAGTGTTTGTTGCATTTATGGGTTTAGGACAGGAACCTAAGAGTACATGAACTGTTGTGAGTCTCATCATGGTGAGGATGTAAAAATAAGTCACTGGCATTTTGGGTTATCCTTGATTATTAACCTTCTGAGGGTAATAATCAGTGATACTACTATCACAGTATTATTACTGTATATTAAGGCATTTTATTATAATTATTACTTTTATTTATTTTTCATTTATGTACTGTGTCATGTGCATGCTGGAAAAACAAAATATTGATATTTTGTGTTTTTTTCACTCTGTCGCCAGGAGGGAAATGATAAGGAGAAGACGCGTGATGAGATCACAGCAATGATCTCGCAACACATAAAAGCGATAAACCATATATATGCTAATGTCAAGTTCAATGGCAAGTACAAACACAGAAACATCAGATTTGAAGTCCAGAGAATCAAGGTGAGCACAGTGCTGTATGATGCTTTATTTGGTATTTTAAGAAAATTGTATATAACCAACTAATCTTATGAGTTGCAAGTTAGGCTTGTAATTAAGACATATTACCGTTTTGAACTATAGTATCGGCGTCCCTTTGGCAAGACGGTGATGGTGTGAGTGATGATGGAAGTTTCTTCATTTTTTGGGTCACTTTGCCTTGTGGAAAATGACCAATGTGTTAATAAAAATAAAATGGTTCAAGGTGCAATTACCTACAGTATTTGTAATTAGCCAGACCTCTGTATTTGTGAGGGCTGCATTCTTGGAAACTTTCAAGTATGGAACAATATTCAGACATTCTCTTCAACACTAACAGCCTGGACGAGTAAGGAATGTAGTGTAGTAAATATTGGTCAGTGCTGCTAATACAGTACAGACTGGTTCCTTTATGGGTGCATAAATGCTATAAACACTATCGAGTGAGGCAGGCAGGCAGGTAAGGTGCTTCCTTGGTGTGGTATGGGAGGCAGAGGTAAAAGGGGAAAGGGGCATCCAGTACTATATGTACTAGTCCTTTTAGGAGATAAAAGTGTTAAGTTATATTCCTAAGGTTCATGAGTATCTGTACTAAGAAAAGTATTAGTTTATTTACTTTTATTGTTTTCTAGAGGGTGTAACAGCTTTTGTTACTATATTATAATTTGGCCACTCTATACAATTTAATGGGTCAGTACTCACTGCATGTCTGCTGTTTATTGGAGATATTTTGCAACTTCTGCCGAGCATCTTGCCTTCGTCGGGAGTGATTTCAGTGGCAAGATTTGGAACCATTCCTTACAGAATTTTCCAGGAGTAGATTTATAATGCATCTTTCTCGCTTGTGTTCCAAGGAGTACAGTTTGAGGGAGTCGGTATTCTCAGTAATTTGTGATGACTGAATTTATATGGACAGTGAAGGCTCCTTATGCATTCTCCAGATCTCTTAATTTTTTCTGCCAAAACTTTGACTACATTTATGTTATTAAACAGGTAAGTGAAAATTACTGAAGTGAATCTTAATGTGCAGACCAATACTTCCTTGTATTTCTGGTTTTTCCCTCAGTCACATTTAATGTACACAGGTATCCATATGTTGTTGTCAGATAGTCTTTAATATGGATCCGTGTGAAAGCTGTAAATATTACATTGGACTTGGTGAGAAGTCTGCCAATAAATGTTAATTTGCTGTGAATAACAAAAAGGCACAATGCCATGACTGGAACAATATACAAATCATCCGCACATAGGAGAGAGGAGCTTATGACGTTTTGGTCTGACTTGGACCATTTACGAAGCTCCTCTCTCCTATGTGTGGGTTATTTGTGTATTATTTTGTTCTGGTTTGCTTTAAGATCTTTGCAAACAAGAATCTTGACGTATTTGCTATGGAGAGAAAGTTTTAAGAGAGTTAGCAGCATTAATATCCACAGCTCTTATATACCAGATGCTGGCTCTGTTTCCGGTTCAACCAGGTGGTTATGCATTCTTATCATTACTTGCCAATCTTTTCTTTTTTGCTTCCTGGAGAAAAAATAAAATCTAATTTTTTAAGGACAAAAGATCTTAATTGAAGCACTGTACTGTATCTTTTTTTATTATTAGCGAAGGAGAATGTTGGAGCTTATTGTATCCATAGATGTGGAGATTTAGTCAAAAACATCAGCAAGAGCTTAGTGTATTCATTAAATTCCTGTATAAGTATAGTGAGCTATAATAGTGTATTTTGTTTCAGATTGACGATGATAAGCCATGTCGTGCTAATTATGTGGGCGAGACCAACAAATTTTGTAAAGCTAATGTAGATGTAAGTAACTTTCTCAACTTGCATTCCCAAAAGAAGCATGACGACTTCTGTCTGGCATACGTGTTCACCTTCAGAGATTTCACTGGAGGTACTCTTGGGCTGGCTTGGGTTGCATCACCTTCAGGTAATTTGTGGCCTACCTACTTGTTAAAATACTGGTTAAACATTAATAAGTTTCCAAAAATATTTGTTGATTCACACCCATTTATATTGTCTACACACCCATCAGGATGGATCTTGACACTCGTGTTGGTAAACTCCTCTCTTAACTTGCAGGCGCCTCTGGGGGCATATGTGAAAAGTACAAAACCTACACCGAGAACTTGGGAGGCTTCCGTCATTCTGAAAAGCGTTCCCTAAATACTGGCATCATAACATTCCTCAACTACAACTCTAGGGTGCCACCCAAAGTTTCTCAGCTCACTTTAGCTCATGAGATTGGCCATAATTTTGGCTCACCCCATGACTTTCCTGAGACTTGCAAACCAGGAGGGCTGCAGGGAAACTTCATTATGTTCTCGTCAGCCACGAGTGGAGATCGCCTCAACAACGACAAATTTTCCCCTTGTTCTGTTCGCAACATTTCCTTGGTGCTCGATGCTATTTCAGAAAAGAGAAGAACGAATTGTTTCACTGAGAATAATGGTGCCTTCTGTGGTAACAAGATTGTTGAGGAAGGGGAGGAGTGTGATTGTGGTTTTGACATGGATGAATGCCAAGAAAAATGCTGTTATCCACTTAAAATATCAGCAGCTGATAAGATGCTAAACCCTTCAGCCAAAGAATGTACACGCAAGAACAACACACGGTGCAGGTAATGATCTCCCAGATTTTCTAATTCCATTCCCTGTTCCATTCATTATACACCAACCCTTCAATTTAACAGATTTCAGGAATGCAGGACAAACTCTGCTGGCTCAGCTGATTTGGAAACGTGTCTTGTTATCTATAGAATTGTCGGTTATTGTTACAATCAATCACAGGAAAACAGTTTAGTTTCCAGCCACCATAACTGTCATTACCAGCCACTTACTTTCCCTATTAGTCTGTTGAACCAAGGGTTGACTGTATCTCAATGTATTATTCCTAATAATGTATATACTATACATGTATGTACTGTTTTTCTTGAAGGTCTTCCTAATTTTCTTTACCTTACATTATCCCATCAATATACAGTATACTGTACTGTCTTCGTTTTATGTCATTATTTGTTGCTTAGTTCTTTTGTTTATCCATCTTCTTTCTGTACATTCTTGAAAAAAAAATAAAAAAAATCCCACATGTTGGCCACGTTTGGTGGTCAACACGTGGGAAGTTTTTTTTTTTTGCATAAGTCCTTTTGCAATTATAAATGCTCAGTCAAGTGTCTTTATAACTCTGGAAGATATTTTCTGTGCCTGGGGAGGAGTATACTTGTGGGATGAAATGTGAATGGATAGAATGCCTGTTTAACCTAGTACTGGGCCTTGGGGGGCATTGACCCTCAGAACACTCTCAAGGTAATGATCATATTTCTCTCCCACAGTTTGCAGGGTCTTTTCCTTAACTACATCTAGGTAACTGACATCATAATATTACTTTAGTCACTGGTTCTTCCAGTACCTAGCAAGAACGAACTACAGTGGTACTCCAAGTTTCAAACTTATATCATTCCTGAATGCTGTTTGAGTGCCAATACCAAACGAATTTGTTCCCATAAGGAATAATGTAAATGAGATTAGATTAGTCCATTTCAGACCCCCAAAAATACACTTACAAACACACTTTCACAAATACACTTACATAGTTGTTCGAGTTGGAAGCAGTTCAAAACTCGGGGTACCACTTTACAGGTATTATAATGTTAGCTCAAGAATAGGCAGATACTTTGAAAATAATTTTGGCAGTTTAAAACCTTTTGATATAGCTTTGTGGTCTTTGTCTGTATTTACTGTTATATATATATATATATGTATTCTCAAATAATTTTGCCCTCTACAGTACGTAGCGGGTGTTTCCTTTCCGACAGACTTGGAGAACTTTATTGTTTGTTTTATGGAAAGTAAGGCTTAATTTTTTTCCCCTTATGTTCACTTTGTCAGAATCCTGCATCTACATGTATCATCAGGTATAACTGAAAACAGTGGTTTATATAACATGAGTAGGCAGATGATGATAGTTGGGATCATATTACTGTAAAAAAAAAAAAAAAAATCTTTCAGCCCTAGTGAAGGACCGTGTTGTGACCGTGAAAAGTGTACCTTTGTGCAGGACATCCAGTGCCACACTGAGACAGACTGCGAAGAATCTGCCTATTGTGAAGGAGATAAGGCATCTTGCCCTCAACCAGTTCCAAAAGAGGAATACAAGGAATGCAATGAAGGCACAAAGGTAGGACTATTGAAGTTCTGTGACCAGCAAAATGTCTAACAAGTTGCTATATACTCTACATCAATATTACCTAACCATTTTACATTTAAATTTCTAGGAATGCTTAAGTGGTATGAAACACATTTAGTGCATAATACCTATTTGCAAGAGTTGTCCTTCCTAGATTCTTTGATGTTATATCTTTGCTCTACACTGCCTATTTTTGTCGGTCACTTTTAATATATTGTATTAGATGTGATTCTTTGGGATAACTTCTATGAAAGTATCCAAAAATGGAAATTTGATTAAAATAGTTGAATTAAATTACTGTTTATTAGAAATAATTGGTTAATCATTGATGTCTCTAAAGTAATTGAAGTGTAAAAGAAGTCATTAATAGTTTGCTTCTGTGACTATCCTCAGGTGTGCACCAAGGGAAAATGTAGTGGGTCAATCTGCCTTGCTAAAGGAATGAAGGAATGTTTCCTCACTTCTGACCGTGTACATGACAAGAAGAAGCTTTGCGAGATAGCTTGCCAGATTGGGAACGACAGCTCGAGCTGCAAGTCCACATCAGAGTTGAAAGATGTGTTTGGTGGTGGACCTGTGTTTATGAGGCCAGGAGCACCATGCAATAACTTCCAGGTGAGATGTTACTGCAGTTAATGTTTTACTCTTGGTTACTTGAAATGTTAGGCTCAGTGCATGCTGATATTGCTGCTGTTCTGTGCTGGGAAAGATGTTATGTATTAGTTTTAACATGCTGGCTACAGTCTAAAAGGTTTAAATTTTGTAACATCGCCTACAAACTGAGGGTGTATTAATTTTTTCACTAATTTTAATTTTACAAGAAATTATGTGTCGTCAATTTCTGTAGAATCTGATGTAACATTAGGTTAAACTTAAAAGATTTACATTATAATGATTAAAATGCATTGCCATTCAACTTGTATTATTTTGTACTACATACTATATTGTAAAAGGATAAAAATAATCGACCTGAGATGTTATAAAATGCCAATTACTCATTTCCTCCCAATAAATTGCTTGTACAGTAAACCATTGCTGTCACCATTTCACGCTTGTATGTTAAGATTGGAACATTGTCCTTCGTGCATAACAGGATATATATACAAGAAGGCCCCACTTACACAGCAGGTCAGGTTCTGGGCTACCACCGTAAAGTGCAACATAGTCTTTTTTTACTTTCAGATGCATCTAAAAGCCTGATAACACATGTTTACACTATCACATATTAAGTGAGCGATAGTACATATACAGTACACACATTACTTCTTCTTTCAACGCACCAGCCATATCCCACTGAGGTGGGGCGGCCCAAATGGGCAATGGTTTTAAGTTGGAAAAATTCAGATTCAGGAAGGATATAGGAAAGTACTGGTTTGGTAATAGAGTTGTGGATGAGTGGAACAAACTCCCAAGTACAGTTATAGAGGCCAGAACGTTGTGTAGCTTTAAAAATAGGTTGGATAAATACATGAGTGGATGTGGGTGGGTGAGAGTTGGACCTGATAGCTTGTGCTACCAGGTCGGTTGCCGTGTTCCTCCCTTAAGTCAATGTGATCTGACCTGACTAGGTTGGGTGCATTGGCTTAAGCCGGTAGGAGACTTGGACCTGCCTCGCATGGGCCAGTAGGCCTTCTGCAGTGTTCCTTCGTTCTTATGTTCTTATGTTCTTAAAAGGAAAAACGAAAGTTTCGTCTTTTAAATTTAGTAATACATACAGGAGAAGGGGTTACTAGCCCCTTGCTCCTGGCATTTTAGTCACCTCTTACGACATGCATGGCTTACGGAGGAAGAATTCTGTTCCACTTCCCCATGGAGAACACATTACTTGCCTTAAAATATTTTTTTCCTTAGCTTATGGTGAGTGATAAATATATATATAGTAGGAAGTCTTGAGTAAGTGAAGAATGGGTATAATTGAAACCTGCTTCATTAGGAAAACAGTAAAGTGAAGCACTTTAAAGTGGGGCCTGCCTGTATTCAGGTGTGTATCTGTGTATATACACAGTTTACCTTAAACCTTGTTTTAGGGCTTAAAGCATTCTTGACTGGTGGTGAACAAGCGATATGCAGCCTTGTAGTGATAGGCTTTAAAGCCTATCAGTCACAATACACTAGGAGCTAAGACACTGCTAGTGTATTGGTAGTAATTCTTCCAGGGAAGTACTACCGTCCTGCCAGATGACTGTGAAACAGAAACCTGTAACTGTTTTGCATGATGATAGGATTGCTGGTTTCTTTTTCTGTCTCATAAACACGCTGGATAACAGGGATATCTTGCTACTCCTACTTACACTTTGGTCACACTTCACAGACACGCACATGTATATATATATACATACATCTAGGTTTTTCTCCTTTTTCTAAATAGCTCTTGTTCCTCTTTATTTCTTCTATTGTCCATGGGAAAGTGGAAAAGAATCTTTCCTCCGTAAGCCATGCGTTCGTATGAGGCGACTAAAATGCCGGGAGCAATGGGCTAGTAACCCCTTCTCCTGTAGACATTTACTAAAAAAGAGAAGAAGAAAAACTTTATAAAACTGGGATGCTTAAATGTGCGTGGATGTAGTGCGGATGACAAGAAACAGATGATTGCTGATGTTATGAATGAAAAGAAGTTGGATGTCCTGGCCCTAAGCGAAACAAAGCTGAAGGGGGTAGGGGAGTTTCGGTGGGGGGAAATAAATGGGATTAAATCTGGAGTATCTGAGAGAGTTAGAGCAAAGGAAGGGGTAGCAGTAATGTTGAATGATCAGTTATGGAAGGAGAAAAGAGAATATGAATGTGTAAATTCAAGAATTATGTGGATTAAAGTAAAGGTTGGATGCGAGAAGTGGGTCATAATAAGCGTGTATGCACCTGGAGAAGAGAGGAATGCAGAGGAGAGAGAGAGATTTTGGGAGATGTTAAGTGAATGTATAGGAGCTTTTGAACCAAGTGAGAGAGTAATTGTGGTAGGGGACCTGAATGCTAAAGTAGGAGAAACTTTTAGAGAGGGTGTGGTAGGTAAGTTTGGGGTGCCAGGTGTAAATGATAATGGGAGCCCTTTGATTGAACTTTGTATAGAAAGGGGTTTAGTTATAGGTAATACATATTTTAAGAAAAAGAGGATAAATAAGTATACAAGATATGATGTAGGGCGAAATGACAGTAGTTTGTTGGATTATGTATTGGTAGATAAAAGACTGTTGAGTAGACTTCAGGATGTACATGTTTATAGAGGGGCCACAGATATATCAGATCACTTTCTAGTTGTAGCTACACTGAGAGTAAAAGGTAGATGGGATACAAGGAGAATAGAAGCATCAGGGAAGAGAGAGGTGAAGGTTTATAAACTAAAAGAGGAGGCAGTTAGGGTAAGATATAAACAGCTATTGGAGGATAGATGGGCTAATGAGAGCAGAGGCAATGGGGTCGAAGAGGTATGGGGTAGGTTTAAAAATGTAGTGTTAGTGTTCAGCAGAAGTTTGTGGTTACAGGAAAGTGGGTGCGGGAGGGAAGAGGAGCGATTGGTGGAATGATGATGTGAAGAGAGTAGTAAGGGAGAAAAAGTTAACATATGAGAAGTTTTTACAAAGTAGAAGTGATGCAAGGAGGGAAGAGTATATGGAGAAAAAGAGAGAGGTTAAGAGAGTGGTGAAGCAATGTAAAAAGAGAGCAAATGAGAGAGTGGGTGAGATGTTATCAACAAATTTTGTTGAAAATAAGAAAAAGTTTTGGAGTGAGATTAACAAGTTAAGAAAGCCTAGAGAACAAATGGATTTGTCAGTTAAAAATAGGAGAGGAGAGTTATTAAATGGAGAGTTAGAGGTATTGGGAAGATGGAGGGAATATTTTGAGGAATTGTTAAATGTTGATGAAGATAGGGAAGCTGTGATTTCGTGTATAGGGCAAAGAGGAACAACATCTTGTAGGAGTGAGGAAGAGCCAGTTGTGAGTGTGGGGGAAGTTCGTGAGGCAGTAGGTAAAATGAAAGGGGGTAAGGCAGCTGGGATTGATGGGATAAAGATAGAAATGTTAAAAGCAGGTGGGGATATAGTTTTGGAGTGGTTGGTGCAATTATTTAATAAATGTATGGAAGAGGGTAAGGTACCTAGGGATTGGCAGAGAGCATGCATAGTTCCTTTGTATAAAGGCAAAGGGGATAAAAGAGAGTGCAAAAATTATAGGGGGATAAGTCTGTTGAGTATACCTGGCAAAGTGTATGGTAGAGTTATTATTGAAAGAATTAAGAGTAAGACAGAGAATAGGATAGCAGATGAACAAGGAGGCTTTAGGAAAGGTAGGGGGTGTGTGGACCAGGTGTTTACAGTGAAACATATAAGTGAACAGTATTTAGATAAGGCTAAAGAGGTCTTTGTGGCATTTATGGATTTGGAAAAGGCGTATGACAGGGTGGATAGGGGGGCAATGTGGCAGATGTTGCAGGTGTATGGTGTAGGAGGTAGGTTACTGAAAGCAGTGAAGAGTTTTTACGAGGATAGTGAGGCTCAAGTTAGAGTATGTAGGAAAGAGGGAAATTATTTCCCAGTAAAAGTAGGCCTTAGACAAGGATGTGTGATGTCACCATGGTTGTTTAATATATTTATAGATGGGGTTGTAAGAGAAGTAAATGCGAGGGTCTTGGCAAGAGGCGTGGAGTTAAAAGATAAAGAATCACACATGAAGTGGGAGTTGTCACAGTTGCTCTTTGCTGATGACACTGTGCTCTTGGGAGATTCTGAAGAGAAGTTGCAGAGATTGGTGGATGAATTTGGTAGGGTGTGCAAAAGAAGAAAATTGAAAGTGAATACAGGAAAGAGTAAGGTTATGAGGATAACAAAAAGATTAGGTGATGAAAGATTGGATATCAGATTGGAGGGAGAGAGTATGGAGGAGGTGAATGTATTCAGATATTTGGGAGTGGACGTGTCAGCGGATGGGTCTATGAAAGATGAGGTGAATCATAGAATTGATGAGGGGAAAAGGGTGAGTGGTGCACTTAGGAGTCTGTGGAGACAAAGAACTTTGTCCTTGGAGGCAAAGAGGGGAATGTATGAGAGTATAGTTTTACCAACGCTCTTATATGGGTGTGAAGCATGGGTGATGAATGTTGCAGTGAGGAGAAGGCTGGAGGCAGTGGAGATGTCATGTCTGAGAGCAATGTGTGGTGTGAATATAATGCAGAGAATTCGTAGTTTGGAAGTTAGGAGGAGGTGCGGGATTACCAAAACTGTTGTCCAGAGGGCTGAGGAAGGGTTGTTGAGGTGGTTCGGACATGTGGAGAGAATGGAGCGAAACAGAATAACTTCAAGAGTGTATCAGTCTGTAGTGGAAGGAAGGCGGGGTAGGGGTCGGCCTAGGAAAGGTTGGAGGGAGGGGCTAAAGGAGGTTTTGTGTGCGAGGGGCTTGGACTTCCAGCAGGCATGCGTGAGCGTGTTTGATAGGAGTGAATGGAGACAAATGGTTTTTAATACTTGACGTGCTGTTGGAGTGTGAGCAAAGTAACATTTATGAAGGGGTTCAGGGAAACCGGCAGGCCGGACTTGAGTCCTGGTGATGGGAAGTACAGTGCCTGCACTCTGAAGGAGGGGTGTTAATGTTGCAGTTTAAAAACTGTAGTGTAAAGCACCCTTCTGGCAAGACAGTGATGGAGTGAATGATGGTGGAAGTTTTTCTTTTTCGGGCCACCCTGCCTCGGTGGGAATAGGCCAGTGTGATAATAAAAAAAAAAATTATGAAGCAGATATTATGAAAAATTGGGTGTCAATCTGAGCAATATTAACACTTTCTTCTACTGTACTTTCCTATACGTTTGTATTAAGTACTTTTACACTTAGTGTAAAATATATTTTGTATGGTGAAAGACTGGGTTGTGGTAGCACTGGTTCTTGAAACAGTCACAAGGTAGAAACCAAATAGGCAGAAGTCAATATTCTATAATTTAAAGATTTTGTTTTGTCCTTTTGAGTAACATACATTTACAAATAGTAATTTTTTTTTAGGGTTACTGTGATGTCTTCCAAAAATGCCGTGCAGTAGATGCAGAAGGACCATTAGCCCGCCTAAAAAACCTACTATTCAACCAGGACACCCTGAACAGTGTTGCAGAATGGATTACAGTAAGTTAACTTAGGATTTTTTATTTTCAATAAAGCTTGCCTCTTTATGTAAGTACAGTGGACCCTCGGTTATCGGACGTAATCCATTCCAGAAGGTCGGCTTAAAAGCGAAATGGCCTAAAACTGAAATAATATTTCCCATAAGAATTAATGTAAATACAATTGATCTGTTCCAGACGTTTCAGACACAAAAAAATAATTTTTTTAAATAATTTTACACAAAACAATGAAAACTAAATAAAATAAATACATGAACAGTTAAATCAGCATTACATACCTTTATTGAAGAATCTTGTTGTCGTATGGAAGACGGGGAGGAGAGAGAGAGAGAGAGAGAGTTGGGGTTATTGTTTGGAAGGGGAATCCCCCTCCATAAGGACTTCAGGTATCACAGTGCTCTCTGGGGTTACTTCCCTTCCTGCCTGCTACACTCCCTGCATGCCTGCTATACTCCCTACCTTCCTCCTACTCTCCCTGCTACACCTTGCCTTCCTACTACACTCCCTGCCTGTCTGCTACACTCCCTCCCTCCATGCTACGCTCCCTGCCTCCCTTTCACACTCCCTGTTTCCCTGCTACACCCCACATCAGCTTCCTTGATTTGTTCTTTCTTTGCCAGGATAGAAGTGATCATTGATTTGTTTTTCCCATACATCCTGGCAAGCTCAAGCACTCAAAGGCAACTCATATTTTTTAACAATTTCCTTCTTCAATTCCATGGTGTTTCTCACTTTCTTTACCAAAGGAACTTTACTAGGGACTTTCTTTGGGACCATGGTTACTTATTTCTTAGTTGCACTTAATGAATAACCACCAAAAACAATGGAAACGTTTGGATGAATAAGCAGAAGCTTCCTCACTCGCCCAGAGACACAGCAAGACTGATGCCAGCTCCTGGTGGCCGGCCGCTGACTCGTACCATACGGCTGATAAGCGGAATAACGGCTGATTAACGGAAGCCAAAAAATCAGCCGATAACCGAGGGTCCACTGTATGTTTAAGTAATGTGTATAATTCTTAATTATCTATAAAAATAATGTAAATAACTATGCCTGCAGTATGTAATTGTATAAATAGTTTTTCAGAATAGTCGTAATAGTTAAGAGTTATTTACCAGTGGTTTTAACCTGGGGTAATAACTGATGTAAGGGGAAAAGTGTGAATGTTTCCACTCCCAGAGTTTGCATCTGGGCTGCAAAACTTCCTTTACCCCCCCCCATATTTCCTAGGGAGACCCCCCCTTCCCTACTGCCTTCCCTCCAGTACAGATTTATAAACCCTCTAAGTCATCCTGTTATGTCTCACCCTCTCTACATGTCCGAACTACTTTGTCAACCTCTATTCAGCTTTCTGGATAATACTTTTAGTAATCCTGCACTTCCTAATTGCCAAACTATGAATTTGTTGCACAATACTTACACCACACTTTTTTCCTCAGACACAACATCTCTAGCCTCCTCCTTGCTGCAACATTCAAAGCCCATGATTCAGACCCATATAAGTGTTGGTACCACAGTGCTCTCACAGTCCCCTCTTGGTCTCCACAGATTCCTCAATTCACCACCCATCTTTTTTTTCTTCATTTCCATGGATCGCCTCATCTTTCATATAATCATCCGCCAGTAAGTCCACTCCCAAATATCTGAACACATTCATTTCATTTATACTCCCTCCATGTTAGCATTTCCTTTACTAAATGGAATAAATTGAAAGTTAGTGCTACAACCATAGGAAATTTAATGAAATTATGTGAAGGACATCTTAACGAGGACAATAACTACGAATTGGTAATTACACTGATATAGAATTTTTAGAAATTTCCTAACGTCTCCCAATAAGTTTGCCCAAATTCTTCAGTAAAAAAAGTTTGTCTATTTTAATCAGTAATATAGAGTATTAATGCAAGTATTATTCCTCACTATCCAGATAGTTTTATCTTGACCTGTTTCTTGTAGCTACAGTAATAAGACTAATGTTAATTAGCCACACTTGTATCATAACTTTTAATTATCCTTTCTGTATTAGGCAAATCACTGCATAATCAGCCACTTTACAAGAGGTTTTTAATTCTTTTTTAATGTATAATAATGCTTTTTCAGCAATACTGGTATGCTGTGATGCTTCTTGGAGTTGGATTTGTAGTATTCATGGGGATTTTCATCAAATGCTGTGCAGTTCACACTCCCTCCAGCAATCCTCGCAAACCACCTGCTCGCTCTATCACAGAAACCCTCAGAAGACCTGTCAACACACTAAGGAGAGTCAAGGTTAGTACAGTAATGCTATTTACTCATGAAATCATAATAACACTATAGCAAGCAAATCACAGGAGATTCATCTGTTTAAATTTGCCTTTGTGATCACACTGAGGCCCATGCTAACCTCCCTACGGTGTATAAATATGTCCCTAGTTGGATGAATTTTATTGTAGCCAGCTGGCCCAGTGGCTTATGCACTGACCTGGAGTTTTATGACTCGCTTGCCATGGGTTTAAACCCCTCACCTGTTCTGTGTTTTTTTATGGTACAGTGGACCCTCGGTTATCGGCCGTAATCTGTTCCAGAAGGCCGGCCTAAAAGCGAAATGGCCTAAAACTGAAATATTTCCCATAAGAATTAATGTAAGTACAATTAATCTGTTCCAGACACACAAAAAATATTTTTTTTAAAGATTAATTATAGTTTTACATACACAAAACAGTGAGAACTAAAGAAAATAAATACATGAAGAATCAAATCAGTACATATTACATAACTTCATTGAAGACTCTTGTTGGCTTATGGAAGATAGGGAGGAGGAGAGAGGAAGTTGGGGTTATTGTTTGGAAGGGGAATCCCCCTTCATAATGACTTCAGGTAACAAGTCTCTCTCTGGCATTACTTCCTTTCTTTGTCTTTTAATGCCACTAGGACCAGCTTGAGAGTCACTGGACACCTGTTGCACAAAATAACTGTCCAGAGTGGTCTGTTTCTGGGGTTTTTTTAAGATTTCCCCAAAGTGGGACAAGGTTTTGTCACTGAACATGTTGCAGATATGGCTTGGTCAGGGTGGTATTTCTCAATGAAAGCTTGCACCCTACTCCACATTGCACAAACCTCCTTAATCTCTGAAGAAGGCACCTCCTTCCCTCCCTCTTCCTCCTCCTCTGAAGCAAGTTCCTCAGCTGTGGTCTGTTGCTGTTCTAGATGAAGCTCTTGCAGCTCTTCAATGGTTAGCTCTTCTCTGTGGTCCACCAACTCTTCCACATCCTTGCCACTAACCTCTAACCCCATGGACTTCCCCAATGAAACAATACTTTCCACAACAGGCTTAGGGTCCTCATCCACAAACCCTTCAAAATCCCTCTCTTGGACACAATCTGGCCACAATTTTCTCCAAGCAGAGTTCAAAGTCCTGGAAGTCACTCCCTGCAAAGCCTTACCTATAAGGCTTATGCAGTGGAGGATAGTGAAGTGATTCCTCCAGAACTCTCTCAAGGTCAAATGGGTGTTCGAGGTCACTTCAAAGCACCTTTGAAACACTGCTTTTGTGTAGAGTTTTTTGAAGTTAGAAATGACCTACTGGTCCATGGGCTGGATGAGAGGAGTGGTGTTAGGAGGCAAGAACTTCACTGTGATGAAACTGAAGTCCTTAAACAATTGGTCTTCAAAGTCTGGAGGATGAGCAGGAGCATTGTCCAGTTCCAGGAGGCACTTGAGTGGCAATTTCTTTTCCAGGAGGTATTTTTTCACACTGTGGCCAAACACATCATCGACCCACTCTTTGAAAATTTGCCTTGTGACCGATGCCTTATTGTTAGCTTTCCACATCACACACAGTTTACTCTTGAAGGCATTGTTTTTCTTGAACACACTGGGATTTTCAGAGTGATACACCAGTAAAAGCTTCACTCTGAAATTTCCACTAGCGTTAGCACAGAACAAAAGAGTAAGCCTGTCCTTCATAGGCTTGTATCCTGGCAGTGCCTTTTCCTCCTTAGTAATGTAGGTCCTCATTGGCATTTTCTTCCAGAAGAGGCCTGTTTTGTCACAACTGAACACTTGTTGGGGAAAGAATCATACAGCCTTTATGTACCCTTGGAACTCCTGCATGAATTTTTCAGTCGCACATTTGTCAGAACTTGCAGCCTTGCCATGCCTTACCTCACTGTGTATGCCACAATGCTCCGTAAATCTCTCAAACCAGCCTTTGCTGACCCTAAACTCACTCACAGCATCATTTGTTCCACACATTTTATTTACAAGATCTGCATGCAACTACCTTGCCTTCTCTTGAATAATTGACTCCACAACACTGTCTCCCGCTAATTATTTTTCGGTGATCCACAAGAACAATAACTTATAGGTGACCTTTGTTTCGTCATCACATTTACTCCTTTCACCCCATCAGCTTCCTTGATTTGTTCTTTCTTTGCCAGGATAGAAGTGATTGTTGATTTGTTTTTCCCATACATCCTGGCAAGCTCAAGCACTCGAAGGCAACTCATATTTTTCAACAATTTCCTTCTTCAATTCCATGGTGTTTCTCACTTTCTTTACCGAAGGAACTTTACTAGGGATTTTATTTGGGCCCATGGTTACTTATTTCACAGTTACACTTAATAAATAACCAACAAAAATAATGGAAATGTTTGGATGAATAAGCAGAAGCTTCCTCACTTGCCCAGAGACACAGCAAGACTGACCCCAGCGCCTGGCGGTCGGCTGCTGATGTGTACCATACGGCCGATAACCAGAAGCTGAAAAATCGGCTGATAACTGATTTGGCCGATAAGTGGAACGGCCGATAACCAAGGTTCCACTGTTTACTTTTGCTGTTTTTTTTTTATTGATATTTATTGTCTACTACCAGGAGAAATTGTTGTAATATTGTGCAGAACTGATTTTAGACTTAAGGGGTTACCAGGATTTAATATCATGGATTTCATTGTTTGTCACTAGCGCCATCGACAAGGTCCAAGTCCGAATGTTCAAGCAGGAGCAGCAGCAGCGCCACAAAACCAGCACCACCATCACCATCATCACAACCAGCCAGGACCCTCGCATCCCGGTAGAGGTGGTGAAAGAGAAGCAGAACGTCCAAAACCTCCAGGAGGTAAAAGATCAAGTCGAGCATATAGTGACGATCCCCCTCCGCCATATCCAGGAAACCCAAGACATTCTGTCAGTCCTCCAAACCCAGGGAACTCTGTCACCCCTGCCAATCGTGCTGGACCCACCCGGCATGGCTATGGGGAGGGCCGAGGACATTATAATAGACCCAAAGGTTAGTGTTAAAATTTATACATGAGCCTGAATTCAGCTTAAAAATTTATAGTGTATGTATGACACACGCACACATTGCCTCAATATTTTAACCATCCAAAACCATATAAATTTCTTTGAATTGAATACAGTTAAGCCATCCTATTTAAAGCACAATATATTGATTATGATTTTTTTATTTTAACGAGTTGCGTTGTTTGATTTGGTTTTAGGTGGTGTTTTATTTGTTGTTTTAAGTGCTTGCTTTTTTCTCTTGGAAATACTGCCTTGTGTGTGTGTACTAGTGATAGTGCATGTTTTTGTAATGTATCACACAACCCAGTTATGCAGTTATAATATTTATTGGCTACAGAGAACTAATTATACTTAAACACAGTGGACCCCCGACTTACGATATTAATTCATTCCAGAAGTCTGTTCGGGTGCCGTTACCGAACGAATTTGCTCCCATAAGGAATATTGTAAATTAGATTAGTCCGTTTCAGACCCCGAAAAATACACTTACAGAAGCACTTACAAAAACACACTTACATAATTATTTGAGTTGGGAGCTGATCGTAAGTCGGGGGTCCACTGTATAAATTTTGGTTGCTTGCAATGTGATGACACTTGATGTTAAGTATTTAGTAGAGATATTATGTTTGGTCATTTAGAGAGAATGGATCAAAGTAGAATGACATGGAAAGCATATAAATCTATAGGGGAAGGAAGGCGGGGTAGGGGTCGTCCTCGAAAGGGTTGGAGAGAGGGGGTAAAGGAGGTTTTGTGGGTAAGGGGCTTGGACTTCCAGCAAGCGTGCGTGAGCGTGTTAGATAGGAGTGAATGGAGACGAATGGTACTTGGGACCTGACGATCTGTTGGAGTGTGAGCAGGGTAATATTTAGTGAAGGGATTCAGGGAAACCGGTTATTTTCATATAGTCGGACTTGAGTCCTGGAAATGGGAAGTACAATGCCTGCACTTTAAAGGAGGGGTTTGGGATATTGGCAGTTTGGAGGGATATGTTGTGTATCTTTATATGTGTATGCTTCTAGACTGTTGTATTCTGAGCACCTCTGCAAAAACAGTGATAATGTGCGAGTGTGGTGAAAGTGTTGAATGATGATGAAAGTATTTTCTTTTTGGGGATTTTCTTTCATTTTTGGGTCACCCTGCCTCGGTGGGAGACGGCCGACTTGTTGAAAAAAAAAAAAAAAAAAAATTATGTTCAGGAGACTGCACAGCAGGTTTTCATGAATAGAGCAAACTATCATAAGCTGCTGTTGTGAAGAACGTAAAGTGTTTCACACTTTATGCAGTGGATGCATTCTAGGCCCCCAGCACGTGAACGTGGTGAACTCAGTTTAGCATGTAAAATGTTGGGATATGTTCTGAGATTTATAAAATCCACCTTTATTTCTGAATTAGGTAAAACAAAATTACTGGGAAAGATTGGGTGAGAGGAGGATTTATATAACATGGGCTGCTGGGGCTACTGCATTGCTCCTCAGTTTTAATCAGGAAAGTAATGAGTAAGCAATAGAGTTGTGGGGAGAATGGTTGAGAAGAGTATGACTTGCTTAATACTGGCTAGTACTGTACTAGATATATTAATATAAATTACTGATATTTAAAGGCTTATAATTAATCAAGTGGTGCTGTGCTTGAGGACTGCATACTTTTGATATACCTCTGAAGCGTTTCGAGAGTTACTCTACTCTCTAAGCCCGGCCATGGGCCAGGCTCGTCTGGTGCTTGCCTGGTCATCCAGGCTGTTGCTGCTGGAGGTTCGCTTCCCCACATATCCATCACAGCCTGGTTGATCTGGCACCTGTATAAGAGGAGGTTTTGTGTTTGAGGGACTTAGACTTCCAACAAACATGTGGAGATAAATGGTTTTCATGACTTGATGTGTTGTTGTAGTGTGAGCAAAGTAACATTTATGAAGGGATTCAGGGAAACTGGTTAGCTGGACTTGAGTCCTGGAGGTGGGAAGTACAGTGCCTATACTCTGGAGGAGTGGGGATATTTGCAGTTTCGAACCATAGTATCAGCACCCCTCTGGCAAGACAGTGATGGAGTGAATGATGGTGAAAATGAAATGTTTCATCTTATGGGTTACCCTGCCTCAGTGGGAGATGACCAGTTTGTTAAAAAAAATAAAAAAATAAAAATGAACTGACTTGCATGAGTGAGCCGTGTCATGTCAAATTTTGAACCCCCAGTGTGGAGCTTCTACTTTGTCTTTGCTTGGCTCATACACACTTACATATACAGTGGACCCCCGGTTAACGATATTTTTTCATTCCAGAAGTATGTTCAGGTGCCAGTACTGACCGAATTTGTTCCCATAAGGAATATTGTGAAGTAGATTAGTCCATTTCAGACCCCCAAACATACACGTACAAACGCACTTACATAAATACACTTACATAATTGGTCGCATTGGGAGGTGATCCTTAAGCGGGGGTCCACTGTACTGCTGTTGTGTGCATTGTGTACTGTACTGCTGCTTTTCTTGTAGGATCAAAGGATCAACACGTTTGCTGAGTAACTTTTAAAAACATTGAAAATAAACACCTACCTGTGGATGTCTGTATGTATAGTACGTATTCAGTAACTCATAATATCTTGTAATGCATGATTGATGAAGGCTCAAGTTAAACGTATTTGGGATCAGTCAGTCTGTTTGAAGCAGCCTGAAGTAAGTATTTCGTACTTTCTTAAATTTTGTCAAATAATGTACACAGTATCGGTGGGAAACCATTCTGTTTGAGGGGAGGAGAGGGAAGATGCATCATTGTAGATAATTTGTAATATCAAGTGCATAATTAGTGTGGTTCCTTGATGTTTACACTCCATTATCAGTGGTATATCTTTGAAAAATTGCTAGGACAAGCAACTGACATGGTTAAGCTTTTGGATAAAGTTGAAGTGTGAATATTAATAAAGATTTGTAGATTCATTTAGCAAATAAGTAGGTACTAGACACACACAAAACAATTTAACTTAACAATTTCATCATTGGTCATTGGAATTCTTGGCTTAGCAGCAAAATGTTCAGTAACTTTGCTATAAAATTCTGGTGGCCATTGAGCTGTCAGCAGTATCTGTGTGATTGATCAAGCAAGCACCAGGCAAGGCTGGCCCAGGGCCAGCCTGTGAGAGTAGAAAACTCTCACAAGATCTTTCAAAAATATATCAGGAGGACTAAGTTTTGCAGATTTTCTTGAGCTTTAAAGTTTTTTAAGCAAGTTTGAATTATTTTCAAAGCAGAGGCTAGGCTCAACTTTTTCAGTCATTCAGCTCCATAAAATTTAAAATTTGTTAGTTTTATATTTAAATCTTCTGATACACAAAAACTGTGTGGTTCAAAAATATTCATACTTTCATCTTTTGAGAGTACAGTGGACCCCCGCATAACGATCACCTCCGAATGCGACCAATTATGTAAGTGTATTTATGTAAGTGCGTTTGTACATGTATGTTTGGGGGTCTGAAATGGACTAATCTACTTCACAATATTCCTTATGGGAACAAATTCGGTCAGTACTGGCACCTGAACATACTTCTGGAGTGAAAAAATATCGTTAACCGGGGGTCCACTGTATTTGATGGTCAGCAAACTCTTGACTCGCTTCAACATCCAGGAACCTTCTCACAATCAGTGTACATTTGATTGTTTTCTTTTAAGCTAATGTTCTGTTTAGGAATATGCCTGCCATTTTCCATATCTTTCTTATTTGCGAAGTCGAGAGTTCCCCAAAAACCGTTGTAGTAGACCACTTACAGTTTACATACATGTTGAAATTTTACTATATTTTCAGTTCGTGGTTTTAAATGCATTCCGAAGAGAGAACTTGTATTACCTTAGCTTCTCTGATAGTGAACCAAATTTGTTGTACCATCTCTTTCAAAAGCAAAATCTAATACTACTAAAAAAAAAGTTAACAGTGATTATTATTCCAAAATGTTAATTGGTGGATGGCATGTTTTGCTGACAAGTATGGTAGAAAGACACTTGACACAGGGCAAACATTTATTATAAACTTGTGTAGATGAATCAAGCTCTGACTTAACAGTACTATACCCAGACCCAAACATATTCTTTAGTCTTGTGTGATAAGTGGTTAAGAAAAACTGACAAGTTGAAGAATGAGACACTTGTGTGGTAATCTTCGAGGAGACTTTGTCTCACAATGGCTTCTTCGGTCCAATACAAAGAAGAACCATTCTTTGTATTGGACTAAAGAAGCCACTGGCTGGCAAAACATTTCTGCATTATAGATTCCCAATTATTGCACAAATCTCTTTCCACAACTCTTCTGTCAAGGTTTGCACTACACAAAGTATCTACCATAATGGAAGGTTTTGTCATTCCCCTTCAACTAGTGTTGACAAAAGCAGTATTTAGTTGCAAAAATGAAAATTAAAATACTCAGAGAGGTCTTGAAGCCTTATTTTCCCACCCCTGAACCCGCCCATCTCTAGTGAAGAATCCTGTCAGGTTCTCAGGAAATATGGTTTGCATCGCTAATCTGTCATATTTATAATTCATCATTTTCATATTTTTTGGTAGCATATAGACTCTTTGGAGTTGATAGGATTTCTGAATTTTTATAGCTGTAGGCCTTAAGGCATTAAGTAGCAGTTACTTTATTCAAAAAGTTGAATTCTTCTTGTGAACGTATAACCTTTGAGTACAAATATTGTAGACGTCAAGGTAAGGTGTTCATTCTGTGTTTTATGTTCATAAAATTATATAATGGATCATTTCAGGCATTGTAGGGAGAAAAGGAAAATTCACCACCTTAACTTGGGTTAAAAAAAAAAAATGCATCAGTAAACCATTTATGTATGCAAAAAAAAAAAAAAAAATTACATGCATAAGTGTTTAATGCATTTATTTTTGCCAAAGGTAAGATGTTAGGTTCATACCTGCTACCTATAATGTTTCATAAAGGCTATTGAGCGTATTTATAGCTTAAATGCAATTAAGTTCAGTTGCTTATGTGACATTCACGTTTTTCTAAATCACCCTTTCATTAGAATTTATTACATTTATTACAAGCACTAGAAAATTTTTTACATAGTGTCTAGTGAGTTTCAAGACAGTCTTTGTCATATTATCTAGCCTATTCCTTTTATTTGTGCAGCTGCACACTAATATCTTGACTGCTATTTAGTCAGAAGATTCACCATAGCCAGAGGAAGCAACAGAAGTCTAGTTCATTAATACAAGTTTGTATCTGTATACATTCCAGGAACATTCTTTGCTTTATCTGCATGTTTTCCCAGTTGTCTTAATTCATTCTTATGATATGACTAATTTGTTTGACTATGCATTATTATTTAATAAGTGTCTTTGTCTCCATGGGGAAGTGGAACAGAATTCTTCCTCCGTAAGCCATGCGTGTCGTAAGAGGCGACTAAAATGCCAGGAGCAAGGGGCTAGTAACCCCTTCTCCTGTATAACTAAGTGTAAAAGGAGAAACTTTTGTTTTTCCTTTTGGGCCACCCTACCTCAATGGGATAAGGCCGGTGCATTGAAAGAAGAAGTGTCTTTGTTGAAAAATGTATTGCAGTGATAAGATAAGATAAGATTTCGTTTGGATTTTTAACCCCGGAGGGTTAGCCACCCAGGATAACCCAAGAAAGTCAGTGCGTCATCGAGGACTGTCTAACTTATTTCCATTGGGGTCCTTAATCTTGTCCCCCAGGATGCGACCCACACCAGTCGACTAACACCCAGGTACCTATTTGCTGCTAGGTAAACAGGACAACAGGTGTAAGGAAACGTGTCGAAATGTTTCCACCCGCCGGGAATCGAACCCGGGCCCTCCGTGTGTGAAGCGGGAGCTTTAGCCACCAGGCCACCGGGCCACTGGGTATTGTAGAAGTACTGCTTTTAGAGCACCATGGTTACACCAAGTTCCAGCAGATAAAACCTTGTATGCATACACTAGATGCTTCTGTATTGTTTAGACCTAATGCTCTCATCTGATCAGCAGGATTGCTTTATCTAGATGTACCCCAAGAAATCCACCACCACTGCCTCCACCACACATTGTTGAATACCCCACAATTTGGCAAGTCCGTGCCATTAACACCTAACACTGCTAGAAATCTATATTATTTTTTCTCTTACGTCAAACCAAAGGCAGAAAAAATACAAAATATTAAAGACCTACTTTAGTATTGAGTCCTTGAATAAGAGTGATGGAACTTTTATAGTTAATAAGGAAGAGATGAATGAAATGCTTAAATAAGTCACACTGTTTATTGACCTATTAATCACCATGAATATTGACAACCTAGATGATTTTTTTTATGTACAAGACTTCAAACTCTAGAAGCTTGAAAACAAACATGTATACTAGAGCTAAAAGTAAAGTGCAGCAACTGGAGATGTCATCACAAGTGGGCACAGCCCAATACTGGAAATAGGTCATGCTAAACTGTTATTTAGCAGTCGAGTTGCGGAAGAGATCGCCTGTAACAGTTAAGTATAATTTTTATGCTATACAGTGAAGAGAAAGACCAAACTCTGTCATCATCTCTAAGATCTAACCTCCCCCCCCCCCCATGCTAACAGTACCTTTTAAGGCAGGCAAAACTGCAGATCTAAAGAATATAGAACTTTAATTACCCATGTAATTTTTGTCAAATGCCTAAATTATTTGGAATACTTAGTCCCTTAAACTGTACTCCTTTGAATGCAGGTGACAAAGATGAATCATAATTTATACTTGAAAAAATTCTGGAAATACTGGTTCCAAATCTGCACAACTTGAGTTATTTTGTACAATATTGTAAGTCTCAGTAGACTATGCAAAATACTCTTAATGAGAAGCAAGAGTGCAATAAAGTTATTCAACAAGTGTAACCTTCAACACCCTTCCTTCATTTACAGTATTTTCCTTTATATATAAAGTGCATGACAGAAGCATCATCATGGTAAATCGTTAATCCTGTTCAAGGGATAATGACCTTGATGCTTTATGCTAATGCATAACACAAAGCCTACATATAAGGTGCAGGCTGATTTTCCAAGGCTTTTTGTGGGGACATAAGGTGCACCTTATTTGCCAGAAAATACAGTACATTATATATCTGTGAAGCTCTAAACGTGTGTTGGTCATTCAGTGGAAGGAGTGGTGAAGGCTTGATCCTGTGTGCACTAATTGTGAGACGGACACACTGCTGTAGCAGCCAGCCAGGCTAAGGAGAGAATCTCCCTAAATATATAGTATATAAAGGGAATTATCAACATCTCTTCATATCTTCAAGATGGAATTAGGAACTGCCTAGAGGAATATTTCTGATTAACTTGGCTGTAGTGGTTTACAGTGAGTTGTGTGCTTTTAGCATCAATAGCCAGACTGATCACACTGTCACCCAGAAGGTCTGATCTGAGACTGTGCTATGGTGGGTAATGACTTCTAGAGCAATTAACATGTAGGCAGGTAGACCAGTATCATAATATGCACCACGAGTGTATATTATAGACAATACAGTGACTTCCCAGAGTTTAAAGACAAAATAAGGACAATTTCTTTCTTAGGTAATAAGATGGAAAGGGATGATGATAATTTTCTTTCTACAAACCTGCCATATCTAACTGAGACAGGGTGCCCCAAAAAGAAAAACAAAAGTTTCTATCTTTAAATTTAGTAATATATACAGTAGAAAGGGTTACTAGCACCTTGCTCCCAGCATTTTAATCACCTCTTATGACAATCATGGCTTACGGAGGAAGAATTCTGTTCCACTTCCCCATGGAGATAAGCAGAAATAAGCAAGAACAAGGACTAGTAAGAAAACAGAAGAAAACCCAGAAAGGTGTGTGTATATAGTGTATGCTTGTTCATGCACGTGTAGCGTGACCTAAGTGTAAGTAGAAGTAGCACGATGTACCTGAAACCTTGCATGTTTGAGACAGAAAAGAAACCAGAAATCCTACCATCATGTAAAACAATTACAAGCTTCCGTTTCACTCACATGGAAGGACAGTAGTACCTCCCTGGGTGGTTGCTGTCTACCAACCTACTACCTAGGAGATGATAATCACATTTAAAATAAAAGAAAACTATGAAAACAATTATATGGGTTATTTTGGAGTACAGTACCAAGCCACAAAGGATGATGCCAAAAGAACGCCAGGAGTAGATTTTCACAATTTTAATTGTAGATTGCTTCAGTGAAATTTAATCCAAAAGGTAATAAATGGTACAGCCACTGAAATTTTGGTAGTTTCTATAACAAACTAAATGCCTTTAAGATGAGATGTCATTAGCATAACTATTCCTGTAACTATGAATAGTTAATTACATCAGGGTAAATGGACTGAAGAAAAAATTAAGGAATTCAGCCTACCATAACAATCCTAGAAGAGTAGAGAGCCAAAGGGGCTATGATTATGAAGTTCAAAATACTCTGGGAACAGAGTGAGGTGCAGAGAGGAGAGAGAGAGAAATAAATGTCAGGGAAATGTCAACTAAAGACACAGATGATTCACAGGAACATAAGACAATAAATTTTCAGTTTGAGCATAATGAGCGAGTGCAAAAAAGGCTAAGTAAGTATGTATGATCAGTTCCTAGATGCCAGGAATTGGTTAAGCTGGTTGACAGCAACTGAGGTATGGCCAGGAGCTTTGAGTAGTCTCTTCCAAATACAACTATGTACTGTATTTGATACTGTAGGGGGATACATTCAGCTATTACTATAACATTTGTGCACCTCACCATCTACCCACTCCACCCACCTAACATTACCAGTGAAAGACCACTAAAGTACTGTACTGTTTTGAAATCTTTTATGGATGATGTTTTGCTGATGCAGTGGGCTTTCTTTATCATGACACTTGGTAAAGCCCACTATATGACCAGAATGTCAAAATACAACTCTTAAAAAGTAGTATTGCAATTGTATTTCTTTGTATGTATCTCATACCATTATCTATGCAACCATCACTTATACCACTACCTGTCTAACCATACTTTGAAGAAGTGTGTAAATTGTTTATCGTTTATCATTCTGGACCAGACATAAAGTAGAAGAGTTTATATCTGTAGCTCTTTATCACACTTAGTTGCTTTTAACTCTTGTGTTGAACATTTGAATAACCAATTAAGTATTGCTTGATACACTAGAGAAAAGGCTAACGGTGTAATAAATACAATCTCATCCATATGCATGCATACATACATAATAACTTGCAGCTTATTGTATTTAAGTTATCTACAGTCATGCCTCTGACTCACTGACCTTCAGATGTGTCTATTCAGAAGTGTAGATGTAATAATTCATAAATATATATAAATAATTTTTATTTTGGCTTTTATTGTGGCAGCAATGCTTTATGTTGAGAAGTCAAGCATAAGTCAACAACAGTAATAGTACAGTAATACTACTCCTTCGTAGACCTGTTACTAATGGTCTAGGGCCTCAGACCTACATACTTTTAAGTAATTCGAGCTAAGTCATGATGCTGTTGGCTAGCTAGTCCTGTTACTGCAGTGGTGCTTGCTGCCCAACATAAGTTGGTACCTATTTATCTACCCACCTGAAGGAAGGATCAACAGCTGGGTGAACTATGTGCCCGTGTCCAGCTCTGGGGATCAAACTCGGGCTGGTAGTTCAGCAGTCTCTGCAGTTAGCCATTACTTCGCCGGGGTGCATAACGAAAATGGTAAATCTTTTAACTTATGCTGTGCACTTCTGCAAAAACTGATTGTGCTAGACAACTACCACCATTATTATGCTAATATGTCACTATTTGTGCACTTTGGCATCCCTGTTATTTGTTGCTTGTTTGAATTATCAGTTATTTCTTTGAAAGAACTTTTAATGATGTTTAATTATGTATTTTTTCAAATACTATTCACAAGCTGTCCTTAGAATGTAGGGAATATTTTAATTGATTTCCATTTTGTTGTATTACTGTGAGTCTGAAAAAAAATTAGTCATGAAGGTTAGCACCTGAGCATAACGTTAGTGTGCCATATATGACAAGATCGCGTAATCCTAACATTGTGTAATATCAGACATTAGTCTCGTTCAGCTCATCACCAAATGGCCATCTCGTATCATTGAACTCTGTAACTGGGTATTCAGGAAGTTATAACACCTTCGTATTTGAATATTTTCTGAAGAATATTTCTGGGGCTGTATGAAGGCAATGACTCGAATAAGGACCTTCACAAAACATCTGCTGAAAAGTTCTTATGATTTCACTGTACTTTGGCATCAGTTTGAATGCATCCTATTAGGATGGACTGGAATGATCATAATATGGACGTGTAGTATGTGTGAATTTTTGCTACACTACTGTAACTTTGAGAACTGCATGTTTTTTTTACTTTGTATATCTCATTGTAGAACTGGAGTAGCCATGGTAGCTTTATGAAAGGGAAATACAAGATTGCAGTTAGATTTTTCATGCTATAGCTGTACAGTGGACCCCCGCTTAACGATCACCTCCAAATGCGACCAATTATGTAAGTGTATTTATGTAAGTGCGTTTGTACGTGTATGTTTGGGGGTCTGAAATGGACTAATCTACTTCACAATATTCCTTATAGGAAAAAATTCGGTCAGTACTGGCACCTGAACATACTACTGGAATGAAAAAAGTTCGTTAACCGGGGGTCCACTGTATTTGTAATTTAGGTAGACTAACTATAAAATTGGTATGCCTGCACACAGTTGTACATGAGTGTACAGTTGTCTGTGCATATACACAGTGTACACTCGCGTAATCACATATTTGTGCATTAGTGCCCCAAAATATAAAATGTAAAGCGGGTGGTATTTTATGGCATCTAATATGGGATTTGTTATCATGGACACTCCATATTTAATTTTCTTACAGTGTCAAGATAATGCAAGTTTATTGATGATAATTTCTATTATATGCTTTTAATTCTCTATTATGAATCATTTACTACTTTCTTTGGCATATGTTATGAATTGGCATTGTGTTTATATTTGTACATAACATTGAGTGCAGTGTGATAGTTTAACCAGGGCAGCACTTGTGATGCGTGGCAAACATTTTTTTGGCAAGCTTCACATCTTGCAGGACTTGTGGCAAACCTTCCAGCAGTCTTATGAAGAGGTGCTAACTGTCACCCAACTTGTAATTAACTAGCTTGTAGTCTGTCCCAAACTTGAACTCACGATCAACTCCTAGTTTGTGCTTTTTGATGCTGTACATCGAATGTAAAGCAAAAACTAGTTTATCAAATTTTAGAATGTGCTTTACAAATAACTACAGTATTTATTGTATTGCTAGCAGTGATGTAACTTGCAATTACAGTGTCTACAGTGTAGTTATTGTATTGCTAGCAGCAAAATAACTTTTCTGTTAGTTTCCCATTATTTACATTTGGCTCCTATTCTCAAATAACTTCCTTTGCCAAAAGCTTGCCTGCAATAACTGAGGCCTAGATCTTGTTACATTCACTGAATGACGACTATTTCTGTGCATATGTCCATACACGACAATATTCAATATGTCCATACACGACAATGTTCATTTCACCAGCACTGATATCGTTGTGGTTTTCCATTACCACTCCATTACACAAGTGAAAGCACATCTCACGTTATAGCACAGAATAGTCATGCCCAGCTGAAACAAGATGCGAGCCTAGCTGATAGTCACTGCAGGGACACCACTTTGGTAATGATCACTTGCTCGAGTGCCTCAACAAAGCTTTTATTGTAACGTTGCAGGCGGCAGACGACACGAGAACTCTGCTGTATAGTGTAAGGTACGTATGTTTGTGTTGCACCTTGCATTCTCCCTCTTAACTACTGCTGCTTCTATACATCGTCACTCTCATCATGCCTTTGTCAAAGATTTATGTGGGTGCAGTTAATGGACTACACTGGATGCAGTATTTAATTTACATTTTCTAAATTTCATTCCATTGCTCCTTTGTTATTTACATACAGTACTTCAGAATAAAATCTTAAGAAAAAATGGCTGTTTCCTGAATAAGGAGGTACAAGGGGAAAAAATTCATCATATGTTCATTTTTTTTTTTTTCAATGCACTGGCCATCTCTTACCAAGACAGGGTGACCTAAAATGAAAACAAAGGTTTTTCTTTTTATGTATATTAATTTATACAGAAGAAGTGGTTACTAGCCCTTTGCTCCTGGCACCTTAGTTGCATCAGATGTTTATAGATTTAATATGTTCTTTTGGTTCACTTATGGAAGCCTTATATATTTGTTAAGGATCCTTCTTTATGGGGCAAAAATGATGTGTTAAGGAATGAATCAGAATTTGAAGAAATGTATACACACTGTCCATTCACCTGTGGTGAATGGACAGTGACTTTATTTTAGAAAGAATATTTTGGAAGGGAGGAAGAAAAATACACTCGATATTTACAGTAGCAGAGGGTATTAGATCAAATTTTTGTAATACACTGGCAGTTTCTCACTGTCATATGGCAGGTATTGCTGCCATATGATACCAACACTTTTGTTACTCAACTAGAATTAGAGAGAACCACCAGTCCCTGTATGATACCCACAGGATCTTAAAACACTCGGAGAAAGGCAAAGAAAAGGCTATTATTGATTCCTGGCAACCCCAGACTGGTCACAATGTGTGGTCTCCCCAAGACGCACAAAATTAACTTCCCGATGAGACCTATTACATCAGGCATCAACTGTGCACCACCAGCTGGTAAAACTACTCACTAATCATATGTAAAAACTCCTAGGTACCATTAACAGTGGCCAAATGTGCAACTTGGATCATTTGCTCGACTCATGGTGTCAACATAAGAAACATAGTAACTAGTGTAGATAAATATAATGGCTGTTTACAAGTGTCCTCACTGACTGCAGTATCTCTCTCTACTTGATATACCTGTGATAGGAATTCCTGTTAATTGCCTGTTAAACCAGGCTTATGCTGTTAACAGACTATTGACCCCCATGTAATCATCACAGCTTAGTTGATCTGGAACCTGGTGGAGGTAGTTATCCAGTTTCCTTTTGAAGATTTCTACATTTATTCTGTCATTATATCTGATATTTTCTGGCAGTAGGTTAGTTTTGGGCCACATATGTTGACTAGTGTTCTCTTATTGTGCCAATGATACCTCTTCTCTTCACTGACTTTATTTTGCACTTTTCCCATATCTCACTGCAGTAAATTATGGTAGTGTATAAATTTGAGACCTGGCCCTCCAGTATTGTCCAGGTACATTACAGTATATATTATTAGGTACAGGTATCTCACTCTTCTTTGCTTCAGAAAATTCATTCCAAGTGCTTTTTGAGGCATTCCCAGTAGATTAAATGCTTTAGACTCTTTAAGGGCAGTAAACAGTCGCTATATTTTTGAGCTCTATCTTGTTGTGAACAGTGTTGAACATGGAATATTCTAGTTATACAGGAGCACAAGTGATTTGAAATGTGTCGTCATTGGTATTATTTCACTTGCTTTGAAAGTTGTTATCCACACTGTCTTATTTTTGGGCCTTGGCTCCATTTACTTTGTTTTTACTAAACAACAGATTATCTGATATTATTATTCATAAATTTTAACTGTTTCTTGCATCCTACGAGATGGTTCTTAATTCTGTCATTCTGTATCGTCCTTGTTTTGAGTTTTTCATTCTTCACGTATCTAATCGTCTAAACTTTGTCACCGTTGAACATCAAATCTGCAGAAAGATGCAGCTCATCCTTGATCCTCCTACACCTTGCAGGATTTTGGGGATCTTGCAGAACTCTGCATCAAATTCAGTTACTTCACCTTTAAAACAATGCCACCTACTGACAGAAGATGGCATGGAATTGCCAGAAACAACACTATAAATAATCCCCCCCCACATGACCTGGCTGTGTTGCACTGATAATATGCTTCTAATAATGCCTAGGGTGCCTCAACCTGGAACTCTTCCATGATCCCTTTAATATAGTGGAATCCTTCATCCAGTTCACCCTCTTTCTAACATCTGACAGATATTCTGTAAATCTAAGTACTGGATTGTTAAAAAACAAATACACAACACTTTGACTGGAACAATATACAAATAATCGGAACATAAAGCTTATGACAATGTTTTGATCTGACTTGGACCATTTACAAGTCACACTGCGACTTGTAAATTATAAAAGTTCAAACAAAACATTGTCATAAGCTTCTCTCTCCTGTGTGCCAGTTACTTGTGTACTGTATTGTTCTTTGCAGATGATACTAGATTTTGTATAAGTAGCATCCCTTGAGGCCACAGCTGACATAAACCAAGCCTTTCATTGGGCCACTGACAACGTAATATTCAGTGTTTGCGAATTTCCATTTCTCTATAGAAAAATTGAGGAAATAAAAATTGGAACATTAAAATTGTAGCCAGCTGAGCACAATTTTAATGTGAGACTAGGAGTGATAATGTGTGAAAATCTCATTCAAGGATTGTAAGTGCTAATCACAGCTGCAAGAAAAATGATAACCTAGATAACTATAATCTTGAAAAGAAGAAAAGCCATGAAAATGTTTATATTCTAGGCTGGAATATTATTAAACATTAAAATGGTATAAAATACCGACAGGTTGTTAGGTAAGACACATATGCAACAGTTAGGTATCTTTATTTCGAAACGTTTCGCCTACTGTGTAGGCGAAAAAGACACATAAGTGTCTTTTTCCACATATTATTATACACTAACAACCTCTTCTAATTTTTGTTTTTAAGGCAAGCAAAAATCAAATTTTAGGTCTGCAAAGTGCCCAGTGATAATCTTAATGGCCTGCTCATTGATAAATAGAAAATGGATTACAATCAGCTTTATGAAGCTCCTCCATAATTTTTTTTTAAATGCAATTGAAAATGTTCATTCAGAATTGAACAACACATACTGTGAATGCCTTTCTGTGCACTATTCAATTTTTAATGTACCTTTTCAGTCACATTAACAAGAAAGCCCTTTATAGAGGAGCTTCATAAGAGATGTTTAAAATTTTATTGGAATGGAATATAGCCAGAGTTAGAGCAAGTTAGCATTATTTAGAAATAGTAAGTGATAACCAGATGGTGGTGGACCATGAAAAAATTATGCCTTTGATTTACCCTTAAACTGTCCAAACGTAGATCTACATTCACATGCGTAGTGCTCCGAACGTAGATCTACATTCACATGCGTAGCGCTCCGAACGTAGATCTACATTTTTTTACATGCTTTAAAATGTAAAAAAAGTAGATTTACGTTCGGAGCGCTACGCATGTGAGCATAGATCTGTGTTTGGACAGTTTAAGGGTTAATGGGCTTTGATTTAGGACTTCAGAAAACAGGCCTAAATCCACTAAATCAGTTGATTTGAAAACAGTAGTAGTCCATTGGTTACATAATTGTCCACTTTTATATTGTAGCAAAATCTTATCTATGTCCACCACAATGGCCACTAGTGGCCATTCACTCCTGCTTATTAGTCTAATAAATATAATTTACATAGTTTAGCTTAATGAGGTATGTCAGAAAATGCTTCACCCTCTCTGAATTATCGAACTATGCAATAAAATAATATTTTAGCACATTTTTCTTAATTTTTTAGCCCTTAAACTGTCTAAGCAGATCTGCATTCACATGCGTAGTGCGCCAAAAGTAGACCTACGTTTTTTTACATATTTTCAAACATAAAAAAAACGTAGATCAGTTTTTTTTTACACGTTTTCAAATGTAAAAAAAAAGATCTACCTTTCTTTACATACTTTCAAATGTTGAAAAAACGTAGATCTACGTTTGGACAGTTTAAGGGTTAATATTTCACATATTTTTAGAAAATCACATAAAGTGTACCATATGTAACTAAAGATGAGTATAACATTCCTCCTCCTACCATGTGACCTCATTCAGTCATACTGTACTTAGTATAAATCATCTTAGAGTATGGCAGTCAGCTTCCATGTTTCTTCTTTTTTTTGTAGTCTCGGCACTCTTGCTTACTACATACACCTAATTGTTTTCCTCATTCTTAATTGATTCTTATTTGCCTGTCATAGAAACTATTTGCATACGTGCCTACACTGCATGTTTATATATCTGGCTAGTTTGAATTATTTAAAGTATACTGTATATGGTATTGTGGTTTGTATTTTTTCCTCTTAATTTTATAATATTGTAGCTTATATAAATGTAAATATGCACTAGATAAGAGCTAACTCTGTTCTCATATATGAATCTTTGACTATTTTTGCTTATCTTAGTAATTAAACATATTTCCTCCCATTCTGATTTCTTGCAGCAGCATTGCAAACTAATTTTATCAAGCAGTTAGATTGCTTGCTCGGTACATTAACATCAGTTATTTAATGTTCGTCATGTCTGACAATCTTTGTTATAGATTACCTAAAATGATATGGAAGAGGAATGTGTAAATAGACTATAAAAAATGAAATTAGGAGGTGGTGTGAGGAGGGGTTGTTGAGGTAGTTTGGACATTGAGCGGATGGAATGAAATAGCATCACTTGCAGGGCGTATAAATCTGTAGTGGAAGGAAGGCAGGATAGGGGTTGGCCTAGGAAAGGTTAGAGGGAAGGGGTAAGGAGGTTTTTGTGTGCGAGGGGCTTGGACTTCCAGCAAGCATGCGTGAACATGTTAGATAGGAATGAGTGGAGACAAATAGTTTTTAGGACTTGACATGCTGTTGGAGTGTGAGCAAGGTAACATTTATGAAGGTATTCGGGGAAACCGGCAGGCCAGACTTGAGTCCTGGAGGTGGGAAGTGCAGTGCCTGCACTCTGAAGGAGGGGTGTTTATGTTGCAGTTTTATAACTAGTGTAAGTGCACCTCTGGCAAGACAGTGATGGAGTGAATGATGAAAGTTTTTTTTTTTTTGGGTCACCCTGCCTTGGTGGGAAACGGCTGATGTGTTAATAAAACAAATTATTATTAAACACACCCTTTCGTTGAAGGTCCTGGGTAATCGATGATCTGTATCATTTGTGTTATTTTCACGACTCAAGAAATCATAACACAACTGCAAACCAATCACAGAATGGGTGGGACTTGAAGCCATGGCCTGCCAGTGTGTTAACCACTGGACCACCTGACTGGTCGAGTGATTAACACACTGGCCTGAGAGTTTTAGGACTTGCCTGCCATTCCCTGAATTATTCATATTCATTGTGTATTTTCTGCTCTGTTATCTGCCGACTTGCAGTGAGGAGGGATTGCTTTAATGCTGGTGAAGGGCTCTTGATTTGAGAAAATAGTACATACTGCAGTAACCTTCGCATCTTTTCATCACGCCTCATTACCTCCCATTCCCTAGTCACTGTACAACTCTCATGGGTTTAGAGCTTCCCCATAAATCTAATACTAATCTGTTCATATGTCATTGAAAGATTCGGGTTCCATTATTACTCCATGTAACAACCATCTTTTCTATTATTTTTTCTTCTCATATTGGTTCATTAGGAGTACAGTCATCAACATTCATTCATTAGAGATTTGCTGGTACTTCCGGCCCGGGTCTTCTCCAGATGGTGACCCGGCGACAGTCATCAACTAAATACATATACTTAAATAAAAATCTTCATAGTTTTGCCTAAAAGAAATCATTCTTAACAGTTTTTTCTGTGTACGTACACTAAGACATTCCGAAATCAGTCGATGCTGTAAATATTTAGCAGGATAGTTTAATCTTTAATTATATGTTGTATTTTGCATTCATAGTTAAACTTTAATTCAGACTTCTGCTTACCGAGATAAATATGAAGGGATTCAGTACTTAAATAACTTGCTCTTAAAAAAAAAAATGGATTTTTTTTCGTAGGTAATGCCATGGCATTATTAAGCTGTACATTTTAACTGACATAATATAACACTGTCTTTGCTTTACATTTTTGAGTAAATGTCCTGGATATAGCACACCACACTTTTCATTAAAAAAATTTTTTTAGAGTTGGTTAATGAGATTTTTTGGGCGGTATTAACTTAAGTTTCATAGCTCTGTGTATGGGTTCTGAATGCAAATTGTAGTTGATGTGCACACATTGTTGTAGGTGCTTCATTAATGTGCATTTTGTTATGTTGATTATGTGATTGATGTGTTTCAGCTTCAGCCCCACCGCTGGAGTAAACTTGTGATAATACTGCTGTAAGTGGGGCTCTCCAGACTGCCTGCCACTCACTGTGTACAACCTTCTTCAGTGCTGCCAGTCACGGATGTGATGACACATTGTTCCCTTCGTTACCACACACAAATCAAACAACCACATTTAATGCATGGAGACGTGTGGCACCGACGAGGACGAGATGTTTTGTGGGCACGGTGAAAGAAAAGGAAAGATTACATATAAACTTAAGAGTTGAAAAGCCACAGCACTGGCAGTGAGTAAGTGGTGGTAAACAAACAGACAAGCACTGCTGTTTGTTTGTGAAATGGAGCCCTGGTATAACGTTTAACTCTTTGAGTTTGTGTCAGGCCTTAGTGAGAAGTATTGCTTAACATATATTTATGATCTGTTGACGTGTGAAGGTGTTGCTGAAGGATTGCACATACTGTAATGAAGAAATGTTATTTATCGTACATAGTGGTTTATTATGAACTAAACTGAAGATGAGAGCGTGAAGATGATTTCATTGAATCTTCAGATGGATACAGTTATGTCCATGCGAAAAGGCAAGACTAGTGGTGCTTTGACATTTAAGGTCAATAATTAATGTGAGAAATGTGGCTATGTTTTTTTCCAGTGTGGAAACTAGTGCCAACTATGAGGATGGACATGGGTAGCCTTCAGGCCCCAATAATCCAGTTGTTGCACTTATGTAGTAAACACATGTAAAGCTTTTTCATTATTAGTATTTGGCTCATGTATGTTCATTTAAGGTATCACCGTAAGTGGTCATCCCATCGGTAGTGAAGTGTATCCCACACACGTTCATTTTTTATCTGGTTTATTCATATTGATAAATTAATAAATCTTCTGATACCATATGTACATTTTGGGTACAACATTGTCATAGCAACTTCATGGACAGTGAAGTCTGATTTTTATATCATTCCCTTAGACATTGCATTTATTACAGATGGCTTTAGAGTAAGATTTGAATGTAATTGTGGGTACTTTATAAAATGTATGAATCTCAAAATTACGGATCTAAAGATTTCAGATTGAGATGATGGAAATTCTTCATACACCTTGAGTGTTCGGTAATGGAAGAAAGATATGGTGTGTGTTACACAGGTGTGCTGAAGCATTAAAGATATGCATCTATGTGAGAGGCGGTCATAGTAATCATTTTATACACACATGGTTGTATATAATTAAAAGGTTAAACTTAGCTCTCAGGTTGGAGATGACATGTTTTATATTCCATGTCCTCTTATTATTCTCTTCTTTACTGGTCTGTAGCCATATCAATCTCTCTCTCTCTCTCTCTCTCTCTCTCTCCACCTCTCGTAACCTCCCTCTGTCATAACCCCCTCTTTCTCATAACTCTCTCTCATAACTCATAACACACTCAACTCTCTCTCATAACTCTCATAACTCTCTCTCATAACTCTCTCTCTCTCATAGCTCTCTCTCTCATAGCTCTCTCTCTCTCTCATAGCTCTCTCTCTCTCTCATAGCACTCTCTCTCTCTCATAGCTCTCTCTCTCTCTCTCTCATAGCACTCTCTCTCTCTCTCATAGCTCTCTCTCTCTCTCTCATAGCTCTCTCTCTCTCATAGCTCACTCTCTCTCTCTCATAGATCACTCTCTCTCTCATAGCTCACTCTCTCTCTCATAGATCACTCTCTCTCTCATAGATCACTCTCTCTCTCATAGCTCACTCTCTCTCTCATAGATCACTCTCTCTCTCTCATAGCTCTCTCTCATAGCTCACTCTCTCTCTCTCATAGCTCTCTCTCTCTCATAACTCTCTCTCTCATAACTCTCTCTCTCATAACTCTCTCTCATAGCTCACTCTCTCTCTCATAACTCTCTCTCTCATAGCTCTCTCTCTCTCTCATAGCTCTCTCTCTCTCTCTCATAGCTCACTCTCTCTCTCATAACTCTCTCTCTCTCATAGCTCTCTCTCTCTCTCTCATAACTCTCTCTCTCTCATAACTCTCTCATAACTCACTCTGTCATAACTCACTCTCTCATAACACACACACACACACACACACACACACACACACACACACACACACACACACACACACACACATGTACGTACACACATGCACACTTCTCGCGTGCGCACTAAGCATTTCTTACCAGACCATCTACTGTCATTTGTTTTGCCTCCACTGCTCTACCGTTAAAATGACTGATTTTTACATTACATTGACCTTACCTAAGATCATGCTTCCAAAACAACCATATCTCAGTAACACTTACCTTTTCTACACAAGTTTGGTCATGATGGTCCTTGTGTCCTCAGCACACATGGTCATCACCACACAAGCTTGGTCATGATGCTCCTTGTGTCCTCAGCACACATGGTCATCACCACGCAAGCTTAGTCATGATGGTCCTTGTGTCCTCGGCACACATGGATGACCACTGCGGCCTCTACTCTCCCCATCTTTAACGGTGCCCCTTGTTCACATTTACTGACACTGGTGATTGCAGAAATATATTCATCTCATTGTAACTTTTCCCATTTTTGTGTGGGGGTCTCGGCTCCACAAGGGAGAAGTTTTATGAGTGACAATAATTTCTATAGCCTACCTCTGAGCTTTGATTTTGCTCATTAATACCAAGAATGGTTTATTTTGAAGTATATTAATAATATTTTGTTGATCTTGCACTATGGACCTTCAGTGCCCACTGCCTGTTAATTAAAGACACATTTATTACTTATCATTTTCTTTTACACGTATAATAGTTTAATTGATGCTCATGGGAAAGTTCCTGCATTCACCAGTAAAATAGAAGTGTGTCAAAGTGTATGTATGTAAGCCAGAAGGAACAGATTTTTTATATATTCCACTAACTTGTGTTGGTAAGAAAAGATACACTCATGTTCATCATGTGCCCTGTGTCATGTAGCATTAAGGATCCCAAAGGTTTTTATAATCCATATTCTATTCCCATCTTACAGGACAAAACACAAGCATTTTTTCCTTTATCTTCATAGTTACAGAAAATCCATTCTTTGAGAGTGGATTGCATTGCACTATCCTCATGCAAGTCACGAAATATGTATATATATGAAAAAAATCAACTGACATATGAAGTGGATTAAATTGTGTTAAGTAATATTAGTTTTTGTTATATCAGTTTCTATAAACTACTTGTGCAGCATTCCAAACAGTAAACATTATTGACCAAAGAATGCTCGTCCATAGATTACATCCTCATATTTTGTCAGATCGTTTTCTAAAATCACCTTAATTTAAGCTGTGAAGTGATACCCTTCAAAAGTGTTATGCTATCAAGTCCTGTTTTAAAGGTAGAATTAAATGTTTAAGAAAAATTTGAAAAAAAAAAAAGTGCTCAATTTTGACAGCAGGAAAAATCTACAAAGAAGCATTGCTTCCTATTGTTATGGATCATGCTTGAATTAACATTTTCAATCTTTGGATATGAGTATGTACACAAGTTTCATGTCGCTCGTGACTGGTGCTTTGAATGCTTCTGTGTGACACTACGTTATATGAAGTGTATATCACCGAATATTTTTACCTACCCTTCGTACATTTAGTATTTACACATTTTCATCAATTTTTATTTAACTTCTATAAATTGTCTATACAAATTAACTTCACCTATTTGACCCCCGTCCAAATTTCGGCCAAACATTCCTGTCCCTCGTCCTGAAGAGCACCCAAGTGACCTTCCAAACATGTTAAAAAAAAATGATGCAGGAATGTCTGTAACCAATTGCAAAAGTGTTTCCATTATTCTGCCCTTCATGAAGATGTTGTTAGAAGAGAGAGTAATAATTCATAAATGCTAGAAGAAGAAAAATATGAACACAGTACATTTATCACAGGGGTTGTGTCCAGTGTTTGCATAATCTGAGGAAATTAAATATGCAAGTCAAAATTCTCCCTCCTAACATGTCTTCTGACAAGCAAGATGTCATAAAAGAAATCTTTTCATGTTGCCTATTGATAATTTTTTTTTTTCAAATATCGAAAATTAACCACAATTTCAGAAAAATTTGCCAAGAAGTTCACCAAAGTTAACTTGCCAGTTGAAAAAGTGAGCTGGACCCACCCTGAATGTTGGAGAGTTGAAACTTTGAATAGAGAATGAAGATTGCCTCAGTAAAGCATTGAAATTTAGGAAAAGTTTTAAAAGTGTTTATTAAATATAAAGTTATGATTTTGTTGATAAAACCGAAATGAATACCAGATCAAGTGTAGCCAAAAGAATCACAAGTGTGGTAGAGAGGGCATGTGACTGTGCTTTTATAAGCAACTTGAGCATTTCTACTACCTCAGACTGAAGTCTTTATTTAAGTAACTATTCTTCAGTTCAGTAGAATGTACTTCTAAACTACAGTGTAAGAAACTGTGACCTGATAACTTATGTGGATGCTTTTCTTAATAGCATGGAATTTAAATTTTGTATTTTAAGTGTTAAATTTTGTTTCCGAATTTTCAATCTTTTTATATAAGAAAATAAATATTTTGAACGTAGGTAGAAGTAGCCAAAAAAAAAAAGTCTAGAAAAATGTGATGTCTGTGTGAGAGAGATTCTGCAGGAGCAAATGTGGAAATTTTTTTTTCAATAAACCTTTTAACAAGTAAAATGTTGAACACACAAGCTAACATTATTTCCAAAGAGGTCATGAATGTCTTGGTTTTAATTTTTAAACTTGATGCAACTATTAAAGAATCTAAGTTATATAATATTATGGTTTATTCTTGTAGATTTGGGGGGCTATATTTCTGAAATATTGTTTTATATGAAGATAGTGACAGTGATTGTGATTCGACTCGATCTGTACTTGATTGATGACTTACAAATTGTATATTTTATATAATGAGAATAAAGACACCTTTGAAGATAGAAAATTATATAATTATACAAGCAAACTTTGGGTACAGTCCCTAACTAATTCATTATAGCTGACATGAAAGGTTTTGTAGCGTTAGGTGATTATTGGGCATTAAAGCAAGAGGACCCATTACAAACTTATCAGGATAACTTAGAACAAGAGTTCTTGCCTTTATAAATGTTCTGCTTTGAGAAGAAATTTTGAGATATACTAAAGTACATGTTCATCATTCCTTATTGCCAGTTTGATGTTCTCTTCCTAGCCAGCCTAATATATGTTAATCTCTGGTGTTCACATGATACATTTGGGCACAGAGTAGGCTTACTATGTTTCCATATGTACTTTGATTATTGTTATCCTCAGTACCATTTAACATGAACATGAGTGACATCATTTCTTTAAACTCAGTGTTTTATCATCACTCCATATGTTTAATAAATAAATGATGTGTGCTTTTTATATACATGTTAATTTTTTACCCTTGTTAGTTTTATTAGAATATTAAAAATAACAAGAATAACTATTCTAGTTTTTCACAATAGCTTTTATTTTCTTTTTAAGCTTTGTTTACCTTATTATAAATGACACATAAACTGATGGTGAATGGTGAAAATTTTTCTTTTTCGGGCCACCCTGCCTTGGTGGGAATCGGCCAGTGTGATAATAAATAATAAATATAAACTGTACCCAGGCTCATGCTGAAGCTGCCATCATGAACAGAGTGAAGGATGAGTATGTGAGTGAACTATGGGAAAATGACTTGTGAGAAAAAGGAGAGATGAACAGATCAAAAGGCTCTTACTGGACTGTGTATTAATTCTGTTGCCCACATGATTTACCATATTCTTTTGTGAATATATTTGACCCTTGTGGGCTTAGCATTTAGTTATGATTATAATAATTTTGCGACTAATAATCTAGTGTCCACATGGGTCAGATACCTGGTGATTAAGACTAACCAGTAACCATGAGTTGCACCAAAATGTGCCCTAAGGCAAATGATTTGGGCAAGGTCATCTAAAGGCAAGGAATAGAAAGGGAAAAGAGAAACATGATACAACTCTTGCTAGTAGTGTACAGTATAATGTATAGAATATCATGATGCATCGAGAGTACACTTGTACAAGGCATCATAGCTAAAGGCAGAGATAGTGAAGTTAAATTTTCTAGAGACGATTAAAAATTAGGAAAGACTGCAGAGCAGCAATATTCTGCATACTCCTGTATCTTGTGCATGATAGATTATACTGTTTTCTTCTTTAACTTTAGTCACATAAATTAAGCAATCAAAACTAGGATAGCCAGAAAGCAACAGCAGTACACAGGATGCAAGAAGAGATCCCCATGCAAGGGCAGACAAAACACCAAATAATGATTCGGATATCGATGAGGTAAGTGAAGGTGGGGATATAAAAGACAAAGAACCCATAGCAGTAGAAGTCCCAATATCTGAGCTCTTATTAATGGACTTGTAAGGATTATTAGTGTACATTCTGATGAGACGTTTCGCTCATCAGGACCTTTACCAGCCTCACTAGTGCTGGAGGAAGTGTACAGGACATAGTCTGTAAGTTTGTCCTTGGTTCTACGGATATCGCACTGTTTCTTAACACCATATTCTTTGCATATCCATGCCACTGAAATGCCAGACTCCACTTTTTTTTATTCAAGTTTCTGCTTATTGCCAAAAACCACACATTTCCTATTGGCACCACCACTTTAAAAGCCATTATTAACTGCATTTTACTTGATATGTTAAATCACACAAAATGCTCGAAATCCAAGGAAAATTTGAATGGTGAGTATACATGAGCGAACGAACAATAAACTAGCGTGGGTGGCCTGTGGCTCCGGAAACAGACAGGTCCTGGATGTGGTCACTCTGGCCTGTACCAAATAAACGTCAGTTGTTGGACTTTTTCCGATGCTTCAGAAGACAGCTGAATGCTATGGCTACAGACAGAATCTGGAATTATAGATTTTTCCCCATTTTCTAAGATGTCTTAAGTTGTATGTGTGGTATGATGGAAAATATGGGAATTACAATCACTGGCAGATTGATTTTACATCCTATATCCTTCAAGGGAGGTCCCTTTGTCAGTGGGGGGGGGGCTCATGTTATAAGGAATTGGCCCTTTCCATGGATCAAGGTTTAGTGTTTCCACATAAAATATAGTAAATAATTTACTGTGCAGGGCATTATATTTGAGAGAGAACGAAATTTGAAACCTATATTGTGATGATATAGGCAATTCTAAGACATATTTATTTTTGTGCATTTTAAGATTTTTTAAAATTTTGGGGCCATAAACTACACTTTTTTGGAGGAATTGAATATGATGCCTTGCCCAACAATGGTTAAACTATAGGTGTTACTACAGGCATCAAATCTGATGCTCCCCTCAAGGGAGGTTCCTTGATGCTGGTGAGGGGCTATTGATGTAGGGAATTGGATCTGTGCTCCAGTTACCTAAATTGAGCCTGAATACCTGCCATCCCCCTCCCCACATGCACTGTATAATCCTACGGATTTAGCACTTCCCCGTGATAATAATAAATCTGATCCCATGCCTGACAATGGTGAGTGTTTTAATGAATCATAACTACTAATAAATTATAATAAAAGGCATATAGTAATCCATCACATATGATGCCTTCATTGGCACATTTGTTATTACCATTACAGATTTTAGAGATTTTCTGACTAGTTTATTGTGCACCTCGTATCCATCCTGTGGATGGTAGCGCAAGAGTATATGGATACGCAAAAGGCCTAGGAACTAGGCCCCAAAAGGGTTAACAGGTGTACATTTGGATTTATATCTACAGATCTACAGTTCACTTATCAGTCACAAGCAAATTTAGATAATTTGCTTAGTATATCTGGTATCTAATTGACATGTCACATAGGTTATTATACTGCCTATCTCTGTATTCCTCAATAAGTGGACAATTAAACACACACTGTTCAAGACAGTGACCATATGCCTGACCACATAATTTGCATTTAGTTTGATCATCATCTGTGTGTTTCCCAAACTGCCAGAAGTACTTGTAACCAAGCCTAAGCCTGGCCACTACAACATCAGTCAGTCTGTTCACATTGCAAGTTGTTCCATAAACATACATGTGCTGTATAATCCTATGGGTTTAGCGCTCCCCCATGATTATAATATACATATATAAAATCCATAAACATACTTATCTACGTTCATGTTATCATAGTGGGTTATAGATCTACTCAGACTTCTAACTGCATTCCTATAACAATTATTTTCATTATTTACTTCTCTCCTAATGTTATTCCTAATGCTAGACACACACATACCAGAGTTATATTCTACATTATCCTTCAGGGTACTTTTTTTGGCTAACATATCAACTTTATCATGAAGGAGTAATCCAGTGAGTGATGGGATCCATATAATTGTACATTAATTCCTTTGTCTCAGATTTTTGAGTATCTATACCTGGCTTCTCCAATGAGCATGTTGTTGGAGTGATTACATGAGTCAAGAGCCTTCAGTGATTGCTGTTTTGGCCCGCCTCATGGTAAGTGAAAACGCATGATGCTTTAGACCACTAGACCACACAATCCTTAACAACGGTGCATCAAGCTAAGCTAGATGTTGTACCCACCATCGAAGGACATACGGTGGTGTTTTTTTCAGAAGACCCAGTATGCCACGGCAAATTCACTTGTCAGGAGCTCAAAAAAGAAACATTTCCAAAGAATCAAGCGAAAGAAATGCTGCGGTCTTGACAATGACAAAATGCCTTACAGAATTTTTCTCTGTTTCTGTTGTGGAAAACATAGAAGCTACTAATGAAGACCCAGTACCACTACCAGATGATGTTTCTTATGAGGACCTGCCCGCATTCCCAAGTACATCTACAGAAAATAAAAAGAACATAGCAAATCAAGACAATAAAGGTGATGAATCACCACAACCACATTCTACAGATACTTGTGCAGACATGGACAGTGAAGCACCACTATGTGATTCAGACCCAGCCATGTAGTTTCCTGTCAGGGAAAACCATGTGTCCTTTTGGTCAACTACCATATAGATAGATACCGAAAGTGTGACGCCAAAGATATAAATAAATACACATCAGTAATCATTATAGTGTAGAAGGAATGTATTGCAAACTGAAAATTATAGTCAGTTTTTCTTAAAGTCAATAAAATTGAGAAAAAATTAGACATCTTCGAAACCTAACATTATTTTTCGTGAACTACTGTTTATCATTCATTTTAGTTCATTTCTTATTTGCAATTCAAATTAATTTTCATGTTGAGGGCCCCCCAAACCTAAAATGCCCCTGGCCCTCCAAGGTCTAAATCCTGCAGTGGGTCACAAGACCCTATGTCTAGCTTTTATACAATGTCATATGGACTACGCTTGCTCTTCATGGTACTCTGCCTTGACAAAAAAAACTGAAAGAATGACTACAAATCACCCAGGACAAAATGGCATGATTCATCCTGGAACATGTAGGCCTGGGTCCAGGAGAACATGTAGGCCTGGGTCCAAGAGAACATGTAGGCCTGGGTCTAGGAGAACATGTAGGCCTGGGTCCAGGAGAACATGTAGGCCTGGGTCTAGGAGAACATGTAGGCCTGGGTCCAGGAGAACATGTAGGCCTGGGTCTAGGAGAACATGTAGGCCTGGGTCCAGGAGAACATGTAGGCCTGGGTCCAGGAGAACATTAGGCCTGGGTCCAGGAGAACATGTAGGCCTGGGTCCAGGAGAACATGTAGGCCTGGGTCCAGGAGAACATGTAGGCCTGGGTTCAGGAGAACATGTAGGCCAGGATGAACTACAACAATTGGATATGTTGAATGTTGAAGACAGAGAAAAACAGATATTAAATCATGTTTATGAAACTGCTCACAAACAGTGTCCAGAATATCTTGCCACTAATTTTGTCAAGGTTGAGAACCAAAGCAATCATAGTACTAGGGGGAGAGAGTACAACTTTGGTAAAATAATCTGCCCTTCATGTAGAGTACTAGTGGTACAATAATCTGCCCTTCATGTAGAGTACTAGTGGTACAATAATCTGCCCTTCATGTAGAGTACTAGTGGTACAATAATCTGCCCTTCATGTAGAGTACTAGTGGTACAATAATCTGCCCTTCATGTAGAGTACTAGTGGTACAATAATCTGCCCTTCATGTAGAGTACTAGTGGTACAATAATCTGCCCTTCATGTAGAGTACTAGTGGTACAATAATCTGCCCTTCATGTAGAGTACTAGTGGTACAATAATCTGCCCTTCATGTAGAGTACTAGTGGTACAATAATCTGCCCTTCATGTAGAGTACTAGTGGTACAATAATCTGCCCTTCATGTAGAGTACTAGTGGTACAATAATCTGCCCTTCATGTAGAGTACTAGTGGTACAATAATCTGCCCTTCATGTAGAGTACTAGTGGTACAATAATCTGCCCTTCATGTAGAGTACTGGTACCAACAATACCACCAGTCCGATAACATTCTTCTTTGCAAATATACAGGGTCTAAAGCCAGCAACAAACAACAAAATACCTTTCATCCGTGGACTGCTTGCAGAGGCAAAGGCAATGTTCGCGGCTTTCACTGAGACCCACATAAGGGATCACTTGGACAACGAAATATGGATCCCAGGTTACAACCTATACAGATGTGACAGAGTGAACAGGCAAAAGGGGGGGGGGGGGTTGGCCTGTACATTGCTGAGTCACTTGTTTGCACAGAACTGCTAAATGCCTCAAATGATGTAGTGGAAGTTTTAGCAGTAAAGGTCGAGAACCAAAACCTAGTCATTGTGGTAGTCTACAAGCCTCCGGATGCAACATCCCAGCAATTCCAGGAACAGCTGTTAAAAATTGACCACTGTCTGGAAAATCTTCCAGCTCCTGCACCCAACATCTTGCTCCTGGGGGATTTCAACTTAAGGCACCTAAAATGGAGGAATATAGCAAATAATATTGTTGCAGTAATAACACCAGGAGGCAGCTCTGATGCAAACTCACACTCACGCGAGCTTTTAAATCTCTGCACAAAATTCAATTTAAACCAGCAAATAATAGAGCCTACTAGACTGGAGAATACACTAGACCTCATCTTCACTAACAATGATGATCTGATAAGAAATGTCACCATATCAAAAACAATATACTCAGATCACAACATAATTGAGGTTCAGACATGTATGCGCGGAGCCCCAGACCGACATAATGAGATTAGTCACGAGGGAGCATTCACCAAATTCAACTTCAATAACAAAAACATAAAGTGGGACCAAGTAAACCAAGTCCTAACCGATATAAGCTGGGAAGATATACTAAGCAACACAGACCCCAACTTATGCCTAGAACAGATTAACTCGGTGGCACTGGATGTATGCACAAGGCTTATTCCTCTAAGAAAAAGGAGGAGTAGATGTAAAACAGAAAGAGACAGGCGCTCCCTTTACAGGCGACGGAAAAGAATAACAGAGCGGCTAAAAGAGGTCAATATATCTGAAATGCGTAGGGAGACACTGGTCAGAGAAATAGCAAGCATCGAACTTAAGCTAAAAGAATCCTTTAGGAGTCAGGAATCGCGGGAAGAACTAAAAGCCATAAATGAAATCGAAAGAAACCCAAAGTATTTCTTCTCCTATGCCAAATCAAAATCGAGAACAACGTCCAGTATTGGGCCCCTACTTAAACAAGATGGGTCCTACACAGATGACAGCAAGGAAATGAGTGAGCTACTCAAGTCCCAATATGACTCAGTTTTTAGCGAGCCGCTGACCAGACTGAGAGTCGAAGATCAAAATGAATTTTTTATGAGAGAGCCACAAAATTTGATTAACACAAGCCTATCCGATGTTATCCTGACGCCAAATGACTTCGAACAGGCGATAAATGACATGCCCATGCACTCTGCCCCAGGGCCAGACTCATGGAACTCTGTGTTCATCAAGAACTGCAAGAAGCCCCTATCACGAGCCTTTTCCATCCTATGGAGAGGGAGCATGGACACGGGGGTCGTCCCACAGTTACTAAAAACAACAGACATAGCCCCACTCCACAAAGGGGGCAGTAAAGCAACAGCAAAGAACTACAGACCAATAGCACTAACATCCCATATCATAAAAATCTTTGAAAGGGTCCTAAGAAGCAAGATCACCACCCATCTAGAAACCCATCAGTTACACAACCCAGGGCAACATGGGTTTAGAACAGGTCGCTCCTGTCTGTCTCAACTATTGGATCACTACGACAAGGTCCTAAATGCACTAGAAGACAAAAAGAATGCAGATGTAATATATACAGACTTTGCAAAAGCCTTCGACAAGTGTGACCATGGCGTAATAGCGCACAAAATGCGTGCTAAAGGAATAACAGGAAAAGTCGGTCGATGGATCTATAATTTCCTCACTAACAGAACACACAGAGTAGTAGTCAACAGAGTAAAGTCCGAGGCAGCTACGGTGAAAAGCTCTGTTCCACAAGGCACAGTACTCGCTCCCATCTTGTTCCTTATCCTCATATCCGACATAGACAAGGATGTCAGCCGCAGCACCGTGTCTTCCTTTGCAGATGACACCCGAATCTGCATGACAGTGTCTTCCATTGCAGACACTGCAAGGCTCCAGGCAGACATCAACCAAATCTTTCAGTGGGCTGCAGAAAACAATATGAAGTTCAACGATGAGAAATTTCAATTACTCAGATATGGTAAACATGAGGAAATTAAATCTTCATCAGAGTACAAAACAAATTCTGGCCACAAAATAGAGCGAAACACCAACGTCAAAGACCTGGGAGTGATTATGTCGGATTATCTCACCTTCAAGGACCATAACATTGTATCAATCGCATCTGCTAGAAAAATGACAGGATGGATAATGAGAACCTTCAAAACTAGGGATGCCAAGCCCATGATGACACTCTTCAGGTCACTTGTTCTATCTAGGCTGGAATATTGCTGCACACTAACAGCACCTTTCAAGGCAGGTGAAATTGCCGACCTAGAAAATGTACAGAGAACTTTCACGGCGCGCATAACGGAGATAAAACACCTCAATTATTGGGAGCGCTTGAGGTTCCTAAACCTGTATTCCCTGGAACGCAGGAGGGAGAGATACATGATTATATACACCTGGAAAATCCTAGAGGGACTAGTACCGAACTTGCACACGAAAATCACTCACTACGAAAGCAAAAGACTTGGCAGACGATGCACCATCCCCCCAAAGAAAAGCAGGGGTGTCACTAGCACGTTAAGAGACCATACAATAAGTGTCAGGGGCCCGAGACTGTTCAACTGCCTCCCAGCACACATAAGGGGGATTACCAACAGACCCCTGGCAGTCTTCAAGCTGGCACTGGACAAGCACCTAAAGTCAGTTCCGGATCAGCCGGGCTGTGGCTCGTACGTTGGTTTGCGTGCAGCCAGCAGCAACAGCCTGGTTGATCAGGCTCTGATCCACCAGGAGGCCTGGTCACAGACCGGGCCGCGGGGGCGTTGACCCCCGGAACTCTCTCCAGGTAAACTCCAGGTACAATAATCTGTCCTTCATGTAGAGTACTAGTGGTACAATAATCTGTCCTTCATGTAGAGTACTAGTGGTACAATAATCTGTCCTTCATGTAGAGTACTAGTGGTACAATAATCTGTCCTTCATGTAGAGTACTAGTGGTACAATAATCTGTCCTTCATGTAGAGTACTAGTGGTACAATAATCTGCCCTTCATGTAGAGTACTAGTGGTACAATAATCTGTCCTTCATGTAGAGTACTAGTGGTACAATAATCTGTCCTTCATGTAGAGTACTAGTGGTACAATAATCTGTCCTTCATGTAGAGTACTAGTGGTACAATAATCTGCCCTTCATGTAGAGTACTAGTGGTACAATAATCTGTCCTTCATGTAGAGTACTAGTGGTACAATAATCTCCCCTCATGTAGAATACTAGTGGTACAATAATCTCCCTCTGCGTGCGGCCAACAGTAACAGCCTGGTTGATCAGGCTCTGATCCACCATGAAGCCTGGTCACAGACTGGGTCGCGGGGGCGTTGACCCCCGAAACGTTCTCCAGGTATACTCATGTAGAATACTAGTGGTACAATAGTAGTGGAGTTGAGCGCCTCTGGTGGTGAGAGTGGGCGCCTTGAGAGAGGTTCCTTGAAGGTGGTGGTGAGGGTCTGTTGATCCAAGGAATGTGATCTATGCCACCTGGGAGTGAACTTATCCTCCCAGGTGGTCCATGACCCCCACGGGTTGAGCGCTCCACCATGAGTAGTAGTACTAGTGATGGTGTAGTAGTGCCATCTAGTGGTGGTGTAGTAGTGCCATCTAGTGGTGGTGTAGTAGTGGCATCTAGTGGTGGTAGTGGTGGTGTAGTAGTGCCATCTAGTGGTGGTAGTGGTGGTGTAGTAGTGGCATCTAGTGGTGGTGTAGTAGTGCCATCTAGTGGTGGTAGTGGTGGTGTAGTAGTGCCATCTAGTGGTGGTAGTGGTGGTGTAGTAGTGCCATCTAGTGGTGTAGTAGTGCCATCTAGTGGTGGTAGTGGTGGTGTAGTAGTGCCATCTAGTGGTGGTAGTGGTGGTGTAGTAGTGCCATCTAGTGGTGGTAGTGGTGGTGTAGTAGTGCCATCTAGTGGTGTAGTAGTGCCATCTAGTGGTGGTAGTGGTGGTGTAGTAGTGCCATCTAGTGGTGTAGTAGTGCCATCTAGTGGTGGTAGTGGTGGTGTAGTAGTGCCATCTAGTGGTGTAGTAGTGCCATCTAGTGGTGGTAGTGGTGGTGTAGTAGTGCCATCTAGTGGTGGTAGTGGTGGTGTAGTAGTGCCATCTAGTGGTGGTAGTGGTGGTGTAGTAGTGCCATCTAGTGGTGTAGTAGTGCCATCTAGTGGTGGTAGTGGTGGTGTAGTAGTGGCATCTAGTGGTGGTAGTGGTGGTGTAGTAGTGGCATCTAGTGGTGGTAGTGGTGGTGTAGTAGTACCATCTAGTGGTGGTAGTGGTGGTGTAGTAGTGGCATCTAGTGGTGGTAGTGGTGGTGTAGTAGTGCCATCTAGTGGTGGTAGTGGTGGTGTAGTAGTGCCATCTAGTGGTGGTAGTGGTGGTGTAGTAGTGGCATCTAGTGGTGGTAGTGGTGGTGTAGTAGTGGCATCTAGTGGTGGTGTAGTAGTGGCATCTAGTGGTGGTAGTGGTGGTGTAGTAGTGCCATCTAGTGGTGGTAGTGGTGGTGTAGTAGTGGCATCTAGTGGTGGTAGTGGTGGTGTAGTAGTGGCATCTAGTGGTGGTAGTGGTGGTGTAGTAGTGGCATCTAGTGGTGGTGTAGTAGTGGCATCTAGTGGTGGTGTAGTAGTGCCATCTAGTGGTGGTAGTCAGAGTTAGTCAGGTTATCAGTGATGGTGTTATAATGAAGGTCAGGACAGTGACCAACCTCAAGGTCACTAAAAGTCAGTTGAACTTCAGTGGTCTTAATTGGGAGACGTGTTGCTGCTCCTCCTGCCGCCCCGCCGGCTTTACCGCTTCCTCAGCCTTTTAATACACCTAAATAACGTAAGTATTGTCTGGTGACGTATTTGTCAGTACAACAGCAGAGTTGAGCTGCAGCTCCTGGTCCCCACCACCAGTTTGGTCACCAAATTAATAATATTTTAAGTCTTAATTTTCTTTGGGGTCTAATGTGTTGGAGGGGGGCGGGGGCGGGGGGTTGACCTTAGTGGAGGGGTTTTAATGTGAGGAACTGGAGCTGCTCCACTTCCTCTGATCAAACAATAACTCTCACACTAGACGTTACATAACCTATAATTATGTATCCAGTTCTGGCCTATTTTTATCCATTATTGAAAAATACCTTAGTGAAGGTCTCTTGATCCAAGGAACTTGAGCCTTGTGATCCAGATATAGATTTACATGTTAACAAATTGTTACTTATCAGGTTTATGTGTAAGAAATATTGATTAAACAAAAAGATAACTTAGTATGTTAAACATTACCAGGTCCAGGTAAACTCCAGGAGTTTACCTGGAGTCCCGGGGGTCAACGCCCCCGCGGCCCGGTTTGTGACCAGGCCTCCTGGTGGATCAGAGCCTGATCAACCAGGCTGTTACTGCTGGCTGCACGCAAACCAACGTACGAGACACAGCCCGGCTGGTCAGGAACCGACTTTAGGTGCCCCTGAGGATGAGGAACAAGATGGGAGCGAGTACTGTGCCTTGTGGAACAGAGCTCTTTACTCTGTTGACGACTACTCTCTGTGTTCTGTTAGTGAGGAAATTATAGATCCATCGACCGACTTTTCCTGTTATTCCTTTAGCACGCATTTTGTGCGCTATTACGCCATGGTCACACTTGTCGAAGGCTTTTGCAAGGTCTGTATATATTACATCTGCATTCTTTTTGTCTTCTAGTGCATTTGACCTTGTCGTAGTGGTCCAATAGTTGAGACAGACAGGAGCGACCTGTTCTAAACCCATGTTGCCCTGGGTTGTGTAACTGATGGGTTTCTAGATGCACTTATTGTATGGTCTCTTAACGTGCTAGTGACACCCCTGCTTTTCATTGGGGGGATGGTGCATCGTCTGCCAAGTCTTTTGCTTTCGTAGTGAGTGATTTTCGTGTGCAAGTTCGGTACTAGTCCCTCTAGGATTTTCCAGGTGTATATAATCATGTATCTCTCCCGCCTGCGTTCGAGGGAATACAGGTTTAGGAACCTCAAGCGCTCCCAGTAATTGAGGTGTTTTATCTCCTTTATGCGCGCCGTGAAGGTTCTCTGTACATTTTCTAGGTCAGCAATTTCACCTGCCTTGAAAGGTGCTGTTAGTGTGCAGCAATATTCCAGCCTAGATAGAACAAGTGACCTGAAGAGTGTCATCATGGGCTTGGCATCCCTAGTTTTGAAGGTTCTCATTATCCATCCTGTCATTTTTCTAGCAGATGCGATTGATACAATGTTATGGTCCTTGAAGGTGAGATCCTCCGACATGATCACTCCCAGGTCTTTGACGTTGGTGTTTCGCTCTATTTTGTGGCCAGAATTTGTTTTGTACTCTGATGAAGATTTAATTTCCTCGTGTCAGTAATGTTACTAGTTTATATTACATGGTAATGTTACTAGTTTATATTACATGGTAATGTTACTAGTGTATATTACATGGTAATGTTACTAGTTTATATTACATGGTAATGTTTATGGTTATAATGTGAATGTTTTGTTTCAGGTGTGATAACTGAGGATTGCTGTGCCTGGCTGTGTCTGCTGCAACATTGACCAGTCTGAGGATTGCTGTGCCTGGCTGTCTCTGCTGCAACATTGATCAACACAGCAACATTGACCAGTCTGAGGGGTGGAGACAACCACACTAGTAAATAGTCTGAATCATAACATTGAGTGTTATGTGGAGATGCAGCAGTTGGAGACGTCGTTAGAGGTGGGCAGGGCCCACTTGTAAGGTATTTCCAAGTTATAAGTCCACAAAAGTTTGGTTATTGAAACAGATAATTGTATTAGGTGGGGAGAGTATAGGAAAGATTGTAAGCAATTGATATCAAAAGTAACTTAGTGGGAAGTATTAGTTTATCTCCCGACCGGAGATGGAATCTCTGCCCAGGAAATAATGAGGAATGTATTCTATAGGCTACCTTGAATGGGGTGGAAATAAAAATTGGAGAAATGGGTTGTAAAGCTTAGAATCGAAGACTGATTAGATTTTAGAAAGTTTTAGTTAGTGTAATATCAGTATTATGTAGTTTATACCCATCCTACAAGATTGTAGGAAGCTGAGATGAAATGTGTAAGTGATATATCATAGCTCAATTGGTAGTGGCGTCAACTGAAGAACCGGGATTCGATCCTGGACACAAGTGGGCATGTTCCCTTATATCCATTGCCACTGTTCACATAAAGAAGGAACACTGCAGCAGGCCTACTGGTAGGGGTCGCATCCTGGGGAGTATAAATACCCTAATAAAAATGTCACGTGTGCAACATTTTGATGCAATTTTCCCAAATTTATATTGTATAGATTTTTATAATGCAGATGAGTAGAAAAAGGATACTGATTTGACCCTTCGAAATTTGGTGGTGGTGTTGTCTTACCTAGACCCCTTTGATCTTACCTAGACTGCCCTTGATCTTAACCTAGACCCCCCTTGATCTTACCTACACCTTGATCTTACCTAGACCCCACTTGATCTTACCTAGACCCCACTTGATCTTACCTAGACCCCCCTTGACCCGTTTACCTCCCTTCATCCCTCCTTGCGCCGCCATTGCTCTGCAAATTACTAAGGCCTATACCTGGAGTATGCTGCATAGTTGTGGTGTATATAACACTTTGTAGGTCTACAATTAGTTATTTTGATATAAACTTATAGAATTAGGTGGTGTTAGGTAGGATAGGTAAGGTATAAAACTGGAGAATCTGCTATATGCATTATGAATGCATATAGCAGGGGAGAGTAATCTCCCCTGAAGGCATAGATTACGTAGAACTGTTAGCCTGGGAACCCACCAACGACCTTCAGTAGCTGTCTGCAATCTGTTATTGCACGTGGTTTCCGTGGGGATTTTGGTGGGTTTCGGGCTTGGGTAGTGGTTGTGGTGGGTGTTCTACGTTTTTTATGCCTTTGGCCAAACTGTGCAAAGCTAAATATTGATTCATTGAGTTTACACAATTTCATCATTTTGGAAAATTTAAGCGGCGTTCAGGTCCCTATGAATATACAAGTATTATCGTTCAGAATTGCAGTTGGTTTGATAGTTTGTAAGTAGTGAAGTGTAACACTTCTGGCAGCAGATGTTAGTAATGAAAATAATGAAAACCTCTGAAGTTGTTAGTTGGTAGAAAGGATTCACTAACATCTGATGCCAGTGAGTATAGTGGGGGGGAGGGTGATTTAGATTGGTATTAGTGAAAATAGGATTAACCCTGCTAAGTTAGAAACCCAGAAAAATAGAGGTAGTGGGGGGGGGGGGGCTTGAATGCAGTGGTCCTCAGGTTGTACCTAGGATGCCAGCCATAAATGGCAGGTAAGGTGGGTTATGAATTTAGGCTAGCATAGTAGTGTGTTTGGAGACTGGTATACGGCAGGCCTCCAACTGGTTAGATAACCCATAGTGTTGGTTGTTAGTCTAGTGTGCTATGAGGGACGTGGCAGTGGCGGGGAAATACAATGTCAAATGAAGGTAGTTAACATGTTAAATTAGTATGTCCTTCAAGGGGGTGTCTTTATACTAGAAGGTATCTTGATGCAACTGCGTGTAAGTACCCTCCCCTTCCTTGGATCAACCCAGATTGCCTAACATTCCCCAAGCTGTGTATAGCCCCTACGGATAATATATCTAGTTATGGGAAATTTTATTTGGGTAAATTTACATACGTGCATAAGTCTGAATGAGGGGGGAGGGGTGGAAGCGGTAAACTCTCGGGGGGGGGGGGACAGGTCGATGCAAGTCAATCAGGTTTGATTCAGGAGGAGATTTGTCATCAAGTCTGTGTAACATGCACTTGTCTTTTTTTTTTTTTTTGCAGTTAAATATAGGCGTCTAAGGGATATTGGGAGTAGGTTTGGCTAGGTTGTAATGTTACTGAGTTTACCCTCCAACTTGTTTATGCCCCCAGAGTCTTCCTGACAACACAATGATCACCTGTGTTAGACTCGCATGCACGTTAAAGTGTTGAAGATTAGTGTTACTACTGTCCCGTACAAACAAGGTAATGAAATTCAATAATGTATCATACCTCAAACTACTAATAATGGCAGTATTGAGGCTCCGCCTCATTACTATTATTAGTAGGATTGGGGTAGGTATATATTTTTTTTTTCCCCGAGCTTAAAGCTCCCAAATTGTGTGAATGTTGTCCTGCTGACAAATACAGCAGTTGAGGCTTGTCTCTATTATTTCCTTTTTCTATCTTTTTGTGTTCCTTGAACACCTTTGTGTGTTTTCCTTTAACATTGCTGTGATAAAGACAAAATTAATAAATAAATTAATTAATCTTTAGTGAATCTTGTAGGTTGAAGATACTCCCCGCGTTGTGGGTAGCTGCTGTGTGGTGAAGTCTGCGTTGTGGGCAGCTGCTGTGTGGTGAAGTCTGCGTTGTGGGCAGCTGCTGTGTGGTGAAGTCTGCGTTGTGGGCAGCTGCTGTGTGGTGAAGTCTGCGTTGTGGGCAGCTGCTGTGTGGTGAAGTCTGCGTTGTGGGCAGCTGCTGTGTGGTGAAGTCTGCGTTGTGGGCAGCTGCTGTGTGGTGAAGTCTGCGTTGTGGGCAGCTGCTGTGTGGTGAAGTCTGCGTTGTGGGCAGCTGCTGTGTGGTGAAGTCTGCGTTGTGGGCAGCTGCTGTGTGGCGAAGTCTGCGTTGTGGGCAGCTGCTGTGTGGCGAAGTCTGCGTTGTGGGCAGCTGCTGTGTGGCGAAGTCTGCGTTGTGGGCAGCTGCTGTGTGGCGAAGTCTGCGTTGTGGGCAGCTGCTGTGTGGCGAAGTCTGCGTTGTGGGCAGCTGCTGTGTGGCGAAGTCCGCGTTGTGGGCAGCTGCTGTGTGGCGAAGTCCGCGTTGTGGGCAGCTGCTGTGTGGCGAAGTCCGCGTTGTGGGCAGCTGCTGTGTGGCGAAGTCCGCGTTGTGGGCAGCTGCTGTGTGGTGAAGTCCGCGTTGTGGGCAGCTGCTGTGTGGTGAAGTCTGCGTTGTGGGCAGCTGCTGTGTGGTGAAGTCTGCGTTGTGGGCAGCTGCTGTGTGGTGAAGTCCGTGTTGTGGGCAGCTGCTGTGTGGTGAAGTCCGTGTTGTGGGCAGCTGCAAGTCTTCAGAGATGTCATCACCAGCAGCAACACGCCAAAACAATGTCTGCAAAGATAAAAGTATGGACATTACTAGATTATTCATAACTGTCGTAAGCAATAGTTTGAAGTCTATGTATTTAGAATGCTTCCTTCAATATTTTGTACAAAGAAAAATTGCTAAAATATTTTCAAAGCTGATCTATCAAAAATTACCATGAAATTCGAATCCAAGTTTTTTTCAAATTACCAGAGGTTGATGGAACTGGAGGTGTTGATGGTGTGGTGGATGGCAGAAGAATGACTAGTGGCGCCACTATTCTTAACCTCCATGGCTAAATGGCGCCATTGACCTGGAGGAGGAGGGGGTGACGTCAGTGGTTGTTTGTGGGGAGGGGGAAAGTCGTTAGAGGAAGTGTTGGGGGATTGGCTGCTGGTGGAGGGGTTTGGGGGTGAGTAGCTAGTTGTTACTAGTGGGAGGGTTGTCACTTGGTAATTACTAAGGGACTAACACAGATGTTAGTGTTAACGTGGCTTGAACCTTGATATTTGAAACTCCCTGGACACTAGCCCAAAGATACTCGTTTGCCACATATTCGTAATTCTAATGAAAAGTGTCAATGGACTCGTGTTGAAAACCGTCTCTTTGATGTTGGGTTTACGTATTTCACATCTCTTGTGGGTTTAGTGCTTTAGTTTTGATCAGGGCCTGACTTAGACCTTAGGGGGGGCCCTCAACGTAGAAATTAAATTTAATTAAAAATGAGAAATGAACTAAAATGAACGATAAACAGCAGTTTTCGAAAAAAAAGTTAGGTTTCGAAGAAGTCTTAATTTTTTTTCTCCATTTTATTGACTTTAAGGATAATTGATTATAATTTTCAGTTTGCAATACATTCTTTCTACACTAATGATTACCGACGTGTATTTATTTCTATCTTTGGCGTCACACTTTCGGTATCTATCTATATGGTGGTAGTTGACCAAAAGGACACATGGTTTTCCCTGACAGGAAACTACATGGCTGGGTCTGAATCACATAGTGGTGCTTCACTGTCCATGTCTGCACAAGTATCTGTAGAATGTGGCTGTGGTGATTCATCACCTTTATTGTCTTGATTTGCTATGTTCTTTTTATTTTCTGTAGATGTACTTGGGAATGTGGGCAGGTCCTCATAAGAAACATCATCTGGTAGTGGTACTGGGTCTTCATTAGTAGCTTCTGTTTTCCATTACAGAAGCAGAGAAAAATTCTGTAAGGTATTTTGTTGTTAGGTAAGACACATATGCAACAGTTAGACAACTTTATTCCGAAACGTTTCGCCTACACAGTAGGCTTCTTCAGTCGAATACAGAAAGTAGGCAGGAACAGTAGAGATGTGAAGACGATTCCTGCCTACTTTCTGTATTCGACTGAAGAAGCCTACTGTGTAGGCGAAACGTTTCGGAATAAAGTTGTCTAACTGTTGCATATGTGTCTTACCTAACAACCTGTCGGTATTGTATACCATTTTGATGTTCATCAAGGTATTTTGTCTATCAAGACCGCAGCATTTCTTTCGCTTGATTCTTTGGATTTTTTTTTTCTGAGCTCCTGACGTCGTCGTCTTCATTTTAGTTCATTTCGTATTTGTAATTCAATTTAATTTCCATGTTGAGGGCCCCCCAAACCAGAAGTGCCCCTGGCCCCCCAAGGTCTAAATCCGTCCCTGCTCCCCCAAGGTCTAAATCCGTCCCTGCTCCTTCCGACAGTATATAAGTCTCCATACTGTCTATCTTCATATTGTTTCAGACTATGGAACAGTACTCCAGACTGAGGGACTGACAACCTCAAATCTACGACTTCAAGGGTGATGGACTGATTACATCGTCTTCACATCTCTACTGCTCCTGCCTACTTTCTGTCCTCGACTGAAGAAGCCTACTGTGTAGGCGAAACGTTTCGGAATAAAGCTGCCTAACTGTTGCCTGTGTGTGTTACCTACCAACCTGTCGGGGAAGATGAGGTGACCTTCCCTTGAAGATTACAAGGGGAGAAATGACCTTCCCCTGAAGAGTACGACAAGGGGAGAAGTGACCTTCCCCTGAAGAGTAAAGGAGTGGAAGTGACCTTCCCCTGAAGAGTACAAGGGGAGAGGAAGTGACCTTCCCCTGAAGAGTACAAGGAGAGAGCGACCTTCCCCTGAAGAGTACGACAAGGGGAGAAGTGACCTTCCCCTGAAGAGTAAAGGAGTGGAAGTGACCTTCCCCTGAAGAGTACAAGGGTAGAGTAAGTGACCTTCCCCTGAAGAGTACAAGGGGAGAGGAAGTGACCTTCCCCTGCAGAGTACGACAAGGGAGACAGAAAGTAAGTGTACAACAACAGTCAGCAGCAGAAGTATGAAGGCCGGGGAGCTGCTCCTTCCTTCTCTTTTCCTCAGAAAAAAAGTCATCAGTAGAAAGTGGCTGAGTCAGTCGTCACCAGTCAGTAAGTGAGCTTATTTAGGCACGATTTTCAGTTTTTGATTATGAGTGAGCTTAGGTAATGACGTGTGGCAAATTACCTTGGATAAGAGGGGGAAAGGGAGGTGTTAGTGAGTTTATTAACATTATGGGTAGTTGTGTGTCAGTCTTAACTAGTTAGTTCTGTGTCAGTCGTAACCAGTTAGTTGTGTGTCAGTCGTAACTAGTTAGTTGTGTGTCAGTCGTAACTAGTTGTGCGTCAGTCGTAACCAGTTAGTTGTGTGTCAGTCGTAACCAGTTAGTTGTGCGTCAGTCGTAACCAGTTAGTTGTGTGTCAGTCGTAACCAGTTAGTTGTGTGTCAGTCGTAACCAGTTAGTTGTGTGTCAGTCGTAACCAGTTAGTTGTGTGTCAGTCGTAACCAGTTAGTTGTGCGTCAGTCGTAACCAGTTAGTTGTGTGTCAGTCGTAACCAGTTAGTTGTGCGTCAGTCGTAACCAGTTAGTTGTGTGTCAGTCGTAACCAGTTAGTTGTGCGTCAGTCGTAACCAGTTAGTTGTGCGTCAGTCGTAACCAGTTAGTTGTGCGTCAGTTGTAACCAGTTAGTTGTGCGTCAGTCGTAACCAGTTAGTTGTGTCAGTCGTAACCAGTTAGTTGTGTCAGTCGTAACCAGTTAGTTGTGTCAGTCGTAACCAGTTAGTTGTGCGTCAGTCGTAACCAGTTAGTTGTGTCAGTCGTAACCAGTTAGTTGTGTGTCAGTCGTAACCAGTTAGTTGTGTGTCAGTCGTAACCAGTTAGTTGTGTCAGTTGTAACCAGTTAGTTGTGTCAGTCGTAACCAGTTAGTTGTGTCAGTCGTAACCAGTTAGTTGTGCGTCAGTCGTAACCAGTTAGTTGTGCGTCAGTCGTAACCAGTTAGTTGTGCGTCAGTCGTAACCAGTTAGTTGTGCGTCAGTCGTAACCAGCAGTTGTGCATCAGTCGTAACCAGTAGTTGTCAGTCGTAACCAGTTAGTTGTGTGCCAGTCGTAACCAGTTAGTTGTGTGTCAGTCGTAACCAGTTAGTTGTGTCAGTCGTAACCAGTAGTGTCAGTCGTAACCAGTTAGTTGTGCGTCAGTCGTAACCAGTTAGTTGTGTCAGTCGTAACCAGTTAGTTGTGTGTCAGTCGTAACCAGTTAGTTGTGTGTCAGTCATAACCAGTTAGTTGTGTCAATCGTAACCAGTTAGTTGTGTCAGTCGTAACCAGTTAGTTGTGTCAGTCGTAACCAGTTAGTTGTGTGTCAGTCGTAACCAGTTAGTTGTGTGTCAGTCGTAACCAGTAGTTGTGCGTCAGTCGTAACCAGTTAGTTGTGCGTCAGTCGTAACCAGTTAGTTGTGCATCAGTCGTAACCAGTTAGTTGTGCGTCAGTCATAACCAGTTAGTTGTGCGTCAGTCGTAACCAGCAGTTGTGCGTCAGTCGTAACCAGCAGTTGTGCGTCAGTCGTAACCAGTAGTTGTCAGTCGTAACCAGTTAGTTGTGTGCCAGTCGTAACCAGTTAGTTGTGTGTCAGTCGTAACCAGTAGTTGTGTCAGTCGTAACCAGTTAGTTGTGTCAGTCGTAACCAGTAGTGTCAGTCGTAACCAGTTAGTTGTGTGTCAGTCGTAACCAGTTAGTTGTGCCACGAAACAACAGAGCCCAATCTAACATAACCTAACCTAGATTTTAATTAAGTTCAATACTAGGTTCTGTTTGGCTGAGTTAATGTTTTTGAGGCTTGAAGCTTTGGTAATGACATGTTGAATCTTTTCCTTGGTAGCTATGCTAGACTATCATCTAGAAGGGTGAAGTTAGATCACTTTACCAATGTTAGGTAAAGGGACACAGATGAGGCTAATGTAATTTTATTGTAGCAGTGTTTTGCTTCTTTGTTTCTTTCTATGTTAGGTTTGCGAGGGCCACTGACAGCATAAGCCATATTGAGCCTGGTTTCTTGATGGTACGAGGAAAAATTATTGCCCAGGGCTGAGCGATGAAAGAAAAGGAACAAAAGTTCCTTTGTAAGTAGAGATAGAAGAGGGATGCCCACACTCTCACCTGAGTTCAGTAACCAGCTTCCCACCAAAGACCATTAAAGAATTTTCCGCAGAGCGAAAAAAATGGAGCTGGCTAAAGTAAACCGATGAACAGGTGCCCCTCCTGTAGAGTGCCTGGCGGGCAAAAGAGATGAGGACAAGTGTCCCAGAGAGAGTGGTGGAAATTTGTCACTGATACACAGGCAAGAGAGAGAGACGTCCACACCCGACGAAGGCTGGCGCAGAAGTCCCAATGTTTTGCTCTCCAGGAGCTTTGTCAAGCTGGCTTAATAAAGCTCCTGGAGAGTGAAACGTTGCCACAATAAAATGTCATGTTAGTTACTTGTGTATCCTTTTATTTAGCATTTTCTTGGTAATTCTGCCATTATTATCAGTCTACGACTGGGGAGGAGAGGGGCTACATATATCTGTTATTTGGAGGGACTAGCCCAATAAGCCATTTGGGAGAGCCATGGATTCAAATAGAAAATGCTGTCAACATTTGTGGCCGAAGACTCGACATATTATCAGCAGATGTCAGAAATATTGTCAGAATGGAGGTAGAAGTTTTTAAGAATTTGGATGATTTCCTTCTGTAGGTGCTTAGTTAGTTGTCAGTCATAAACAGTTAGTTGCATCAGTCGTAACCACTAGTACAGATAGCTTGACTGATCAAGCAATCAACAGGGAAGTGTGGACTCAGGGTAGAGTTCAGGGGTGGAATGGCACTGGAAACTGGTCATGGATAAAGCATAGCCAGTTTGCCACTTGTGGAAGCTAATACAGTCTGTTTTTAGGGGTCTAGGCCAGTGTGCCTCTTGGGAGCTATGCCTGTTTGTCACTTGGGAAAACCAGACCTGTCTTCTTCTTAGAGGAACTTGACCTGTTTACCACTTGGGGTAGGGAGGACCAGACCTGTCTGCTATTTGAGGAAACTAAACCTGCTATGTGGGATCGGCTAGATCAGTCTGCCACTCGAGACTTGGTCAGTTTGCCTGCCTGGCTCTTAGTACCTAACTGGCTGATCACTTGAGGGAACCAAAATTGTCTGCCACTTGAGGGGAAACTAGACATGACTGCCATTTGAGGAAACTAGATGTCAGTCACACGAGGGAACTAGCCCTGTCTGCCATTTGAGTGTCGTGGGGGTTCGATGAAGGATTTTGGGTGATAAATGCACACTTGGATTATCTTGGATGCATATAATTAGGGCAAATAGGGAGTAGCCAGAGCCTGCCTGTGTGTCTGCTGTACCAATTGAACTCGACTGACTCACTAACTGACCACTGCCTCGGGGACACGGCAGTTCAAAGGGACTCGTGACGTCACATAGTCAGGGAGGCGGTGACTCGCATAACGGTTTGTACACAAGTACAACTGACATGACCTGCTACAATGAGGTCAGCTAGATCAATCTGCCACTTGGGACTAGGCCATTTATCTGTTTGGCATGGTAACTCCCTATTCATATTCAGTGTATTTTTATATTACATATGTGTATGTACAAAAATTTGAATATTGTAATATAGTATCTGACATTTATTTCAGCAGTTGCAGTACCACTGCTAAAAATATATCAAGAACACATCCATGGGGTCACCAATTTATAATCCAGTAAGTTCTTACATAAACCTGTTCGTAAGTTCGTGAATTTTAAGGCAATTTTGTAAACGGCTCTCTTATAAAACTCCTGTGGGTTTAATGCTTAGTTATGATTATGTAATAATATATAGTGCAGCTTTTCAGAAATATGATTGAAAAGGAACTTCCAATATTGAATAGTGCATAAAAAAGTCATAATGCATGCTATTAAATTTTCAATGCACTTTTATTAAATTTTTGATGCACTTTTTCAACTGCATCTAGAATAGATGAGCTTTATGATGGACTTTACTGTAAAAACAATGTATTTGCATATTGCAAAGCAGACATTTAAAAAACCTAAAGTTATTAGGGTTAGATGTATACAGTTCTGGTGCCATTTTGTCTTATCTTTAGTATAATCTCTCAGGACATTGCACAATAGGGGGCCATTTTATGTTAATTCTGTGCATTAGTGATTTAGTTGGATCTTGAGCTGTAATACTGTGCTGTTGGGTATAAATATCAGACTGTTTGATCATCTCTGCAGGGTGAGCCGTATATTGCAGTAATACCTGGAGGCTTCACACCTGGAAAAATTGCTCATGTTACTGGAACTTTTAAGCCAGATGCCAACAGGTGGGTTTTATACATTACTGTGTATTTTATTATTATTATTAATTTATTATTAGTATTACAGTCTCTCCTCATTTAACGATGGAGTTCCGTCTCTTAAGACCACGCTGGTAAACAAATTCTTCACTAAGCAAGGAGCATATTGCATATAATGAAGTGAAAATGTTTAATCCCTTGCAAAACGTACAATGTGTGGTTCATATATTATAAAATATTAATTACAAAGAAGGCCACTAGCATGCCTAGGCATTTCGGGCAGACTAATACTAATTCTTACTCTATATTGACACAGATTATGGAGCAGTACATTTTAATATACATTGTTGCATACTGACATAAAAGGTAATTGAAGTGATACATAGAACAGTGAGGTAGTACAAAACATATAACAATATTACAATTAGTAAATTAAGTAATGGGAATGAGTACGTATTTCAGGCAGGTTTGTGTCCACCATCTTTGATATTGTTTTAATGTCACCTTTGCACCATTTATAACATTTTTAGTATATTTTTAAATGTTTATACAGCAGTGTACTGCATATTGTAATAAATAGAATAGAGGAAATCACCTCTAACATACATTATTTAGGTATGCATACTGGTCAGAGAGCCCGTCGTAAGTCCGAGTCATCGGTAAATAAGTACAGTAGACCCTTCACCAGCGATGGCATCGATTAACGATAAATCTGAATAGCGATACATTTTAACACAAAAATTTTGCCTCGACTAGCGCTTAAAAACCCGACCAGCGCTATTTGTTCTGTACGAGACGTGTCCACTTTGGCCTGAGCGTGCCTCACTTGTCCCGTGGGTGCCAGTGTTTACAAACCAGCCACCGCGGTCGCTTCCAAACATACAACTGGAACATTTCATATTATCACAGCCTTTGTAGTGATTGCACCTGCAAAATAAGTCACCATGGGCCCCAAGAAAGCTTCTAGTGCCAACCCTACAGCAAAAAGGGTGAGAATTACTATGGAGATGAAGAAAGAGATCATTGCTAAGTATGAAAGTGGAGTGCGTGTCTCTGAGCTGGTCAGGTTGTATAATAAACCCCAATCAACCATCGCTACTATTGTGGGCAAGAAAATGGCAATCAAGGAAGCTGTTCTTGCCAAAAGTGCAACTATGTTTTCGAAACTGAGATCGCAAGTGGTAGAAGATGTTGAGAGACTCTTATTGGTGTGGATAAACGAGAAACAGATAGCATCTCTCAAGCGATCATATGTGAAAAGGCTAGGAAGTTGCATGACGATTTAATTAAAAAAATTCCAGCAACTAGTGATGTGAGTGAATTTATAGCCAGCAAAGGTTGGTTTGAGAGATTTAAGAAGCGTAGTGGCATTCATAGTGTGATAAGGCATGGTGAGGCTGCCAGTTCGGACCACAAAGCGGCTGAAAAATATGTGCAGGAATTCAAGGAGTACATAGACAGTGAAGGACTGAAACCCGAACAAGTGTTTAATTGTGACGAAACAGGCCTGTTTTGGAAGAAAATGCCAAGCAGGACGTACATTACTCAGGAGGAAAAGGCACTCCCGGGACATAAGCCTATGAAAGACAGGCTTACTCTGTTGATGTGTGCCTATGCTAGTGGTGATTGCAAAGTGAAGCCTTTATTGGTGTATCACTCTGAAACTCCCAGAGTGTTCAGGAAAAACAATGTCGTCAAGGCTAATTTGTGTGTGCTGTGGAGGGCAAACAGTAAGGCATGGGTCACTAGGGACTTTTTCTATGACTGGTTACACCATGCATTTTCCCCTAATGTGAAAAATTACCTAATTGAAAAGAAATTAGACCTTAAGTGCCTCCTGGTATTAGACAGTGCTCCTGGTCATCCTTCAGACTTGGCAGAGTGACTTTCTAGGGACATGAGCTTTATTAAGGTGAAGTTTTTGCCTCCTAATACCACTCCTCTCCTGCAGCCCATGGACCAGCAGGTTATTTCCAACTTCAAGAAACTGTACACAAAAGCTGTGTTTGAAAGGTGCTTTGTAGTGACCTCAGAAACTCAACTGACTCTAAGAGAGTTTTGGAAAGATCATTTTACCATCCTCAATTGTGTAAACATTATAGGTAAGGCTTGGGAGGAAGTGACTAAAAGGACCTTGAACTCTGCTTGAAAAAAACTGTGGCCAGAATGTGTAGACAAAAGGGATTGTGAAGGGTTTGAGTCTAACCCTGAGAATCCTATGCCAGTTGAGAAATCCATTGTGGCATTGGGGAAGTCCTTGGGGTTGGAGGTTAGTGGGGAGGATGTGGAAGAGCTGGTGGAGGAGGACAATGAAGAACTAACCACTGATGAGCTGCTAGATCATCTTGAACAGCAAGAGGGCAGACCTGAGGAAACTGCTTCGGAGGAGGGGATAGAGAAATTGAGGAAGTTGCCTACTTCTAAGATTAAGGAAATGTGTGCAAAGTGGCTTGAAGTGCAAACCTTTTTTGATGAAAATCACCCTGACACAGCTACTGCAAGCCGTGTTGGCAACCTGTACACTGACAATGTTGTGAACCACTTTAGGAAAGTCATAAAGGAACGAGAGGTACAGATATCTATGGACAGATATGTTGTGCGACAGAAGTCCAGTGACTTTGAAGCTGGTCCTAGTGGCATTAAAAGAACAAGGGAAGTTACCCCAGAAAAATACTTGCTACCTTAAGTGCTAATGGAAGGGGATTCCCCTTCTAAACACTAAGAAGATCAACGGTCTCCCCTCCTCCCATCCCATCAATCATCACCAGATCTTCAATAAAGGTAAGTGTCATGTAACTGTGCATATCTTCTTCAGTTTGTGTGTTTTAAAATTAATATTTCATGTGGTAAAATTTTTTTTTTCAATACTTTGGGGTGTCTTGCACGGATTAATTTGATTTCCATTATTTCTTATGGGGAAAATTAACTTGACTAACGATTACTTCGATTAACGATGAGCTCTCAGGAACGGATTAATATCGCTGGTTGAGGGTCCACTGTACGTCGCTAAGTAAGGAGAGGCTGTATTAATTTATTATTAGTATTATTAATTTAATATTAATTTATTAATATCATTATTGTTGTTATTACTATTTTATTATTATTAATTTTTGTTAATTTATTATTTTTTTTTATTATTACACAAGTTTGTCACCAAAAAGTCATATAAATGAAATAATTGATGTCCTTCACTGGGGAATATAATTAAAGCAGCCTTCAGATATATGAATGGGAGTTAAAAATGTTTTTCACAACATAAATTTGGTTAAAATTAGAAGATGCAGTGATGTATCATTCTTGTATTCCCCACCCCTCTTCCCCCCCTCCTTTTCCCCACTCCAGAATAATCTCTGTACTTAAAAATGTGGGTAAGACTGAAAAAGTTCACAAAAATATGTTGAAAATGGCTTCTAGAGCACTTTCCCCTACTCCTCCCATCCCAAAAAAATGTATTATAATACTAAACAAGCTCAAAACCATAAGGGGTCATGTGACACCTATACAAGGTGGTGGAGGCAAACTATATGTACTGGACACAGTTTCAAGAAAAGGTATAAAACTGGAAGCCAAATTCAGTGAAATTGGTTAATGTAGTAGTTAAGAGGCAGGGCCAGGAGCTGTGAATCTACTCTTGCATACTTGATTAAGCGAGCACACAGTATTTGAGTACCATATTTTATGGCATTGAAGACTATTTTTTTTCAAAAAATAATCTAGAAAATTTACCCAGCATCTTGGAGGCTGCCTGAGTGTGGATTATGTTACTACATATTATGATTTTGGGTACCTGTTTTATTTATGGTAATCACTGATGTATTACTTGCAAATGATTGTATAAATTGTTTTAAGATCCACTTGTTTTGAAGTTTTTTTTAGTTGAACCTGCAACACTGACCCATTGCTTGATTGTTTGGAGGGAAATCTTTGTTTCGACAGTTTCACGTAGAAAAGCTGAAAAGTAAATAGTTCGGTACAAGTTTCTTGAGATATATGTGACTTTATCTAATTCTGATGATAATTCTAGTTTTGTGCTGAAATTCCAATCTGGACCAACTGGCGATCCTACTGATGAAATTGGTCTGTGTATATATGGACGAGTGGTGGAGGGGTTGGTGGGGAGGAATGCCTTCACCCGTGCTGCAGGGTGGGGGCAGGAAGAAGCGACCAGCACTCTTGCTTTTGCACGTGGACAAAATTATGACGTCACAATTCTCTGTGATGCAATGCAGTACAAGGTATGATTAACTATAGCTTTATTTTTTATTTATACTGTATAACTGTTTCATGAAATAGTTTTTTTTAATATTCATTTAAGGGAACAACCACTAATTGTAAAAATGAGTAATAAACTCAAAAATTTTCATAATATTCTAATTTATTTGTTTCAAGGGTATCATAAATTTTAGTTTGGTGAAAAAAAAGAGGGTAATATATTAAGAATTTTCTAACATATAGCATCCCAGAGTACATATTGTATTTACTGCCCATTGAGCAATACTTTGACTGTTCTCTATTCCAGATTGCACTAAATGGCCAGCACTTTGCAGAATTCAACCATCGCACTAATCCAGCAACAATGACTTACTTAAACATTGCCAGCACGAGCCAGGATATCAACCTTGCATGTGTATGGATTGAAGATCCTGTTGCTGCTGCTCCTCTTCCTCCAACATATTCACAAGTGCCTCCTGTTGGAGGTATGCCATACCCACAACACAATGCTTTTGGCCCTCCACCACCATACTCTGGAGGTCCAGGATATGCTCCAGTTTATCCTGATCAGTCTGTATACCAGCAGGCTGCTCCTCCAGGCCAGTATGGAGTAAGTATTAATACAGTATGTATATTTTTCATTAGATAAATTCAAATACAGTGGACCCCCGGCTTACGATATTATTTCATTCCAGAAGTATGTTCAGGTGCCAGTACTGACCGAATTTGTTCCCATAAGGAATATTGTGAAGTAGATTAGTCCATTTCAGACCCCCAAACATGCACGTACAAACGCACTTACATAATTGGTCGCATTGGGAGCTGATCGTAAAGCGGGGGTCCACTGTTTTATCAGTGCACATACTGCATGTACAATATTTGCTGCAAATTATGTTTGTAGTATTACTAATAATGTCAAGGGGATAAAAGCTGAAGATATAACTGTATAAATTAGTATGTGTGTATAATTCAGTAGTGCCTGTCACTGAATAGGAAAAATGCTCCTACGTAGTTCTACTTTGGAGAAAATGCATTCAATGTTTGTCTTGTAAAATTGGAAGACTAGGTTTCATACCCCATTTTTAGAATTTTCAATATACAGTGGACCCCCGCTTAAAGATCACCTCCCAATGCGACCAATTATGTAAGTGTATTTATGTAAGTGCGTTTGTACGTGTATGTTTGGGGGTCTGAAATGAACTAATCTACTTCACAGTATTCCTTATGGGAACAAATTCGGTCAGTACTGGCACCTGAACATACTTCTGGAATGAAAAAATATCGTTAACTGGGGGTCCACTGTATAAGATATCAAGCACAAATAAAACTTTAAATATAGTGCAGTTCTGTATACATTCTACTAATAACTTGTAGTTTTGGTGTAAGACTCGTATTTTCATACGAAAACTTTCTGGACACTGTGGCTATATATTAACCCTTTACATAAATAACCCACATGCGAGAGAGAGTACCTTATGATAATGTTTCAGTCTGACTTGCACTGTTTACAAAGTCACACAAACAGAAAAGAGAGAGAGATGGAGCTAATACTATATATAGGCCAGCAGGCAGGGACAGGACAAGACTGAAACGTCATAGTAAGCTCGTCTCTCCTATGTGAGAGTTATTTGTATATTGTTCCAGTCTGGGTATTGTGCCTTTTTGTTCATTATCCCTATCGTTGTCAGAAACACCCAAAAATGAAAGTGCTTACAGTATTATCCGAATTTAAAAAAAAAAAAATCTGAAATGGTAGAGAATCTTTTTCAGAAGGTAATGAAACCCAAAATTCAGAATTTTATGGAAAACTTATGGAATTACACAGGCACAAAGTTAGCGGTCTGGGCACAATTTATGCATCGGTGATTTTGTCCACTTTGAGTCCTATTTTAAGCAAATTTCAATTAAATTCTTAGCTGTTTTGCTAGTATGCCTTGTGTTTTATCAGTTGAGCACAATAAACCTCCCACTGTCAGAACCTCCCTATAAATTGCACAGAAGTCAGTAATTTGGCAAATTTTGCATAAAATTAAAATTTCAGCTTAAAAAAAAAAGTCTGAAATAAACACTGTAGACATTCCAGGTGGCCCGGTGGTCTGGTGGCTAAAGCTCCCGCTTCACACACGGAGGGCCCGGGTTCGATTCCCGGCGGGTGGAAATTTCGACACGTTTCCTTACACCTATTGTCCTGTTCACCTAGCAGCAAATAGGTACCTGGGTGTTAGTCGACTGGTGTGGGTCGCATCCTGGGGGACAAGATTAAGGACCCCAATGGAAATAAGTTAGACAGTCCTCGATGACGCACTGACTTTCTTGGGTTATCCTGGGTGGCTAACCCTCCGGGGTTAAAAATCCGAACGAAATCTCTCTCTCTCTTAAAACATTTCCTCTGTTAATTTATAATATCCTCAATCGTCTATATTACACTTGCCCTCCATTTTGAATTCATCACCCAAGAAATTGAAGGTTTACTCCATTTCTAGGATAAAACATGACCAAGAATGATTGCTCATGGTTTATGGTATCCCAGTAATTGAATCAGATTTAGTAAAAACCCATAAAACAGACTGGCGGTGTAGGGGGTTTTCCTCGGGAAAATTGTCAAAAATTTAATATTTCCGGTACTTGGAGCCTGATTTCTAGCTACTTCTGGTCCTTGAATCCACCATATTCATCTCTTTCGATAGTATGTCTTCCATCTTATCAAATGATACCAAGAAACAGCCAACAAAACCATGTACCTCAAATTTGCTGTTTTAAACCACACACAGGTTCAGAGATTTGCTTTTCCCTTTATGTATTGTGTGCGGCAGGATTTTTATACTGTGCACACTTACTGCACAGACCCATTTCTTATATTCAGGCCAAAATGTATCACTCGCCACTTATATGAGAGATCGAGTTACAAAGTGACCCCCTGGCATTAATAATGTAGATTTACAAGACTGTGGAAGGTTTAATATACATCAGTCTACAGCACACAGTAATTCATCAACATGTCAGTATTCTTAAATTGTTGCAGTTTATGCCCAGTAATTAGACACCTTAAAATCATAATTATACAAGTAAATACTGTAAATGTACAGTCAAACCCCAAATTTGTGTGCCTCAGTAATCCAATATTTTTTACTAAATAGCCTCCCATGAATATTTTCATTCACATTTTTTTGTGGTGTCCATTATGTGTTGGCACAGTGCACAACCACTAAATTGAAAGCCAACCTCATTCTTTTTTTTTACAGTGTTACTGGTGGATTCATTAGGGTAGTGCTAAACTTGTAAGGGTCATAGGGTTTTCTTCAAAATGTGGTCACTAGATTTCCTGTGTCCAAACTCTTCTCCTGGACATTCCTATGAATATCAAATTAATTAGGTTAAAACAATATAAAAAAAAAATAACTTCTTTGTTTCCCATGAAGATACATTGGTTGACAGTCCCCTTAGTAATGCAATGTATTTCTGCCAAATTGAGACAGTTAAAGGTATCTTAAAATTATATACCATTAACATTGATAAGCTCAAGTTTGTGAAATCGAGGTATTGATTGTGGTGCTTAAATTTTTCAGCAAGTACCACAACACAACAGTGGCAAAGGGTTATTGGGAAAGGTAGCTGGAGCAGGAACAGCTGTTGCTGGAGCCTTGGGTGTATCTCATCTCCTGGGAGTAAGTTCACCGTTGGTTACAAAATTTATCCTGTTGTCTTGTAAGTCATCCATTAGTAACCTACTTTTAACTTAGTCATGGAGGGGCATGAAACTCATAGGGTTCATAGAGCATTTGGGGAATGGGAAGTACATGTAATCAGGTTCAGTCCAAGAAAATGAACTTCAGGTTAATTCCTTGGATCAAGAGCCATGCATCAGTGAATCTTCCTTAAGGGGTCATTTTAATTTAAGATTTTAGTTTTGTATTATAAATGATTTTGTTTATACTACTGTACACAAATTATTAATATTATCAAAATTAAGTGCTAAACCCACCAGGGTCATACAGCACTTATTGTACACAAAAAACATGCTTATAGAAAATATTTTTTTAAAAGGTTGAATAATGAATAGGTTTTTCAGGTGCCAAGTTCAAAAACACCAAGAAGGTGTTTGCAGCTTTTAACAATTTGCATTCCAATTAATTGTACAGCACTAATAAATTTTAAAGAAATGCCCTCTTCTCTTCATCTCATTAACCCTTAAACTGTCCAAACGTAGATCTACGTTCACTCGCGTGGCGCTCCGAATATTTTGAAAAATAATTTTTTTTTTTTTTTTCTTTTAAAATGAGGAGCACATTTTTCTACAAGTTATAGAATTAAAAAAAATTAGGGTCAGTACTTACCGAGATATAAGACCGTGAAGTTGGCACTGGATGCTCACCTGTTGGCAACATCGACTCCTGCCGCTTGAAGTGTTGTCGATATATATTTTTTATGTTCTGATAATTACAATTTATAATAGTTCTTGTAATTTCATAGCCAATCTTTGTTCTGACACTAATATTAGGTACTGAAATAGTGCTCAAATAGTCACATTGTCTAGAAATATATCTTCTTTCTTTCTTTCAACGTACCAGCCATATCCCACTGAGGTGGGGTGGCCCAAAAGAAAAAACTCAAGTTTCTCTTTTTAAATTTAGTAATATATACAGGAGAGGAGGTTACTAGCCCCTTGCTCCCGGCATTTTAGTCGCCTCTTACAACACGCATGGCTTACGGAGGAAGAATTCTGTTCCACTTCCCCATGGAGGTAAGAGGAAATAAACTAGAAAGAAAATAGAAGAAAACCCAGAGGGGTGTGTGTGTGTATATATATGCTTGTACATGTAAATACAAAGTATTTGTAAGTCCCAGCAATGTTTTAGATACCCTGGCATATACTGTACCTTGAAGCATGGTGTTATGAAAGGCATCCCTATACTGTTGACAGCCTAGTGACATTCGATAAATGCCCACTGCTCCAGCTAACCCTCGCTGTACGTATTTGTCATCACTGATACACACAAACATGTTTCTGTCTATCTTTGCCTGGAATTTTTGGATTATATTAGGTAATTTACACTATGTATAATTGTACTTGTGTGTACATGTGAGATAGATATATATAGATAGAGAGGCAGCCAAAGCAAGCCAGCCGGCCAGCCTGCCGAATACATAAGAACGTAAGAAAGAAGGAACACTGCAGCAGGCCTACTTGCCCATGCAAGGCAGGGACATGTCACCCCCCTCCCACCTGCGCTTAGACAAATTACCCACCTAGTCAGGTCACATCCATTGAAGGAAGGAGCATGATATCAGACCTAGTAGCACAAGCTAGTCAGGTCCAACTCACACCCACCCACACTCATTCATGTATTTATCTAACCTATTTTTACTTTCCTCTTAAAATGTGAGTGTTAATCCGACATGGCATCAGTGAATCCCTGGTGTGTGCCACGCTATTTGCTCTAGCTGGCACTCATTTGAACTGGTGCTCCCAGATTTTTTAATAGTGCACACACTGAGTGCACAGACCCATTCTTTCATGTCTAGGTGACTTTAGCCTATTGTGCGAAATTTGAAGGAATGAAAATTAAAACGTTAATCTATGTTTGGAGCGCTACGTGTGCAAACGTAGATCTACGTTTGGATAGTCTAAGGGTTAAATAAAAACTGAACAAAAAGCAGGGCATGTGACACTCGTTTATCATCATTGATAAAATGTTTCTCCTGCACAGCAGGCATCATCACTTGAATAGAGAGGTAATCACAGTACTAGAGACAGAAGTAGGGAAGTAATTTGAGGTGATCAGTGTCCTCAAACTTGATAGTCTTGTATCAAGGCTAAGAGACTGATCACAAGAAGTTACCTCTTCACTGCAACTGTCTCTAATATTGTAATCACCTCTGTATCTGATTGATCAAGTGTGCTGCACAGGCGAAATGTTTCATCAATAAAGATAGATAAGTGTTGCACATGTCTTGCTCGTCAACCTGTATTATATACCATTCATGACATAAGTTTAATGCTAAATTCAATAAAACAGGCAGTGAGAGTAAAACAAAAACTCATAAATATATCTCTATTTGAGAAAAGATTTTTCAATTTTTTGTTTAATATGTACATACCTGAACCGTAGTAATGAAACATGAGTCACTTTAGGAGAATAATGTTTCTTGGTATGAGTTTGAAGCATGTTATTATCATAATAAAAAATAAGCGCTGAACCTACAAGGGTCATACAGCGCCAGTTTGAAGCATAACATGAGAGTTCTACACTTATCGCACTAAGGTATAACCTGGTTTAGAGTATCTTAATTTTTTTGACCTAGCAGAGCATATTGTTGTAGTCTGCTATATATAAGAATGTTGCCTTAATACCATGATCATGCTATGAAAAGAATTATCAATGAACTAATGTTTATGTTCATATATATATAAGGATTCTTTCTTTACCTCTGCATCATTAGATTCATTTATCTTGCAAAAGAGTTAATGGATGTCACAAACTAAGATAATCTGTTTTTGCAAAGCCCACATGGGATGAGTGGGAATTAAGAAGCTTCCATGAGATGAGCAGATTACATTTTCTTATAATGAGTATAGAAGTAAAATTCCCAGGCACCCTACACATTGACCAACCTTAAATATTCAGTCACCGGATTTTCAGATTGACTTAAGACAGCCTTGTGATTGTAACTTTAAATTTTTAGAAGTCCAAATCGAGTGGGGGTTACCCAGGATATGGAAGCTACCCAGGACATGGAGGCTACCCAGGACATGGAGGCTACCCAGGACATGGAGGCTCTGGAGGGATTCTTAACAAAGCCTTGGGAATTGGGGGTGCCCTGGGAGGAGCATCTATGTTGGCAAAATCGGTGGGTAAAGTTTTCACAAATTTTAAATATTATTTTGGATTTCATTATATTGTTGATGTACTTGGATTAAGGACTTGCCAATCTAGATCACTTTCAAAAAATGCCCTCTAAGTATGATAATTTCAATGAAAGAATTTTTAAATATTAGCTTTTCTTAGTTTTGTTAATTTTGGTGGAGATACTGGCAATGTACTGACAGATGGTGAAAAAGCACAAGGGCACAGGAGTTCATTATTTCTACGGGTTTATGAAGTAGAGAGATTTAAGACAAGTCCAGTGATGGGTGAAACGAACCAAAGACTTCTGCATCTCACTTTTGTTTCATCATTTATACATGCTGTAATTTTAACAAGTTAGTTGGTGTTATGAAAGATATTAAAACAGTTACATTTAAATTGTTGCTAACAGCCTTTGATTATAAATTTTGTAATTTCAACCTTAAATCCTAAGTAATTAATCTTATAGAAATATTGAACTTTTGACAAATTTTGTAGCCCTTTTCTTCAACAGAACAAAGGTATGGGTGGCAAGGCAATGAAGTATGGTGTTCCTCTGGCTGGCCTTGGGGCTCTAGGGGCTGGTGGCTACATGATATCAAAAGGCTTCCATGGTGGCTCCTCTTCATCCTCAGGATCTAGTGAAGAAGAGTAAGAAATAATTAGTATTGCTTATTTCCTGTGATAACAGTGAGCTGAAAGGAAATACACTGGTAGCAGGGAATCTTTTTAATAGTACTGTAAAAGGATTCCCAGCATCTTGATTGGACTTGTTGGCTTATGCTATTATTTACCTGGCAGAGTGAGCTAACATCTGTTTAAGTTGTTAACCTAATTTCAATTTGAATGTTTCTAAGATATAATTTTTATAACCTCTAATTCTCATTTTTATTAAGAATGAATATTACACTTGCTAATCTGGAATTAAGCTCTGCAGTGCAACATTTAGCAAGTACAGTATAAGCATTTGGCCACATAATTGCTCCTTTGCATTATCTATCAGAGTGTTACTTTCTCAACACAACCTTGTTAGCTAAAACCCATTTTTTCCATGTGTCCTAGTAATGCAAAGAGAATCATATAATTATAAACCTATTCTACTAAACTGAAGTGGAATATTGAAAACTAATTTATAGTGATGAACCTATGTGCCTGCTAGACAAGTAAAGTACCACTAATTTATGAGGAGGAATAGTATTGAAAGGACAAATCTTCATAGTAAACTGCAGATAGAAATAACTAAATATAAGGCTCGGTTACCCTATACCAGCACGAGGCACGCCTTCCTTTACAATTTCCTCTTAATGTTTTGCAATATAAAGGCTTGTCCTTGCATTTTATTCTTCATTTTGTCCTTGTTATACTTGAAACTTCATTCAAGTGCTTATAGATAGGCTGTTAAGTGTTCAGATAAATTATAACTTTAATTACTTTGTGCAGTAAATAGGCTTTAACCCTTATGCTTAATATGGCCAAGTTAGTAAGATGCAAGATAGAAGGACTGTCAAAGTGCCTAGATCTTTAGTTATATATATATTTTTTTTTTTAAGAGTAGAGCTGAATCTCATAGGCCAGTATGACCTCAAATGAATCTTTACCTATGTTTTTGGAGTGATGCAATATTGTTTCTCATATCTTCAACTTGTAGCATTGCCAGCATTATGCTGGTTGCCTTATTGTACACGAATGAATTCAAAATTCTATGTTGGTCTGTTCTGTATGTTTCAGAAACTGCCCTTGTATTTATTTATTTACAGTATTTCTTTAATTGGGTCATAATTTTATTGTAGTCTAGTTTTAAGTTATACATGTATTATTAAAATTTATTATTATAGTAAATGCAAGGAAAAAGTCCAAATAGTTGGTTGCATGTAGATATAAAAAATCATATAATACTGTGTATATATATATATGCAGAGCATAAGTCATACTTTACTGAGAATAATGAAATGTGTGGGAGGAACCTATAAAACAGAAGAAAAAGGGATTAATACCAAGCAAGATGGAATTTTTCCTAAACTATTAGCTAGTCAGTTCCCTCTTTCACCCATTGCATTCAGATAACTACCAAGCTAGTACAGCCTAATATTAAAATAATTATCCTCTGCAAAGCGATTAATGCTGCATTCTTTATAGTATATGTTGAAATTAAAACAAAATTAGTACATGGCAGTTTTGCATTTGCAAAGCTGCCATGTAATGTGTAATCTTATCACTTACACATTAATAATATAAATGAGTTAATTTATTATGTCAGCACAGAGACTTAAATGATATTTTACCAAAGTTTTTATTAGATATGTAACCTTTGAGTACATTATTATTACAATCAATTTCTAATAATTTAATATGTATGGGTTATAATTATGTTCACGGGTAGGTGCTAAACCCCTAAGGGTCATTCAGTGCTTAGGAAGTAGTAGGTAATCCAGTTTTATCCAAAGGAGAGGGTATATCCAATTCCTTGGATAAAAATCCCAAATAAGCCACCCCCTTTCCCTCAGAGACTGGCATAATATGAGAGAGAAAGTACAGGAGTTACATTTGAGGTATCTTCAAGGATAAGGGGTCCTTGATGATGGTGAAGGGCTCTTGTAAGAAATCTGGCAGTGTGTGACCCCTCTTGGCTTAGTGCTGCCCCTTGAATATGACAATAATAAATCTGAGGAAGTTGTAATATTAGATATTATACATTTGTACTTGAATCTCGTCACAAAGTGTGACAGTTCGTTTTGCTTGCTTAAAACTGCTAAGTGTTAAATATTAATATATTTTTTGACACTTGTGGGAAAGTGCTAAACTCTAAGAGAAACTATAGAACACTTATGATACGATCTGAGCTGTATAATTTAAGAGCAATTATGTAGGTAAAAGGACACAAGTGCAGCTATGTGACATTTTGCTCTCCAGGAGCTTTGTCAAGCTGTTAAAAAGAATACAGGGGGGGACACTGGTATATGTAGGTACAGAGTAAGGTGCAAAATACGTATAATATAATTATTGTATGTAGCAGTAGCCCTTGTTGTAGTAGTTATATGATGGTGGGGTTTATTATTTTGAGGAGAATTCTTGCCAATGAAATATTGGCAAGAATTCTCCTCAAAACATAAACTCTACCATTACATTGCTACTACTACCTACAATGATTATATTATATTTTGCACCTCACTGTCTACCTATATATACCTGTGTGTTTCCCTGTATTGTCTGTAACGGTTTGAGAAAGCTCCTGGAGAGTGAAACATTGCCACAGTAAAATGTCACATTAGTTGCACTTGTGTCCTTTTAACCTACATATTATTGGTAATTCTACCAACATTATAACATATCAGCTGATCAAATGATATTCATTTTTATATATAACACATCCTGTAACTGCCAAACATATATATATTTATGTTATGCCCTTTTATGTAGTTATGGGAAAAAACTTGTTTTGATGTACACAGTGATACCTTGAGCTACGAACTTAATTCGTTCCAGAAGGCTGTTCAAGTGCTGATACTGAGCGAATTTGTTTCCGTGAGGAATACTGTAAATTAGATTAGTCCGTTTCAGACCCCCAAAAATACACTTATATAATTGTTTGAGTTGGGAGCTGTTCAAAACTCGAGGTACCACTGTATTTTGAAAACAATGATGTCCGAAGAATCTCTATTTTTCCACATATACTGTATCATGCTATGTGAATTATGATGATCACAAAAAACATGTGCTATGCAAAATCTTACTTTTAGTTTGAATGGAGCTGGCTATGATAGTGTTTGAATATGGAATAAAAATGATAAATTAAATATTTCCTTAGGTACAGTACATTAATTACAATAGTAGGCCAACAATGTATATTTTGTACAAGGAGAAGTCAGTGGTTATCCATAAAATTTAAAGCAAACTTAACCTAAGGTTAATACTAGTGCTAGAAAAAAAGAAAGCATAAATTAGGCGTATGTAATACAAATCTTAAGTGAAGAGGAGCACATGTTGAATGATAATTAATAAATGAAATTTAATATTAAAACCCTTAGTAGGCCTCCTTTACACTTACAGGTTTGTAATGTACAGTATATTTTAAGGAAAGTGCTAAACCCTTAATTCATAAATTATTTTTCAATTTGCCTTATAAAGTGATGCCTTTTATTAAATTTCTCAAACTATTAATTAGCATGTATGCATTGTTTTAATAATTTACTTAAAGCTGTAATAGACCAGTATTAAGTATAACATGCATCTCAAAAAATGATTATAGTGCCCCCCCCCCTGAAGATGGTCTAAACCATCTTTGGCTGATTACAAATTCTCTCTTAAGAGCAAGTGGAAACTTGCATGTCTATGACAGCCAAAATAATCTTTAACAGAAGTTTAAATAATAGAAATTTTGGGAGGATTCTTGTCAGCTGAATGTAAAGATGGTTTAAAAAGATGCGTAAGGAAATGCAGACATTTATATTTAGAAAACATCTCTAACATGCAAAGGGTTAAAAATAATTATGTATATACTATGATGAATTTTTTGGGGGGTTACCCTGCCTTGGTGGGAAATGGCCAACATGTTAAAAAAAAATATATATATATAGAGTATAGAAAAAAAGTAAGGTGTGAGTTGAGTAACCTAAGGTCTGAGATAAGAACTTTACAGTCTACTTGATGCTATTTCAAACCTTACTCATACTATGTTACCAGATCATATCAGGTTTATTCCATATGAATAGTAAAAACTGGAATTCAAGTACTGGTACTGAATTTAAAGTGACCATGCCAAAGAATTCTTTCTTTCCTTTTGAGGTATACAAGAAGTTTAAGAAAGTATTGAAGGACACTGTTTTAGATTAGCTATTTTTGCATTGAAACATTTAAAACAAAGTAAAAAAGTTGTTATAGGTTCTTGCTCCAAAGACAGATTTATCCTCCTCTTTCTTGGGTTAAAACCTGAATGCCTCCATTTCCCCAGACAATATGAACCCCTATAGGTTTAGCACTTTTCCCTGATAAACGTGAATATTTATTTTACACCTTAGAGCTTTATGTAATGCAACTTTTAAAACTAGCTTTTTATTCAGACTGTTGTAGACATGCCATTAGCTTCTAATGCATTGTATACATTAGTCAGGTTTAATTACATATACAGTCAGCTCTATAAAAAATCCACTATACAGAGAAGCTTTATAAAATATAATTGCATCTTTTTCGGGTCACCCTGCCTTGGTGGGAATCGGCCAGTGTGATAAAATAAAATTGCATCCAATATTTAATAGCGTGCACTATGAAGGCCTTTCTATGCACTGTACAATTTTCAGTCACATTTAAAAATCTCCTTTATGGTTCATTTTATTAAAGTTGACTAAAAATTATTTTTATATGGCTTAAGATCAAACTTTTATGCCTGTTAATCTAGTAAATTAAAGAAATATAGCTACAGATTTTTTTATGCCTAAATGCTAGAAAAAAAAAATTATATGCCTCAGTGATTAAATATTTTTGACCTTTTATGCATAATATTGCCATGGCTCCTAATTCTTAGTGGACAAGCTTATATGTGCTGCACACCAAGAGGTACAAGTTTCTCATTGCATGTGCAGATTTTGTTTTAATCACTTATTTAAATAACTTGTTCATCACCACTCAAGGATATGTACAATATTAATGAATCTTGTGTAGTCAATAGGCTTTGTCCAATTAACACAATAGTGGTGGGTGGCCAGTGGCAATAATAGTAAGGTAACTATCAGAGCTACAGCATGCCCAGCCATAGAATTTTAAATCTATTGTTAATGGCAGCAGTATAGTTGTGCACAAGTCCAAGGAAGGCTGTGGTACTCTGAGAATTTCCTCATCTTAGACATTATTTAATCCTTCTTACAAATCAACAGATCTTGTTAACACAGTATATCAATGATTAATGGCAAGAACTTATTATCTAACACTAATATATTATGAATCTCAACATTTAGAAAGTGTTGATTATTGATGCTAGTTACTAATTGGTCATGACTATTCCTTGTTATAGAGTGCATTTTATCAAACTAAATGAACTATGCAATTTATATTACGTTGTTCCAACAATAATAAATACTGATTTGTTTCAAGTGCTATTTTTCTATAAATAAAATTTGTAAATTCCTAACTTTTTTTTTTTTTTATACCTAAAAATAAATTTATATAGTAAAGGAACCCTGCATTGTATAAAAGGGGATTGTTACCCCTCTCCTCCCCAGCACCCAGTTTAGGAGCTATTTTAACTGTTGGTGTTTTGCCTATCCTACACAGCATCAGTCATCTACTGAGTGACCCACCTTTAGTTATAAATTTGTATTGGTCTCCAACACTAGAATAGTTCCACTAGTGCTTGAGGCACAAGATTCTCAATAATGAAGTAGTAGATTGTTTAACACATCTGCCATCTCCCACCATGGTGGAAACATTCATATTGATTTATTGTCTTGCCAGATATAGGTATCACTTTCAGAACTGAAAATGCCCACCCTTAGTGCTAGCACTGTACTTCCCATTGCCTGGAATGAAGTCCACCTAACTAGTTCTCTGAATTCCTTCATATATATTATCTTTCTCACATAATTTCTCTCCAGACAATAATAGTTCTGTATACTGCACAGCAATGTAAGAAATTATATTGGCTAGAGTAGAAATATCTTGAGATCTTTGCACTTCCTTTTTTTATCCATGTGGGTTATTCAGTGTAGGACATGGTGGTCTTGATCCTCCAAGTGTGAGACAGATGTATTTCCTATTTATAATCATCTATATACCCTTTGCATGTACGTAATGTATGGCTTCCTAAAATTTTTTCCACCAATTGGGGTAAATAAATTCTTGTACTATAATTTGACTTTATAATAGCAAGAAATACCATCTTTGTTATAAAATATACATTTCAGGTCAAAGTTTACCACTACCATGTGTGATGGAGGAGTGCTTGCCCTTTATTCTTCCTGGTCTCCATACTTGGGGTTAAACAGAGCAGAGGGGTGGAGGACAGTTGAGTACATCCCATAACTATTCTTTCTAGTGCTCCTATCATCATCGTCATCCTTGGAGGGCACATCTCTGATGAGGCTTTCCATGTTAAGTCCAGCCAGGGGGCCAGGGATGACTTCATCTAGTTCAGAAGGGTCCTCATAACTTTCACTTGCTGGTGAAGACCATGGACCTTGTTTCCACTTTGCTGCAACCTGCAATTATACGATTACTGTAGTGGTAAATTTGTACTCCCTAGAATGCAGGTGGGAGACACACAGAAAATCCTAGAGATTAGTACCAAACTTGCACACGAAAATCACTCCCTATGAAGGCAGATGATGCAACATTTCCCCCAATGAAAAGCAGGGGCCCAAGACTGTTCAACTGCCTCCCAGCATACATAAGGGAGATTACCCCTGGCCATCTTCAAGAAGGCACTGGACAGGTACCTGACAAGCCAGCCTGTGGTTCATGTGGCCAATAGCAACAATCTGGTTGATCAGGCCCTGGTCACAGAGGCATTAACCCACTCCAAGTAATGTTCTTTCATAAGTAGGACAGTCAGGTCACAATGGCCTGACAGGCACGTCTGACCCTTGTATCCTGTACATAATTTTGAGATTACCATTTCCCATAACTGACAGGGAGGATGGCCAGGTACACAAGTGTGCCAAGATATACACCTGGGGAAAATGGGACCCCGTGACAAAGAGTGAAAGATATTGGCATGCAGTGAAGTTACAATTAATTCCCCATAACATAAGGCAAAAATGTTTTTTTTTTTTTTCCGGGGGGATCACCCTGCCTCGGTGGGAGACTGCTAGTGTGTTAAAAAAAAATCAGGATACCTAGGAATCCAGCTAAAGATGTGACGCAACCATCTTGCAATGTGAAAAATCAAAGTGCTGAACTGCTTTAATTACAACCTTAGAATATGAAGACGAGACATTAAGTGTCCTGTAGCGCGCTCGGCTTACACAATGAAGTCCATGGTTCAATCTCCAGTACAGGTGGAAATGTTTGGACGTTCTTCCTACTGTCCCTGTTTATCAGTTGGTACATGGGTGTTAGTCAACTGGTGTGGGTTGCATCCTGGGGACAAAACTGATCTGCTCTGCATACCAAGGGGCTTTCTATATAGAAGTATGTCAGCTAGGCTTGCTCCATAGGGCATGCAAAAATCATTCTGAATCTAACGAAAAAAAATATTTCATTATATTTGTCTATTATTGTAAACTTATATATTTAGATGGATTAGGCTAAATTAAAATGCGCTTCTTATAATACAGTTAGGTAAGTTTCCTAAGGTTCTTGTGGTACAAAATCATTAATTTTTATATTAACATAAATGAAAAAATATATCTTTAAATGTATAAGAGGAAATTTTAGAAAGGACTTACTTCTAAACGAGTTCTTGCTAACTGGCCAATTTTACCTACTCAGCAAGACACGTACTTGTAGAAATAATAATTATTATAAGGAATGAAGGATGTACGTACATGGATGACTGGAACTTCTAAAGGTGGCAGATAAAAATAGATGGGTTGAAAAGATATCTTATCTTTTATTTACTACATGTACATAGTATACAGGCCTAGCTGACATCAGTGACATATTACTATACAGAAAGCTGCTTGTTATGCTGAGCATTTCAGGCAAATTAGGTCAGTTTTGTCCCAGGATGCGACTAACACCCAGGTACCCATAGTGAACAGGGACAGCAGGTGTCTTGTGAAAACACATCCCTAATGTTTTCCAGCTGTACTGGACCTCATGTGCGCTACCAATCGAGCTATGGGACAAGACAGGTCAGGATGCTGCAAGGGTCTGTACTGTACTAGCTTCACTAACATGAGTAATTATTCCTTAGATAGTAGGATGATTGAGGGTCATGGAAGCAAACAGATAATGGTCATCTAGGAATATTCAACTTTGCACACAGATTTTTGACTTAGAAATGCAGATATCTAAAGGCTCCCAGATGACGAAAGACAAAATTTAAAAAGAATGACTGGAATATATCAAGTTCCCACAGTCTTAAAAAAATTAACACAAGAGTACATCTAGTGGCTTATACTAGGCAGGAACTACTCGTGTATAATAATAATTAATTCTACAAGGTATACAGGCCTAAATGGAAATAAGTCACTCTGACTTTTTTGGGTTACCCTAGGTACTTTACACATGTGCTGCTAAGTATGATAATCTATGTACTACTATATGTGTGTATACCTGAATAAACTTATTTATGACACATTGCTGCTACATAGAAAGCCCCTGGTTATGCAGAGCATTTTGGGCAAATTAGGTCAATTTTTTTTTACGAGGATGTGACCCACATCAGGTATCTATTTTACTGATGGGTAAACATAAACAGCAGTGCCTTGAGGAAACACGTCATGTTTCCAGCCATACAGAGAATCGACCCCCAGATCTCAGTGTGGGGGATAAGTGCACTAGCAATCGAGCTACGGGACACTTTTATCCAAACTACCATTAAATGTACTTAGATTATTTGATTAAAAAGAAGCACCCAGGATCTCGATCCATAAACAATTTGAGCATATGAAAGATAATTACCTCAGTTTCCCCGAACTCCTGTTGAAGCTGCCTTAAGTGTTTCATTATTTCAGCATGAGGTGGACTTGGAGGGACGGCTGGAGGCGTCCCACATACTATAGATAACAAGAGCAGCAGCAACAGGGCACTGCATGAAGCAGATCCCTGTGTGAAAGTTAAGAAATTGTAAGACTTGCAGAGCACTGACCTAAAATCAATTAGCAATAAAAATTAAAAATAAACATAAATAAATATTTAATTATTATTATTATAGGTAGTAGGTTGGTAGACAGCAACCACCCAGGGAAGTACTACCGTCCTGCCAGATGACTGTGAAACAAAAACCTGTAACTGTTTTGCATGATGGTAGGATTGCTGGTTTCTTTTTCTGTCTCATAAACACGCTAAGATAACAGGGATATCTTGCTACTCCTACTTACACTTTGGTCACACTTCACAGACACGCACATGCATATATATATATATACATACATCTAGGTTTTTCTCCTTTTTCTAAATAGCTCTTGTTCTTTTTTATTTCTTCTATTGTCCATGGGGAAGTGGAAAAGAATCTTTCCTCCGTAAGCCATGCGTGTCGTATGAGGCGACTAAAATGCCGGGAGCAATGGGCTAGTAACCCCTTCTCCTGTATACAATTACTAAAAAAGAGAAGAAGAAAAACTTTATAAAACTGGGTTGCTTAAATGTGCGTGGATGTAGTGCGGATGACAAGAAACAGATGATTGCTGATGTTATGAATGAAAAGAAGTTGGATGTCCTGGCCCTAAGCGAAACAAAGCTGAAGGGGGTAGGAGAGTTTCAGTGGGGGGAAATAAATGGGATTAAATCTGGAGTATCTGAGAGAGTTAGAGCAAAGGAAGGGGTAGCAGTAATGTTAAATGATCAGTTATGGAAGGAGAAAAGAGAATATGAATGTGTAAATTCAAGAATTATGTGGATTAAAGTAAAGGTTGGATGCGAGAAGTGGGTCATAATAAGCGTGTATGCACCTGGAGAAGAGAGGAATGCAGAGGAGAGAGAGAGATTTTGGGAGATGTTAAGTGAATGTATAGGAGCCTTTGAACCAAGTGAGAGAGTAATTGTGGTAGGGGACTTGAATGCTAAAGTAGGAGAAACTTTTAGAGAGGGTGTGGTAGGTAAGTTTGGGGTGCCAGGTGTAAATGATAATGGGAGCCCTTTGATTGAACTTTGTATAGAAAGGGGTTTAGTTATAGGTAATACATATTTTAAGAAAAAGAGGATAAATAAGTATACACGATATGATGTAGGGCGAAATGACAGTAGTTTGTTGGATTATGTATTGGTAGATAAAAGACTGTTGAGTAGACTTCAGGATGTACATGTTTATAGAGGGGCCACAGATATATCAGATCACTTTCTAGTTGTAGCTACACTGAGAGTAAAAGGTAGATGGGATACAAGGAGAATAGAAGCATCAGGGAAGAGAGAGGTGAAGGTTTATAAACTAAAAGAGGAGGCAGTTAGGGTAAGATATAAACAGCTATTGGAGGATAGATGGGCTAATGAGAGCATAGGCAATGGGGTCGAAGAGGTATGGGGTAGGTTTAAAAATGTAGTGTTAGAGTGTTCAGCAGAAGTTTGTGGTTACAGGAAAGTGGGTGCAGGAGGGAAGAGGAGCGATTGGTGGAATGATGATGTAAAGAGAGTAGTAAGGGAGAAAAAGTTAGCATATGAGAAGTTTTTACAAAGTAGAAGTGATGCAAGGAGGGAAGAGTATATGGAGAAAAAGAGAGAAGTTAAGAGAGTGGTGAAGCAATGTAAAAAGAGAGCAAATGAGAGAGTGGGTGAGATGTTATCAACAAATTTTGTTGAAAATAAGAAAAAGTTTTGGAGTGAGATTAACAAGTTAAGAAAGCCTAGAGAACAAATGGATTTGTCAGTTAAAAATAGGAGAGGAGAGTTATTAAATGGAGAGTTAGAGGTATTGGGAAGATGGAAGGAATATTTTGAGGAATTGTTAAATGTTGATGAAGATAGGGAAGCTGTGATTTCGTGTATAGGGCAAGGAGGAATAACATCTTGTAGGAGTGAGGAAGAGCCAGTTGTGAGTGTGGGGGAAGTTCGTGAGGCAGTAGGTAAAATGAAAGGGGGTAAGGCAGCCGGGATTGATGGGATAAAGATAGAAATGTTAAAAGCAGGTGGGAATATAGTTTTGGAGTGGTTGGTGCAATTATTTAATAAATGTATGGAAGAGGGTAAGGTACCTAGGGATTGGCAGAGAGCATGCATAGTTCCTTTGTATAAAGGCAAAGGGGATAAAAGAGAGTGCAAAAATTATAGGGGGATAAGTCTGTTGAGTGTACCTGGTAAAGTGTATGGTAGAGTTATAATTGAAAGAATTAAGAGTAAGACGGAGAATAGGATAGCAGATGAACAAGGAGGCTTTAGGAAAGGTAGGGGGTGTGTGGACCAGGTGTTTACAGTGAAACATATAAGTGAACAGTATTTAGATAAGGCTAAAGAGGTCTTTGTGGCATTTATGGATTTGGAAAAGGCGTATGACAGGGTGGATAGGGGGGCAATGTGGCAGATGTTGCAAGTGTATGGTGTAGGAGGTAGGTTACTGAAAGCAGTGAAGAGTTTTTACGAGGATAGTGAGGCTCAAGTTAGAGTATGTAGGAAAGAGGGAAATTTTTTCCCAGTAAAAGTAGGCCTTAGACAAGGATGTGTGATGTCACCGTGGTTGTTTAATATATTTATAGATGGGGTTGTAAGAGAAGTAAATGCGAGGGTCTTGGCAAGAGGCGTGGAGTTAAAAGATAAAGAATCACACACAAAGTGGGAGTTGTCACAGCTGCTCTTTGCTGATGACACTGTGCTCTTGGGAGATTCTGAAGAGAAGTTGCAGAGATTGGTGGATGAATTTGGTAGGGTGTGCAAAAGAAGAAAATTAAAGGTGAATACAGGAAAGAGTAAGGTTATGAGGATAACAAAAAGATTAGGTGATGAAAGATTGAATATCAGATTGGAGGGAGAGAGTATGGAGGAGGTGAACGTATTCAGATATTTGGGAGTGGACGTGTCAGCGGATGGGTCTATGAAAGATGAGGTGAATCATAGAATTGATGAGGGAAAAAGAGTGAGTGGTGCACTTAGGAGTCTGTGGAGACAAAGAACTTTGTCCTTGGAGGCAAAGAGGGGAATGTATGAGAGTATAGTTTTACCAACGCTCTTATATGGGTGTGAAGCGTGGGTGATGAATGTTGCAGCGAGGAGAAGGCTGGAGGCAGTGGAGATGTCATGTCTGAGGGCAATGTGTGGTGTGAATATAATGCAGAGAATTCGTAGTTTGGAAGTTAGGAGGAGGTGCGGGATTACCAAAACTGTTGTCCAGAGGGCTGAGGAAGGGTTGTTGAGGTGGTTCGGACATGTAGAGAGAATGGAGCGAAACAGAATGACTTCAAGAGTGTATCAGTCTGTAGTGGAAGGAAGGCGGGGTAGGGGTCGGCCTAGGAAGGGTTGGAGGGAGGGGGTAAAGGAGGTTTTGTGTGCGAGGGGCTTGGACTTCCAGCAGGCATGCGTGAGCGTGTTTGATAGGAGTGAATGGAGACAAATGGCTTTTAATACTTGACGTGCTGTTGGAGTGTGAGCAAAGTAACATTTATGAAGGGATTCAGGGAAACCGGCAGGCCGGACTTGAGTCCTGGAGATGGGAAGTACAGTGCCTGCACTCTGAAGGAGGGGTGTTAATGTTGCAGTTTAAAAACTGTAGTGTAAAGCACCCTTCTGGCAAGACAGTGATGGAGTGAATGATGGTGAAAGTTTTTCTTTTTCGGGCCACCCTGCCTTGGTGGGAATCGGCCGGTGTGATAATAAAAAATAAAATAAAAATATTATTAACACACTGGCCGATTCCCACCAAGGCAGGGTGGCCCGAAAAAGAAAAACTTTCACCATCATTCACTCCATCACTGTCTTGCCAGAAGGGTGCTTTACACTACAGTTTTTAAACTGCAACATTAACACCCCTCCTTCAGAGTGCAGGCACTGTACTTCCCATCTCCAGGACTCAAGTCCGGCCTGCCGGTTTCCCTGAACCCCTTCATAAATGTTACTTTGCTCACACTCCAACAGCACGTCAAGTATTAAAAACCATTCGTCTCCATTCACTCCTATCAAACACGCTCACGCATGCCTGCTGGAAGTCCAAGCCCCTTGCACACAAAACCTCCTTTACCCCCTCCCTCCAACCTTTCCTTCCACTACAGACTGATACACTCTTGAAGTCATTCTGTTTCTACAAGGTATACAGATCTAGCTGACATCAATGACATATGCACTGCTATATAGAAAGTCGCTTGTTATGCAGAGCATTTCAGGTCAATTTTGTTCCAGGATGTGACCCACATCAGTCGACTAATACCTAGGTACCCATTTTTACTGATGGGTGAACATTTGCAGCCGGTGTAAAGAAACATGCCCAATGTTTCCACCCTTCTCCTGGAATCGAACCCGGATCCCTCACTGTGTTAAGCCAGACCTTTGGCCACGGGTCACCACACCTAAGGTAAAATTAAATGATAACACACTAAGTAAAATAACCTGCATCAATTAAAAAAAATTATATCATCGTCAAAAAATAAGTAATAAACTTGTCCAAAATCTCTAAAGGCACCCTCATAATTAAACAAACCATAACTTAACAAATGGGCTAAAATGTGTTTCACAGTCAGCTGCATGCCACAAGCCATAAAGAAATGGCTATGGATGAGGTGTGCACATTCAATCCTTAAGTGATAATTCCTATTGTAGGAGGAATGCCAAACACCAATGCCCTGCCAGGCCTTGTGTAACTTACTGATGGTCTGTATGACCCACCACTTCCCAAAAGACAGAGCTACTCATGGCCCATCAAGTCAATGAGGCAAAAGTATATTTGAGAGAAAATTTGCTATAAAGCTGAAAGCCATTAGGTGTTACTGGGACGACTGAGGCTCCTCTAACCAGGAACCCGAGAGGCGCTATTCTCAGTAGAGGAACCACTGTCAGTGTTAGGTGGTTTGTAACCCTCAGAGAAGCAGAATGCACCTCTCTCACATCCAATCCCTCCATCAAGGCTCCTTGGTACATGCACTTCCCACCAACCTCTGGCTCACACATAGTAGGTCCTTACGTGGACGGTACCTTATTCTCTCATGGATGGAAATAAATGGTATAAAATACCGACACAATGGAAATATAAACACATATGCAGTATAATGTGATCCTTTATTGGCTACGTTTCGCCCACACAGTGGGCTTTTTCAAGTCACAAACAGATCTACCTGGGGTGGAAGGGACGCGACTATAAATACTCGCGTCCCTTCCACCCCAGGTAGATCTGTTTGTGACTTGAAAAAACCCAGTGTGGGCGAAACGTAGCCAATAAAGGATCACATTATACTGCATATGTGTTTATATTTCTTATTCTCTCATTCTGAAGGCATTTTAAGATCCTACGTATTGAGCACTAATCGACAATTCAAATAAATTACATATATGTACACAATACAGTAGTGCACCTCGTTTGGGCACCACACTGATCCTGTACTCACCTATATGTAGTTGCAGGGTTCAAGTCTTAGCTCCTGGCCCCGACACTAAACTTGCCAGATTCACTCTCTTCTAGCATCGTGGGCCCTATTGCATCTATTCTTAAAATTATGTAGTAAGTGCCTCCACCACTTTGTCATCGTGATCACTCCACTTCCCAACCACCCTGAGCCAGTGAAGAAATGCCTGACATCCCTGTGACTTATTTAACTTCCAAGAAATGCCTGACATCCCTGTGACTTATTTAACTTCCAAGAAATGCCTGACATCCCTGTGACTTATTTAACTTCCAAGAAATGCCTGACATCCCTGTGACTTATTTAACTTCCAAGAAATGCCTGACATCCCTGTGACTTATTTAACTTCCAAGAAATGCCTGACATCCCTGTGACTTATTTAACTTCCAAGAAATGCCTGACATCCCTGGAGTTTACCTGGAGAGAGTTCCGGGGGTCAACGCCCCCGCGGCCCGGTCTGTGACCAGGCCTCCTGGTGGATCAGAGCCTGATCAACCAGGCTGTTGCTGCTGGCTGCACGCAAACCAACGTACGAGCCACAGCCCGGCTGATCAGGAACTGACTTTAGGTGCTTGTCCAGTGCCAGCTTGAAGACTGCCAGGGGTCTGTTGGTAATCCCCCTTATGTGTGCTGGGAGGCAGTTGAACAGTCTCGGGCCCCTGACACTTATTGTATGGTCTCTTAACGTGCTAGTGACACCCCTGCTTTTCATTGGGGGGATGTTGCATCGTCTGCCAAGTCTTTTGCTTTCGTAGTGAGTGATTTTCGTGTGACTTATTTAACTTCCAGCTGAGCCCCCGAGTACATGCTTCCCACCTCTAAAAACAGGAAGTGTGTCTGCTTCGAGCAGACGCATTTGCATGGAATTCCTCCTTTTACTGCAATATTGCAAGCTCCTGATATGTTCACTGCAACATTGCAAGCTCCTGATATGTTCACTGCAAGCTCCTATGTTCACTGCAACATTGCAAGCTCCTGATATGTTCACTGCAAGCTCCTATGTTCACTGCAACATTGCAAGCTCCTGATATGTTCACTGCAACATTGCAAGCTCCTGATATGTTCACTGCAACACGAAAGGCCTAAAGCTATCATTCAAGTCCCTCGTGTATAGCTTGTTCGCTGTTACTATGTATAATAATGTGTAATATACAATGTACCTAAATCAACTTACTTATTAAGACTGTACACCTCTAACATCAGGATAATAGTAAACATCCTTACTAAGATGCATCAAAGACATACTACTATATACAAAGTCGCTTGTTATGCTGAGCATTTCCCGCAAATTAGGTCAATTTTGTCCCAGGATGTGACCCACACCAGTCCACTAACACCCAGGATGCGACCCACACCAGTCCACTAACACCCAGGATGTGACCCACACCAGTCCACTAACACCCAGGATGTGACCCACACCAGTCCACTAACACCCAGGATGCGACCCACACCAGTCCACTAACACCCAGGATGTGTCCACTAACACCCAGGATGTGACCCACACCAGTCCACTAACACCCAGGATGCGACCCACACCAGTCCACTAACACCCAGGATGTGACCCACACCAGTCCACTAACACCCAGGATGTGACCCACACCAGTCCACTAACACCCAGGATGTGACCCACACCAGTCCACTAACACCCAGGATGCGACCCACACCAGTCCACTAACACCCAGGATGTGACCCACACCAGTCCACTAACACCCAGGATGTGACCCACACCAGTCCACTAACACCCAGGATGCGACCCACACCAGTCCACTAACACCCAGGATGTGACCCACACCAGTCCACTAACACCCAGGATGCGACCCACACCAGTCCACTAACACCCAGGATGTGACCCACACCAGTCCACTAACACCCAGGTTGTGACCCACACCAGTCCACTAACACCCAGGATGTGACCCACACCAGTCCACTAACACCCAGGATGTGACCCACACCAATCCACTAACACCCAGGATGACCCACACCAATCCACTAACACCCTGCTACCCACACCAGTCCACTAACACCCAGGATGCAACCCACACCAGTCCACTAACACCCAGGATGTGACCCACACCAGTCCACTAACACCCAGGATGCTACCCACACCAGTCCACTAACACCCAGGATGTGACCCACACCAGTCCACTAACACCCAGGATGTGACCCACACCAGTCCACTAACACCCAGGATGTGACCCACACCAGTCCACTAACACCCAGGATGCTACCCACACCAGTCCACTAACACCCAGGATGCTACCCACACCAGTCCACTAACACCCAGGATGTGACCCACACCAGTCCACTAACACCCAGGTTGTGACCCACACCAGTCCACTAACACCCAGGATGTGACCCACACCAGTCCACTAACACCCAGGATGTGACCCACACCAGTCCACTAACACCCAGGATGCTACCCACACCAGTCCACTAACACCCAGGATGCAACCCACACCAGTCCACTAACACCCAGGATGTGACCCACACCAGTCCACTAACACCCAGGATGCTACCCACACCAGTCCACTAACACCCAGGATGTGACCCACACCAATCCACTAACACCCAGGATGTGACCCACACCAGTCCACTAACACCCAGGATGCTACCCACACCAGTCCACTAACACCCAGGATGCAACCCACACCAGTCCACTAACACCCAGGATGTGACCCACACCAGTCCACTAACACCCAGGATGCTACCCACACCAGTTCACTAACACCCAGGATGTGACCCACACCAGTCCACTAACACCCAGGTTGTGACCCACACCAGTCCACTAACACCCAGGATGTGACCCACACCAGTCCACTAACACCCAGGTTGTGACCCACACCAGTCCACTAACACCCAGGATGCTACCCACACCAGTCCACTAACACCCAGGATGCAACCCACACCAGTCCACTAACACCCAGGATGTGACCCACACCAGTCCACTAACACCCAGGATGTGACCCACACCAGTCCACTAACACCCAGGATGTGACCCACACCAATCCACTAACACCCAGGATGTGACCCACACCAGTCCACTAACACCCAGGATGCTACCCACACCAGTCCACTAACACCCAGGATGCAACCCACACCAGTCCACTAACACCCAGGTTGTGACCCACACCAGTCCACTAACACCCAGGATGCTACCCACACCAGTCCACTAACACCCAGGATGTGACCCACACCAGTCCACTAACACCCAGGTTGTGACCCACACCAGTCCACTAACACCCAGGATGTGACCCACACCAGTCCACTAACACCCAGGATGCAACCCACACCAGTCCACTAACACCCAGGTTGTGACCCACACCAGTCCACTAACACCCAGGATGCTACCCACACCAGTCCACTAACACCCAGGATGTGACCCACACCAGTCCACTAACACCCAGGATGTGACCCACACCAGTCCACTAACACCCAGGTACCTATTTTACTGATGGTTGAACATAGACAACCAGTGTAAAGCAACACATCCAGTGTTTCTACCCTCGCTGGGAATCGAACCCGGACCCTCACCGTGTAAAGCGAGAACTTTAGCCACCTGGCCGCGGGGCACCGTGGCGGGGGGGGGGGTGGAAATAGAAGGCACTGAGGTTCAATTCGGGGAACCGGAGCACAGATCCGATTCCCTAGATCAAGAGCCCCTCACCAGCGTCAGGGAACCTGCCTTGAGGGGCTGAATACCTGTGCCTCGTGGCCTGCCTGGCAAACTTCTCTCTTCACACGCTGAGGACCCGGGTTCGATTCCCGCCGGGGTTTTAACACTTCGACTCGTTTCCTTACACCTGTTCACCTAGCAAGTAGGTACGTGGGTGTTAGTGGACTGGTGTGGGTGGCATCCTGGGACACAAGATTCATGACCCCAATGGAAATAAGTCAGACAGGTCCTCGATGACTCGCTGCCTTACTTGGGTGGCTAACCCTCGGTTAAAAATCCGAACAAAATCTTGTGTAGCGTGTATATACAGTGTGCCACAAGGAGCAGCACACCCTCCCTTCACCACTGCTCAGCGCTGACTACTGTTCTTCCACTTCATCACACTCACCAAAGTATAACTTAACTCTTTTAAAACCGCCTTTAAATTACCAGTAATGCATCATATCGTCCCAGTACATCCCATAAAAATTATTCAGTACTACATTGTGCATTATAATACACTCGTAGTTTTTGTCTCAAGGTATATTTAAATAATATATGTCATTAGGGGGAGACTTTCTTAAACTTCTTCCCGCACTAAATATTGTTGGTACCTGGTAGGCTTAAGGGCTCCTTCAAGAGTTGTGATCAAAGGAAATACATCTATTTTCCTCTTCCTTGGATCAAACCTGATTGTCTCCTGTTCCCCAGGCGCTGTATAACCCCTACGGATTTCCCCTCTCCCCTAATAATAATATGATTAGCTGAAAACTAATTTCATTTATTTTTTAATCTAAGTTTGATCCGAGGAAGTGATTGGTAGCTCCACTTGATTGGATCAAAAGCCTTTGACATCCTGAACTGGAAAGAAAAATTGCATGAACAACTTTATTTAGACAACAGTTCAGTGGCAGAGCCTTGGTTACAACCGAAAGACCAGGTTCAAATCCCGGGCATGTCTCCTGCATTAAACACCTGCTGTCACTGTTCACCTAGCAGTAAGTAGGTACCTGGGTGTTAATTACATCTGCTGTCACTGTTCACTTAGCAGTAAGTAGGTACCTGGGTGTTAATTACATCTGCTGTCACTGTTCACCTAGCAGTAAGTAGGTACCTGGGTGTTAATTACCTTACCTGGGCAGTAAAAGCCCATCAGTTGCCATCCTACCAGAAAAGTAAATGTCACTAACGCCGCAAGGTATGGCATCACCGCATACCCAAACAAAAACAGTGGTACACAGCTCTTATTGTAGCGCTCTTAAGTGGTGATATCCAAATTAATCCAGGACCTCAAACTATTGTGCAGAGGCAAAACAGTTAGATTAATGACGGTATAGCAGTTAGGAATGATAACCTTAACTCCATATGTAATCATACATAGGTCAATGTGAGACAACACAGCCATTATTATCTCAAACAGGTACATACACTGTACTAAAGTACGCATGAAAAACAGAAAAGGCACCTTATGTAAAATATGTAAGGGGTGGGTGCATGATGGATGTATGTACAATTATAGCAACGGCGCCAGAATTCATTTTGTGTGTAACAAATGCACTTTGGCACAGTTACCCTTTAGCAATGATGACATTGATTTACCTAATTTTAATACAAATGACCCATTGCCATATATTGATGATTATAATTGTTTTATGAAAACAGGCCTTCACTTTATTCATGTCAACGCAAGATCACTTCTTCCTAAATTGGCAGAGATTAGGATTCTAGCTAACAAAATTAGGGCGGCAGTTATAACCATCTCTGAATCCTGGTTGGATGATATGGTGACTGATGACGAGGTCAAAATAGGTTACAATATAAAACGCTTAGATAGAAACAGAAAGGGTGGTGGAGTATGTGCCTACATTAGAAATGACTTAGCTTACAACCCAAGACCTGATTTAAATAACAATAAACTGGAGATTCTATGGTTTGAAGTATTGCTTCCCAAGACCAAACCCATCTTAGTAGGAACTAGTTACCGCCCTCCTACTCAGGACCAGTTCTTAGAAGACTTTTCCAGAGTTTTGTCCGGACTTGAAAACAATTGCGAGACAATAATACTGGGCGACTTCAATATCTGTTTTAAGCAGCAAAATAACGGGCTATGCAAAAGGTATAAGCAAATTCTAGGTTTAAATAGCTACACTCAACTAATAAATACACTAACCCGGATCACGCAGTTCTCAACCACCGTAATTGACCACATACTTTGTAACCGCTCTGAAAACATTAGTCAGTCAGGCGTCATTATCACAGGTCTTAGTGATCATTTCATCATTTACTGCACCAGGAAAATCACTAGGGATAGGATAGGCCTACACAGGACAATAAAAATGAGGTCAGCTAGAAACTACAGTAAAGAAACACTGGTAATATGCTACACAATTGTGACTGGACAGAGATAACAAGTTGCACGGACGTAAACGATGCCTGGGAAAAATTCAAAACAATGTTCACTACCATCCTTGATAATATTGCACCAGTTAAAGAGGTTAGGATTAAACGAAGAACTGAACCCTGGATGACTACTGAGATATTAGATAATATGAAATTCAGAGACCCGCTGATAAAAAGATTTAAAGCAAACAGACAGGATATTGTAGCACTAAATGAATTCCAAAGGGTGAGGAACAGAGTACAGAGACTTATAAAAGGAGCAAAGGCAAAGCACTATTGCTCAAAAATTGAAGAGTATAAGCATAACCCCAGAAAGCTCTGGCAACAACTAAAACAGTTGGGGTATAGCCATAAGCCAGTAGATAGGTCTAACATAGTACTCACTATCGATAATGAGGTATGCCACGAAACATCTAAGGTGGCAAATTGCTTTAATTCATACTACACATCTGTTGCATCAACACTAGTAAGTAAACTACCAGCTGCATCAAATACCTTTAACACAGACTCTGATAAGTTTCAAACATACTATACCAATAAAGGGGTAACCCCAAACAGTTGTCAACTAGTAAGTGTATCTCATGACTTTATTCAAAAAGAACTAAGCAGGTTAAACCCAACTAAGAGCACTGGCCCTGATAACATCCCGTCTAAGTTCCTAAAAGATGGTGCTTCTGAACTGTCAATCCCTATTGTTCACATAATAAATCTATCAATCACCACTAATACCGTACCGGATAAGATAAGATAAGATTTCGTTCGGATTTTTAACCCCGGAGGGTTAGCCACTCAGGATAACCCAAGAAAGTCAGTGCGTCATCGAGGACTGTAACTTATTTCCATTGGGGTCCTTAATCTTGTCCCCCAGGATGCGACCCACACCAGTCGACTAACACCCAGGTACCTATTTGCTGCTAGGTGAACAGGACAACAGGTGTAAGGAAACGTGTCGAAATGTTTCCACCCGCCGGGAATCGAACCCTGGCCCTCCGTGTGTGAAGCGGGAGCTTTAGCCACCAGGCCACCGGGCCACGGAGGGGTTCAAGGAGGCCAGAGTTACTCCTATCTTCAAGAAAAATAGTAGGTCTGATGTCAGCAACTATAGGCCTGTTAGTATACTCAGTATAATATCTAGAATTCTAGAGAGGGCGGTGTACTCTCAAGTAGTTAAGTACCTTAATAACAACATTCTCCATAGCTATCAATCGGGCTTTAGAAGATCCTCCTCAGCCGACACCTCCCTAATTAATCTGATGGATTACCTGAGAACTGAAATGTCAAAGGGGAACCTCATAGGTATGGTAACCTTAGACCTGCAAAAGGCCTTCGATACTGTCAACCACAATATATTATGTAAGAAACTTCAAGCTATCGGTATAGGTTCTGTAGACTGGTTTAGGTCCTACCTTAGCAACAGGAGACAAATAGTCAAAATCAACAAAACGGAATCAGAACCCCTGCCGATAACATGTGGAGTTCCCCAAGGTAGTATTCTGGGTCCCTTATTATTCTTATGTTATGTCAATGACATGCCTATCAGTGTCAAGTGCAAACTCCTACTGTACGCAGATGACAGTAGTGTCAGGTAAAGACCCACAAGATATAGCTAATGTTTTAACACTGGAACTGGAGTCCTGCAGCAAATGGTTAGTAGACAACAAACTATCATTACACCTCAGGAAAACTGAAGCCATTCTCTTTGGCACGAAACATAAACTGGGAAGGGTAAATAATTTTAATGTCCAGTGTAATGGGGAGCCCATCACTTTGGTTTCATCAGTAAAATATCTGGGAATCCCCTTTGACCCATGCATGTCAGGAGAATTGATAGGGAACAGTGTAGTAAAGAAAGCGAATGCCAGACTGAAGTTCCTGTATAGACAAGCACAGTGTCTACCTACTGAGGCTCGCAGGACCCTATGTCTAGCCCTTCTACAATGTCATATGGATTACGCTTGCTCTTCATGGTACTCTGCCTTGACAAAAAAACTGAAAGATAGACTGCAAATCACCCAGAACAAAATCGTAAGATTCATCCTGGGGCTGGGACCAAGAGAACATGTAGGCCAGGATGAATTACAGCAGTTGGATATGCTGAATGTTGAAGACAGAGTAAAACAACTGAAGCTAAATCATGTTTATAAAATTGCTCACAAACAGTGTCCAGAATATCTTACTGTCAAGGTTGGGAACCAAAGCAATCATAATACTAGGGGGAGAGAGCACAACTTTGTAGTAGCCACAGTCAGTGGCCAGGCTTCAAACACCTTTTATTGTACAGCAATAAAGGAATGGAACAGACTACCCGCACATGTCAAAGCCAGTCATAGCATGAACCAGTTCAAGAAGAGTGCCAAAAGGTGTCTGATGAATGTAGCTACAGAAAGGGAGGGGAATGATTTTCTATTTTTTAGCTAACATACGTGTAAATTTTACCTTATTCCTAGTAATGACCCTCGTATTGTAGATAGTCTTAATGACCCTCGTGTAGTAGATAGTCTTTTTAGTGAGATAATGAGATGCTATCTTCATTATAGAATAATAAGAAAATATTATAACCTTTATATTATAATAATAAGGTAAAAGGACCCCAATGGAAATAAGTCACTCTGTCTGACTTTTTTGGGTTATCCCAGGTTCTCTACACATATGCTGCTATGTATGATAATTCTATGTAACTGTATTTGTGTATACCTGAATAAGCTTACTTACTTACACCTGCTGTCACTGTTCACCTAGCAGTAAGTAGGTACCTGTGTGTTAATTACCTTACATCTGCTGTCACTGTTCACCTAGCAGTAAGTAGCTACCTGGGTGTTAATTACCTTACATCTGCTGTCACTGTTAGATAAGATAAGATTTCGTTCGGATTTTTAACCCCGGAGGGTTAGCCACCCAGGATAACCCAAGAAAGTCAGTGCGTCATCGAGGACTGTCTAACTTATTTCCATTGGGGTCCTTAATCTTGTCCCCCAGGATGCGACCCACACCAGTCGACTAACACCCAGGTACCTATTTGCTGCTAGGTGAACAGGACAACAGGTGTAAGGAAACGTGTCGGAATGTTTCCACCCGCCGGGAATCGAACCCGGGCCCTCCGTGTGTGAAGCGGGAGCTTTAGCCACCAGGCCACCGGGGCACCTAGCAGTAAGTAGGTACCTGGGTTTTAATTACCTTACATCTGCTGTCACTGTTCACCTAGCAGTAAGTAGGTACCTGGGTTTTAATTACCTTACACCTGCTCTCACTGTTCACCTAGCAGTAAGTAGGTACAGTGAACACTGTATCAACATTCTCGGTTCCAGATTATTCAACATCTTACCACAAGATATCAGAAACACTGCTGGGACAAGTGTAGAAGTCTTCAAGAGGAAACTGGACAAGTTATCTTCACCAGGTGCCAGATCAACCAAGCTGTGACGGATATGTGGGTCAGCGGGCCACCACCAGCAACAGCCTGGTTGACCAGGCTAGCACCAGACAAGCCTGGCCCATTGCCGGGCTCCCGGAGTAGAAAAACTCTCGAAACTCATCAAAGGTAAAGTAAAGGTATATATTATGCAGATTTAACCTAGGTTCTAGGTTAAATATCAGCTTAATTGTAAAATAACTTAATAAGTCAAACTATAATAATGTAATACACTCCAATCCAATACTTACGTAATTAATCTCCATATTTTCTAAGTACGAAGTCTTGTGTGAACGTGGGCAGAGTCACAGATATATAATGACCGCTGGGGCAGTTCAACAGCCCATATATCACTGCTTACCAACCTAAACAACCCATTGCCTCAAAAACATTAAACGTTAACTTTTTTTCATACCAAACTGGCAAACTTTTTTTTTTTTATCATTGGTCTTTCCCTTGGTGTTCAATTGTCCAGCTTCCTCCTATTAATAAGGTCCAGATATGATAGGCTCGGTGAGGAATGGTGTAAAAATTGTTAAAAATTATAGCTGGTGTTGAAAGTTGGTTTACTGAGGGTGTGGTGACACACGACCAGGGTTCCTCCCACCTTGTAGGTTTCCACTTACACCCCAGTGGTCATATCCAGCCTTCTCACGTTTCTGTAACTCTCATAAATGTGACGTACTGTTAATGTTTATATATATATATATATATATATATATATATATATATATATATATATATATATATATATATATATATATATATATATATATATATATGAAAGAACAGTGTAATTCCCTGATAATGTGATTAGTCACGAAAGCTCTTGGAATTTCACTATTCTTTCACAGTGGTTGTTTTGCATATTCTGATATCACCTGTTTACTGTGATCTTATATAAGTGAAATATATAAGTGAACAGTATTTAGATAAGGCTAAAGAGGTCTTTGTGGCATTTATGGATTTGGAAAAGGCGTATGACAGGGTGGATAGGGGGGCAATGTGGCAGATGTTGCAGGTGTATGGTGTAGGAGGTAGGTTACTGAAAGCAGTGAAGAGTTTTTACGAGGATAGTGAGGCTCAAGTTAGAGTATGTAGGAAAGAGGGAAATTATTTCCCAGTAAAAGTAGGCCTTAGACAAAGATGTGTGATGTCACCGTGGTTGTTTAATATATTTATAGATGGGGTTGTAAGAGAAGTAAATGCGAGGGTCTTGGCAAGAGGCGTGGAGTTAAAAGATAAAGAATCACACATAAAGTGGGAGTTGTCACAGTTGCTCTTTGCTGATGACACTGTGCTCTTGGGAGATTCTGAAGAGAAGTTGCAGAGATTGGTGGATGAATTTGGTAGGGTGTGCAAAAGAAGAAAATTGAAAGTGAATACAGGAAAGAGTAAGGTTATGAGGATAACAAAAAGATTAGGTGATGAAAGATTGGATATCAGATTGGAGGGAGAGAGTATGGAGGAGGTGAATGTATTCAGATATCTGGGAGTGGACGTGTCAGCGGATGGGTCTATGAAAGATGAGGTGAATCATAGAATTGATGAGGGGAAAAGGGTGAGTGGTGCACTTAGGAGTCTGTGGAGTTCTTCCTGAAGCCGTTTGAACATTCCACTTCCCCTACCACCCCATCTTATATATATATATATATATATATATATATATATATATATATATATATATATATATGCAGGGGATGAGATGAAAAGCTGTAAGCCTTCTCCCTGAAAGCTGGCTGCCTTGGATCAAACGTGTAGCGCAAGCTACACGCCAAGGTATTGTCCAGTGTGGGTAGATTGGTAAAGCACTGCGTACCTTGTCCTAAGGTTCGTAGGTTCGAGTCTCCTTCAGCCAGAGATCAGTATTTGTGCCATCAGTATTTATGCCACCTTTATATCAACAATGTATCTCTTAAATCTTCTGTAATATATATATATATATATATATATATATATATATATATATATATATATATATATATATATATATATATATATATATATATATATATATATATGCAAAACAACCACGGGGAAGTTGAATAATGGTTCTAGGCCTTTCGTGTTGCAATCAACAAATCAGGAACTTGCAATGTTGCAGAAATGAGTAAGAGATGTCATCAGATTCGTCCAGAGGGGCGCATCACCCCAGCTTCCTAGTGTACAACTGTGTGTAAATGTTGAAGCCACTCAGAAAAGGCTTTCTCAAGTTATCCTTTGATATACCTTTGACGAGTCATACTACTCTCGTGCTTACTTGTCTGGTGTTTGGCTGGTCAGCCAGGCTGTTTCTGGTGGTGGGTCGCTGCCCCACATATCCATCACAGCCTGGTTGATCTGGCACCTGGTGAAGACACTTGTCCAGTTTTCTCTTGAAGACTTCTGCATTTTTTCCAGCAGTGTTTCTGATATCTTCTGGTAAGATATTGAATAATCTGGGGCCACGAATGTTGATACAGTGTTCCCTTATTGTGCCCACTGCACCCCTGCTCCTCACTGGGTTTATTTTGCACTTCTTTCTATATCTCTCACTCCAGTATGGAAATGAAATCTGGTAATTACGTCAAACATTAACCAGGAGACACCTGCACGTGTTACCAGGTGCTTGAACCTTCCCCTAGTTACTCTACACCAGACTCTTGACTACTCATGTGGTTGTGACATCACTTGCTTGGCAACCACACAGCCATCTAGGCTCCTGACTAGTCACCTGTTCATGACATCACCACTTGCTTGACGGCCACACAAGCATCTAGGCTTCTGATTGGCCACGTGGGCATGACGTCGCCACTTGTTTGACGGCCACACAACCATCAAGGCTTCTGATTGGCCATGTGGGCATGATGTCTCCATTTGCTTGACGGCCACACAACCATCTAGGCTTCTGATTGGCCATGTGGGCATGATGTCTCCATTTGCTTGACGGCCACACAACCATCTAGGCTTCTGATTGGCCACATGGTCATGACGTCACCACTTGCTTGATGGCCACACAACCATCCAAGCTCCTGATTGGTCATGTGGGCATGATGTCTCCACTTGCTTGACGGCCACTCAACCATCCGGGCTTCTGATTGGTTACCTGGTAATGACGTCGCCACCCGGACCTAACAAACGGACTGATTGGCTTCCCATGTGACGTCATTAACAAAACCCACCAACAGCGGTCGTAGTCTTTAGCCGCTGGCAATGTTGCTTAACCCAGCCTATTTGATGCCAAAAGCGTACAGCTGCTCCGTACCTGGCGTATATCTTGCATCTGTCCAGTTGCGTACAGCTGACTGAGGAGGGTGGAGCTGATGTTCCCGATTGCAAAGGTTGGACATTATGACAAAAAGTTGTTCCTGTATTGTGACCGACAGTATAGCATCAAGGACATCCTCGCAGATGTAACACCACTCTGTTTATACAGAGTATAAATATTTGCAAACACATATATGCTGGCAACATTCTGGTTTAAGCATTATTATACCAGATGGAACGTTGTCTGCAACGTTCTATGTAAAAGAAATAAGAAGTGGATTGGTAGCAACAAGAGTGTTTCCAGTACGGGAAAAGTAAACGTGAAACTAGTTTAAGTTGATGCATAGGTTTTTCTTGGTAAATTCGAAGGTAAAACTGATAATAAGTAAAAGATAGCTTACAAAAAAGTGTTAGTGATATTAAAAGAAAAGAAATGAAATTGTTTATTTTAAATGTGTTTGAATGAGGTGTTATCGTACCTCAGGTGGCAGCTGTGGTCAGGTTGATGTTGTCAGCCTCAGTCAGTGTTGCAAGACGCAGTGGCTGGCACGCCCCTCTGCACTCCACCTCCCTTAATACACGTTTCACACAACACTGTACTGCTTGTCATGGATCAAATACACATAGTTTTGCAGTACTCGGTGTGGGGGAGGTGAAGTCTAGCAGCCACGGCACCGTCTACAACTTGCAGTCACAAGGGAGTGTAAGTGTGAGAGGTGTTCCCAAGGTGGTCAGCTGGCGCCTGGGTTTTCCAGAAATATTATTGTCAGTATTAATGTGATGCTGCAGTAAAACATGTAAATCAAAATTAAGAAATAATTTATAAATAATTGTGTACTAGTAGTGTGCCAATGCGACAGTTTTCTTTTATTGTAGGTGGTGTTGCTTGGGAGAGGTGAGAGTATCCAGCAGTTTCAGTGTGGCAGCCAGGTATGGCGTGTCCTCTGTCCTGTTACTGCGGCCTCATGTGTCGCTGTGGATGCATCCCCTCGCCAGAAGTGCCCTCTATGACATCTGGGGGGTCGCTGGCCAGAGACACACACCGCAGTCATACTGTCTACATTCTCCTGTTAGGGGCAGCAGAGACTGGCAAGTCCACTATTATGCGACAAATGAAAATTATTGACAGTGGCGGTATGTCCCCAGCCTCTCTACGGTCCTACACTCGGCACGTGCTGGATAATGTTCTCACATGCGTTACACGACTAATAGCAGCTGTACATGAAGCTGCCGTGCCTTGGGGCACACCTGAAGCTGCGCATGCCGCCCATACACTAGCAGTAGTAACGCCCACAGACTGGGGCTTGTTAGATGATGATGTAAAACCAGCACTGCTGCCCCAGGATCATGCACACCTCATGCGAGTCCTGTGGGAGGACACGGCAGCCCAGGAGTGCTGGCTACGCGCCAACGAGTTTAATTTGCCAGACAGCACAGCCTACTACCTGTCAGCTACTGAGCGACTGGCGCAGCAGCCATACTTGCCCACACAAGAGGATGTACTCCAGCTCCGCATCCCCACCCGCGCAGCCACTGTCTATGACTTCCACGACAGAAACTGGACCTTTAGGATAACAGACGTCGGCGGCCAACGCGGGGAGAGGCGGAGATGGTTGCGCCTATTTGATGAAGTCAACGCAATAATTTTCCTGGCGGCTTTGAGCGAATATGATCAGACGTGGAGTCAGGAGGAAGAAGATGGCATGAATAGACTTGAACTGTCATTACAGCTCTTCCGCGAGACGCTCAACTACCCTGGCTTCTCCAAGACCAGCATGATCTTGTTCCTAAACAAGACTGATGTGCTTCAGAAGAAGATAAATAGGTCGGACCTGAGCAAGTACTTCCCAGATTACACTGGTCCCAGAGGAGACGCGCGTAGTGCTACAGATTACATTCGCAATCGCTTTGTGACCTTTGCCAAGACTAGAGACAATTTCTTCTCCCACGAGACCTGTGCTACAGACACCAACAAGACCAGGTTTGTCTTTGCTGCCGTAAGAGAGAGTATTTTGTGGGACAATATCAGACTTTTCATGGACCCGTTCCAAACTTGACGTTTGATGGTCCTGAGACAGCGAACTAGTCTAAGCAAATACCATCATGGATCTAACTGGTTTTTATGCAATGGTTGCTACCCATTGCCTTATAGGACCTCGATACTAGAGTCACAAAAGGTTAAAGTACAAGTTAATTTATATGGTGATGTGAGTGATGTCTAGCTTGTAGTGAGACATGAAGGTTAGTGAAAAATATCAAGAATGACTTCATAGCGAGAAGTGATGGCTGTCGTACAAAAAAAAATCATGTAAATTGTTGTAATAAGTGAAGCAGTGTTTAAAATGGAATATCCAGGTATATGTAGAAAGTAGTAGTTGTGAAGTTCCCTTGAGATGTTATATTCATGAGTAATGTTGGTTTTACAAAAATATTTGAAGTTTTGTACATTACCTCACTGATTTCACTATAAAACGAATTAGCTGTTAAATATTTCCTTTATTTCGTATGTTCTGAATGGTTACACTTACCATTTATTTTGTATTATCAATGATAAATATGGTGCCTTTTGTATGTAACTCTTTTATACACAAAATCCAGATACTCATTGTATCTGAAAATTACTGTGACAGACAGATTTTGTCTTACTATGTCAGCAGCTCATGACCACCATTATTCCAGGTCATTGATATGTTGGAGATTATCTGCAGCCATATATACGTTTTCTCTAATTGTTTAATTAAGCCTTTTAATGTCTTTCGTGCTCTAAATAGGCCTAGGCGGTAAAACAAGCCGTATAGCACTCTTTCATGTTTTATACATTAATATATCTATCTCGGTATTCACACTATATATTTTCACGAAAACTGACATATCAACTTCACCTAAAATTAATATATAATTTTAATCCTCCTCAGCCTAAATTTAGTATTTAACATCAATGAAATATTTTAATTTCGCGATGAATTTATTCTGGCAAAATGATCTTTGTTTTTAAGCCATTGTTATATATTTTGTCTGGCGGAGAAGCCAATTATTTCAGTCTCGTAACTAACCATATTGGGAATTTTGATATATCGTAGGAATATTCCGATATTATTATTATAATCAAAAAAGAAGCACTAAGCCACAAGGACTATACAGAATATTCCGATAAAACAGGCTTGTAGCCGATTATAAAATTGAGGTATGTTATCCGGAGAGTGTAAATAGTTTTGAAAAGGTATTAAAGTGAGTGCCAGAGAGAGTATGCAAATGTCAATGGCCTGCTGGAGGTGAGAAATGTTACGGCACTAGAGGTATAAATGTCAAAGATTGTAACACTGGATCTAAATGTCTAGTTGATAAGACACGTGTGCAACGGTTAAGTAACTTATTCCGAAACGTTTCGCCTACACAGTAGGCTTCTTCAGCCGAGTACAGAGGTAGCAGAAACAGTAAAGGTGTAACGACGATGTAATCAATCACCCTTGAAGGCTATATATTGTATACCATTATCATATTCATTAAATGTCTAGGTTTTGGGTGTGGGGAAGGAGAAGAGGGATGTTCTTATATCTTGAAAACTTGCTTGATACACTTCAGGCGAGGTACTGACAGGGAGAGCTTAATGGCTGCCTCCATAGTTTCCTTAAGGAATTATAACCTATGATAACCTAACAAAGCAACAAAATGTGATTTATTTTTCTTCCGGGTGTTCTAGGATGCAAATTACAGCAGTTGACTAACTCCTAAGTACTTACTTAATAGTAGATGAATTGGGACAGCAGATTTAAGGATTATAAAAAAAAGAAGCGCTAAACCACAAGGGAGCAGATTTAAGGAGACTTGGCAAAATGCTTTCACTGACTACAGGTTTACCAAGGTCTGTGGGGACCAACACCGGTTTATGTAATATATACAGGTAAAGCTACAGTAGAATATTCATGTCATTTTTGTGATTATGACCAGTGTCAGGGAACATTTATCCAGTTGCCTGACGAAAGATAACCTACTAGACAAGACAAGCCAATTACACTATGACAATGACCTTATAATCAATTGAAACATAAATTATCATTAATATAGTTTTACTAAGCTCTGTCCTATTTCCGGTCTTATTTACAACTGACCTTGGTCAAGAAAAGTGCTAGTACTGGTTAGCAGATTTCCGAGTAGGCTGCTGACCTTCCTAAAGTTTGGTAGCATTAATCTAGCCGTCATTACTACAGTAGTAGGCTACTGCAGCTTTAGTGGAAGGCCTCGTTAGATGACCAAATGCTCCAGCTGTGGGTCATCACATGACTAAGACTCGGGTCAGGAAACACTTGTCCTGTTTCCTGACAAACCTTACCTAACCTACTGCAGCTGCTGGCTTCTACAAAATACTGACGACTCAGTGTACTCACCCTCACAGGACGTCCAGAATTGAGTGATCCCTTGAAGCTCAACCTTAGGACTTGTCCTGCCACAATCCAGTATCAGGCAGATGTTATTCTTATTCATCAGTTGTACTGCTGCACGAGACCTCATCATTATCATCTTCACGATGACTGCCTCGCCTGTGTTTTTTGCTTCTGCCCAGCTTTTGGATAGGCTTTATTTTTCCGTTTGTCAATATTGCCCAGTTTTTTGGTTGTTTGAAAGAAGTGGGTTAACACCTTCACTGTTTTCTGCTTTATATGCAGTGGGAAGATTCCACCTCAAAAAAAAAAAAAAAAAAAAGTTTTCAATGTTATAAGGCATTTTTAATTAGGGTGGCATACAATTACAGTTATTATACTTGTACAGTGCCACCCATTACTGACCTCTATAGTGCAAGTATCAAAGATACAGCAGTCATTAATACTACTGCAGGTGCTGTGCATGACCTCTACAGTTTTTGCTACTACAGTAGTGGAGAGGGTCACATTGACTATTGGGTTATCATAGGCTAAATTCTGCACAAAGTTAAAATTTAAAATTATGTAAGAGGCACAGATAAAAACTTACTGTATTTATCAATATTAGCAACAGTGCAGCATGTGATACCAGGAAGAGACGCTCTTTAGATGATGATAAATTAGACACTAGAAACACTTGGGTATCATTGTGAAAATGTCTTGCCACACACTGGCTTGCTCAGTCTAATAGAGAGAAGAATGGTTGCAGATCAGTAGTAGTTTGAAGTAATCAGTCCCTCAGCCTGGAGTTAATATAATCAGTCCATCAATCCTGATAAGATTGATGAACTGATTGCATCAGCTCCAGGCTGAGGGACTGATTGCCTCAAACTCCTGATCATCAATCATTCTTCTCTATATTGGACTGAGGAAGCCAGTGTGTGGCAAAATGCTTTCATAATAAAGATACCTAAGTGTTGCACATGTGTCTAATTTACCAACCTGTCAGTTCTCTCAACCATTTATCTACATGATAGATGATCTACCCAGAGTCAATTTCGAGTCATTGCCCCCGCGACCAGTTCCCTACCAAGCCTCGTTCATTTTAAATGATATCAAATGATGGTAATGTTAGATGAACACATACTAGTTCATGACTTGATGAAGATAATGTTAGTAGATAACATTGACAGTGTTAGATAAAACTAGTTGATAATTTAGATGATGTTAGTTGATGTCACAGCTAAGTTAGAGCAGTGTTAGCAAATGAGGCTATTAGTTATGGCTGCTAGTGGATGGTACTAGTTCATGGCTGACCTGAAGGCATAATCTTACAAGTTTATTAATAATTTAGCACAAATAACAGCAATCATAATAGATATCTATCAGATAACTTATTATTCATATATTCTCATCTTTGATAACTTTTTTGATACAAGGCAGCTGATACCACACGATATTCTTTTGTTTTAATTATATATTTCAGTTCCTCATTTACAATATGGTTGATTTTTTACGAACCATCGAATTTACGAATTTTACCTACAAGGCTGTTTTTATTGTAATTCTTATTTTTCTCTTTATTTTGGGAAGTTTCTCTAATAACAATAATATAGAATAATTAGTAGTAGTAATAATAATAAGTTACATGGTGTTGCTCTTTGATTTTAAGTAGATTTTTGAGTAGTAACAAATTGTATGGAGAAGTGCCAAACCCAGAAGGGTTATACAAAGCTTAGACAATGGTTTAACCCTTAAACTGTCCAAACGTAGATCTACATTTTTTCAACATTTGAAAGTATGTAAAAAAAGTAGATCTTTTCTTTTTTTTACATTTGAAAACATGTAAAAAAAACTTTGATCTACGTTTTTTTTTGTTATATTTGAAAATATGTAAAAAAAACGTAGATCTACTTTTGGAGCACTACGCATGTGAACATAGATCTGCTTGGACAGTTTAAGGGTTAAATAATCAAGAATTTGCCCTCTCCAGAGGACAAAAATCAAGTATGAAACAAATATTACGAACAATCACTTTTTAAATCATTGTACAAGTAGACACTTTATTTAAATGTAATAATAATATCTAAGCTCTAAACTTGAAAGGGTTATTTAAATGTAAATATTGTTAAATTTACATTTTTATTTTTCACTGTAAATAGCACTTAATGTACCGTATATTACTTATTATTACTACTATATTATCATTCACGGGGAGCTCTCAACCCGTATGGGTGATGAATGATATCCAGGCTTGATTCAAAGAACTAGAACAGGGTTCAGTTTCTTAGATCAAGAGCCCCTCAACAGCATCAAGGAACCTTCCTTGATGGAGGGTGTATAGTGTAAATATTGGTGAATACGTACATATATTTTATTAGTGCAATATTAATGGTTCAAATTGGTAGCTAACAACACTGTGATAAATTCCAGTAGAAATAAATGAGGGAATGGTAAAGCTGTAGGAGTTATACAACACCTGGAGGGAATGGTAGACAAGCAGGTTCAATCCAAGGAGAGGGAGGATACATCCAGTTACTTGGGTCAAGAATGTCTAATAACAGAAAAAGTGTATACCAGTGGTAAATAACTGTGTAGCAGTGGTATTATACTGACAAGCATGTTAATAACAGTGTGTGCTTTATGGCATTTTATTGAGAAGAATTTTAGTCTTTAGACTTCACTGATTCTCAGAGCTCGCATGTTCCTGGTGGACAAAATGTATTCTCAATAAAGTGTCATAAATCACAGTGTTATATTAAGAGGAAAATGTAGTATTTTGTAGCTTAAAACAATTTAGTGTTGCTAAGTTTCCCTTGTGTTAACTTAATAACAGATTGAAAGTGTAAGCTGAATTTTGAGCATGTCCAGTTATTAATATATTCATTAATGCTGCCTAATATGGCATAAGGTCCAGGCTGCCTAAGGTCCAGTTTGAATTATAAAGGTTTTGTATTTCCAATTTGCCCTATAATGTCTAATCTATCCTATATGATAAGGTTTACCCTTTAAAGCCTAGGGCCCTAAGAAGCCTAGTCCCTCCCATGCAGCTATGGCGCCCTTGTATATAGTCCCTTATGATATTCGTAGGAAGCACTAACCTGTAGGGGGTCATACAATGCCTGGAGAAATAGGTAGCAATAAGGTTTAGGCCAAGAAAATGAAGGTCAGGTTCAGTTGCTTGGATCAAGAGTTCTTCACCAGTATCAAGACACATCACCCATTTCTTTATGGGACAGGCTTGTTAATGGGGTTTAAAGCCTATCAACTACACTAGGGACATTAAGGCTACATGTAACCTTTTCACCACCAGACAAGAATTCTTCAATCCCTAAAACTGGGATTAAACTCAGCATATATATGCTGAGAGAAATATACATACCTCTGTGTATATATATTCTGTGCCCTCCATGAACAGATAATGATATAATTCATTTACAGCTAGCCTAATAGTCACAACAAGAGGGACTATCACTGAAGGAAAAGTCCCTCGCTATACATAAATCTTTTAAACCTTCAGATTCTTCAAAAAGCGAGTCTTGAAGGCCACTGTACATACTTATGGTTACCATGTAAATAGATCTTAGGGTTTTGGGGATTAATGGTAACAAAATTAAATTTTCCATGTATAACTTTGTGTAATTATTATAAGAAGGCTTCACACGAGTGTACTGTGAAGCTTCAATAACATGGAAAGAAACTACGGCCCTTGGCGCCCCCATATACTCACCTTAATTTACCTTGCATAGAGAGCGAGTGTGAGTGTACTCACCTCTATGTGGTTGTAGGGGTCGAGTTACAACTCCTGGCCCCACCTCTTTGCTGGTGTGTGTGTGCGCACACATGTGCGTTTTTTGTTTTTCTGGTTAGAATGTATCAGCTAAAAAAAATTATTGTAGCTGACTGTTAATAAATCTGTAGGATAATATATTATTAATAACAAATATAATATATATATTTTTTTAATTGGGGAAAATGTTGAATCCACAGAGATCCAGAGAGCCTGAGGAACAATGGGCAATCAGGTTTGTTCAAGGAAAGGGATAACTCCAGTTCCTTGAATCAAGAGCTCCTCACTGATGTTGAGGTAATGATTTTGAAATTAGATAGCAACAGGTTCTGATGTTAGACGGTGAGAGATTTTGAAGTTAGCAACAAGTTTTGATGTTAGATGGTGAGAGATTTTGAAGTTAGCAACAGGTTTTGATGTTAGATGGTGAGAGATTTTGAAGTTAGCAACAGGTTTTGATGTTAGATGGTGAGAGATTTTGAAACTGGACAGTCACAAGTTTTGAAGTTAGGTGAGAGATTCTGAAGGTACTGTAGATAGTAACTAACTGTTTTGAAGTTAGATGGTGAGATTTTAAAGTTGGCTGGTGAAAGATTTTGAAAGTAATGAAAAATATTAAATATTTCCACATAACTGCCTTTGTAACTTACTCTGCTGTGGAAATTACAGTATCTATGAATTTTTTAAATGTCCTTACCACTGAAAATAGTGTCCAGAAAACATGCAACACAGTGAACCAAAATCATAAAACATTGTGGTTAATACTTTAGAAAAATTAGTGTCTGGAAACTATGCAACACAATTTACCACAATTATGAGATGAGACATTGTGGTTTAAATTTTAGCAAAATGTAAGTTTGATTATAAACTACTAAGTGTTGTGATTTGTTGAAGTAAATGCAAATTTAAAAGATTTGTTTTAATATGCTTATCCTCATGTATGTTTGGTTGTCCAAAGGTCACTTCACATAATGCTTAGTATAAATTGTTTCAATCAGGTGAGGAAGTGCTAAACCTGTAGGGATGATAAATGGCAAGCCATCAGGATTGATCCAAGGGAGGATAATTCCAGTTCTTTGGATCAAGAGCTCTTCACCAGCATCAAGGTGCCTCCTTTGAGGAGTTCATGCTTATAATGACTATGTGCTATTGCATAAGAAACATTGCAATTGTTAAACAACAGTTTATTACAGCAACAGAAAATACATTTCCTAACTTGTGCATGTGAAATTTTATTTGTTGTAGTGCATGTCTGCATGAGAAATAAATGAAATTATATAAATGGACTGTTACTAAGTGTTAATAACTAGAGCGCAATTTTAATATGAAATATACAATTCTGTTAGAATACAACTATCAACAGGATATGAAATACTAAGAATTTATAGGTCGCCAAAAGCTAGTGTTAAACTTTGTAAACAATGCTAGACTTAATGAAGCACAAGGCTGAAAACTCGCTGTGACCATAGTTTTCCCGGGAGATAATGACACACTCATTTGTGTACCACGAGGAAAGTACAGTGGACCCCTGTCTTACGATATTAATCCATTCCTGAGAGCTCATCATACGCTGAAATTATCTTTAGCCGAATTAATTTTCCCCATGAGAAATAATGGAAATCAAATTAATCCGTTCCTGACACCCCAAAGTATGAAAAAAAAATTTTTTTACCACATGAAATATTACTTTTAATACACACAAACTGAAGAAGACATGCACAATTACTACTCTACTAAGAATAGAATACATGACACGTACCTTTATTGAAGATCTGGTGATGACTGATGGGAGGGGGAGTGTGAGGAAAGTTATTGTTTAGAAGGGGAATCCCTTTCCATTAAAACTTGAGGTAGCAAATTCTTTTCCGGGGTTACTTCCCTTCTTTTAATGCCACTAGGACCAGCTTGAGAGTCACTGGACCTCTGTCACACAACAAATCTGTCCATAGAGCTCTGTATCTCCTGTTCCTTTAAGACTTTCCTAAAATGGGCCATAACATTGTCATTGTACAGGTTGCCAACAAGGCTTGCAGTAGCTGTGTCAGGGTGATTTTCATCCATAAAGGTTTGCAGTTCAACCCACTTTGCACACATTTCCTTAATCTCTTTTTTCAATTCCATACTAATTCTCGCCCCTTTTTACCACAGGGATGGCACTAGAAGCTTTCTTGGGGTCCATGGTGACTTATTTTGCAGTTACAAGAACTAAAAACAATGGGATAATGTGAAATGTACCGAATGTATCCGTAGATGCGACCGCACTGGCTGGCTTGTAAACACTGGCGCTGAGGCCACAAGTGGGATGCGTCCCGGACGAATCACGTAAGGCGAGTTTTTTACCGTGAGGCGAGGCAAAATTTTTGCGTTCAAATGCTTCGTATGACGGATTTAACGTAACCCGATGCGTTCGTAAGGCGGGGGTCCACTGTATTATGTAAGTTGTTTTAAGTGAGTTGAGGTGAGGAAATACAATTATATAAATAAAAGGTTTGAATATATAACCACTGCTTGAAACTACTACTACTTCTATGCTCCTGTATACTTGTTTGTGCATAACAATTGCAGATCTTCACTATGTACTCACCGAGTTGTGTATGCAGAGGTCGAGACTGCTCCTGGCTTAACTTCTTGAGGTGCTTGGCCAACTTCTACCGGACTCTAGCCTTCTGGGCCAGAGTACCTATTTTTGATACTGTGAATGGAGGAAGCCACCACTGCCTCATTTAAGTCATTCTGCTTTTCAACCACCCTGAGACTAAGGAAATGCTTTCTAACATCCCTTTGGTTGATCTGTGTATATAAGGCTGCATGTTTACACATTTCTGTGTAAGCACACATGCAGTAATGTACAAGTGTATGTACGGGTGTGCCATACATTCACACAAGTCCATTTGTTAACTACACCCACAAAAAAATATTAAAGAGTGAGGAAGAGCCAGATCTGAATGTGGGGAAGGTGCACAAGGTAGTGGGTTGAATGAAAGAGGGTAACAGTTGGGATTGATGAGATCAAATCATGGCCATATGTTAAAAGCAAGTGGGAATTTAGTTTTTGAGCGGTTGGTGCATCTGTTCAATAAATGCGTGAAAGGGGGAAGGTACATAGGATTAGCAGTATGTGTGTGTGTGCGCATAATTCCTTCGTACAAAGTAAAAGGGGATAAGCCTGTTGAGTATACCAGTAAAAAGTACAGTAATTAGTGAAAGAATTGTGGATAAAACAGAGAGCAAGATTGCAGTTGAACAAGATTTTAGGAACGGAAGGGGATGTGTAGACAGAGTGCTTACATTGAAGTTTATAAGTAAGATAAAGATAAATAAGTTTTTACTGCATTCATGGATTTAGAAAAGGCATATGATAAGGTCGACAGGGGAACAATGTGGCAGATGTTGCAAATGTGTGGAATAGGTGGTAGGTTACTTAAAGCAGTTAAGAGATTTTACGAGGATAGTGAGGCTCAGATTAGGTTATGTAGGAGACAGGGAGATTATTTTCCAGTAAAAGTAGGCCTTAGACAAGGGTGCGTGATATCACCATGGTCTTTTAATGCATAGGTTGAGTTGTAAAAGAAGTGAATGCTAGGGTGTTGGGAGGAGGTGTGAGATTAAAAGATAAAGAATCTAATACAAAATGGGAGCTGTCAAAGACTTTTTTGCCAATGACACTGTGCTTTTGTAAGATTCTGAAGAGAAGTTGCAAATGCTGGTAGATGAATTTGGGAGGGTATGTAAAATAAGGGAGTCAGAAGTGAATTTAGGAAAGAGCAAGGCAATGAGAGTAACCAAAAATTCAGATAATAAAAGACTGGATATCAGATTGGAAGGAGGGAGTATGGAGGAAGTAAATGTATTCATTTATCTGGGAGTGAACTTGTCAACACACAGCTCTATGAAAGATGAAAGTAAACTACAGAATTGATGAGGGGAAAAAAAGGTGGGTTATGCATCTGAAGAGGAATGTGTATTACACAAGTGGTACCAACACTTAATATGGGTGTGAGGCATGAGTTTTAAATATTGCAGCAAGCAGGAGGCTGGAGGCAAAAGAGATGTCATGTCTGAGAGCAATGTGTGTTGTGAATATTTTGCAGAGAATTCGTTGTTTGGAGATTAGGAGGCAAAGGGTTATTAAAAATATTACCTAGAGGGCTGAGGAGAGGTTACTGAGGTGGTTTGGATATTGAAAGAGGATAGAGCAAAAGACGTTGACTTGGAGGTGTATAAATCTGTAGTGGAGATGAGGCATGGTAGGGGTCACCCTGGAAAGGTTGGAGGGGGTAAAGAAGGTTTTGTAAGCAAGGGGCTTGGACATCCAACAGGCATGTATGTGTGTGTGTGTTTGATAGGAATGAGTGGAGGCAAGTGGTTCTGATGACTTTATATGCTGTTGGAGTGTGAGGAAGGTAACATTTATGAAGGGATTCAGGAACTCTGGTTAGTCAGACTTTAGGCCTGGAGATGGAGAGTATAGTGCCTGCACTTGGAAGGGTGGGGATAATGCAGTTTGGAGGGACATCTGGGCTGTAATTTCAGTATGCCTCTGGCAAGATGGTGGAGTGAATGATGATAAAAGTGTTTTTCTTCTTCAAGTCACCCTATCTTTGTGGGAGACTTGACACAAATATCCCACACACATTGGAGAACAAAACTATCAACGTTTTGGCCAGATCTGGATCATTAACTAGTTAAACGTGTCACTAGCTAATGGTCCAAGTTGGACATAAACACCATCAAGGTTTCATTCTCCTATGTGTGGGTTATTTGTGAATTGTTCTAGTCATGGTATTATGCCTTTATATTCTTGGTGGGAGACGACAGCTGGTGTGTTAAAAAAATGAAAATAGGTATTTACAGTCTTGCAAATGAACTTTTTTATTTAATACATTTTAACAAGACTGGATGTGAGAAGTACAATGCCTGCACTCTGAGGAACAAGTTTGTAATCTGAATTGTGATTTCCACTAGAGAATGAGTGATGGTGAATCTGTTTTCTTCTTTAGGATATCCTATTCTGGTGAGAAATTAATTCATTAAAACAATTGTCACATGTATGATACTTTTTTCAGTGGGGAGAGAGGAATGAGAGGTAATACACTATTCCAGGGCTCCAATTCAATACTGTAATGTTGATTTTTACAGAGGTATTTACTGTAGTTTTGTAGCGAAAAATAAAAATTGTGCCTCTGTAAGAGATTGATTAGCACTTGAGTAGACACAGTAGTGGAATGAGTGTGCACTTTAAAGTGTTTTAACTGCATGTAAAAATAGATGGAAATGAATATTGTTAAAAAAAGGGCCCATTTAAGGCCATATTTCCGAGACCACATTAACATCAGTTATCAGAAATATCACAACCAAGTAAGTTAAAATATTCACATGGTTATAAATCCTTAATAAATTGGCCAAGTTGCTTTATTGATTTATTTATGCATTACATTTTACATAACATGATAGAATTTTACAAGTATAGAGCGATAACTATCACAATGGCCGGCAACAGACCAAATGGCGGTATTAATCTTTAACTGAAAAAAAATTACACCGGAGTGAGCTGAGGAAACCAAGGGGAGAACATTTAAATTAGTACCTTCCTACAGACAATCTGAATTGGTATTAAAAAGGTTGTGGGTTATGGCTCGGGAGCACCATCTTCTGATCCACAGAGCAAGGAAGGATGTCCCTTAATACCTGAGGTGAATAGCCTCAAGAGAACTTTTGAGTTTTCTTCTAACCACTTATTTTATGCCCTAGCTTTAAAGCAGCCATGTCAAGAATTAAGAACCAACTGCACAGTAAGCACTGAAATGTGAAGAATACTGTTAATAGACTGTGTGTATGTTTTAATCTTAACACAAGTGTCTTTCCCCAACTTTTCAATTACACATAAGAAATTCAGAATTTCATGTCCCTTGTACCATACACTTTGAGTGTCAATACAATAAGCTCTGGCTGCTGAGGGCAGGCATAAAATGGCCAGTTCAATACTTTCAAATGTGAAGTGCACATTCATCCAGATGAATCATCAAGGCATAATTAGGAACATAATATATCAGGATGAAGTGGCAGAACTTTGACTTACTCTTCATTGCTTTCTCACTACCTTGTATTTCCAAAATGCTGTGAATAGAAGATTTGAGCCTCGAGCAATTCAAGAAAAGGAAAAAGTCATTTAGTATCTTCATGACAAAGAAAAAACTACAGACTTTTAAAATGAAAATGTTGAAACAAGACTGAGCCTGATTTGGTCCTACTGCTTTTCACATCATCAGACTGTCAAGAACAGGACACCAATAGAAGATCCACCGCCACTATCTCCCCAGCTCTGTGTGACTATGTTAGCGAATTACATGTTGGAGGAGTTGGCGTTGATCCAATCTCTTGCAATTTAATTTATAGCTGACCACCACAAAATCAATTCTAAAAATGCTTTCAGGAGGACAACCAAAAAATAAAAATAAATAAAAATAAAAAATTCAACACATACAAAACTAGGTAATATCTCATATGTCTAAAAAAATGACATTAAAATACATACAATATACTCAAGATAAGCTGTGGTGATCTGTAGACTATTAATGTGGGTTGCCGTTCGTACCACGTCGGGAACGGTGTCTGTATTCTGCATAAATACACGGCACTTGTAGCAGAAGAGAAATATCAGTAAACAATGTACATGAATGAAGGTGGGAGCTATGTAATGCTTGTGTATATAGCCTATTTCCACAGGAATGAATTCATGGATTCCCTCTTGGATATTTTATTTCCACGTCAGAAAATAATATAAGCTGTGAATTTCTTCATTTTAAATTCTGTAGCACCAAACTTATGAAGATTCAGTAACTAACAATTTTCCTTTTCAAAATTGTCTTAATTATGATATCATTTTTCAACAAACAATCCACAGAGGCCTCGACAAATTTAGTGATACGGATACTTCATTAAAAGAGTTCGGGTAATTTTTGACAACTAGCGTATCTCCCATGTTATCTGTGGTCACAATTTGGCTGCTGTGCTAAAAGGCAACTTCCAGAGAACAGTTTTTATCTGCAATTTAACACGTACTGTTCCTGAAAGTCACATTAATGTATTAGCTCACTTTCATAAAAGTGGTACTGTACTATATATATCACACCTGGCTACCGGCCGCTGCTGTCTCCCACAACCAACACCTGTGGGCCGGAACCCGAGTTCACACTCACGACTACACAATATCACATCACATCGGTTGGTGGCTCACAACGCTCACTTCTGCCACTCTACCCGTTGTCGCCACTTTAGTGTGGAAGCAACACGACTGCTGCCCTCCGCTGGGCCTGAACCACCCGCAATGGTCGACAATGCAGAAGTGGAGCACTGCACTCACTGTTTGTGTTCCTACCACTGGAGTCATTCTCTCCAAAATGTACATATCACCATCACACTGGGTACCACACGTGGTTGCCTTTCTAGTTACAGTAACTGGTACGTATATTCTTGACTGTGACATAATCTAGTCACAACTTTGGCTTGATAGAATATAACTCTGTATATTTAAAAAAAAAAAAATCATTATGGAATATTTCCAGTTGCACACTGGCACCACTTCCTCAACTGTTTTTGCTCTGTACACAGCAAAGCACAATAACAGCAGGTGGTTGTGGCAGCAAGTAGGAACACAGGAGTTTCTAGTGCTGTGTTGAGCCTCTGCCCCAGTGTCCTCAAGCACCCAATCCGCTTCATCACCACCCTGCCCTAAGCCACCATAATGCCACACCTCATATGGGTATTGTCTCTCTTAAATATAACAATTGTTCATGTGTAATGTGTTGGAAAATAGTATAAAAAATATGAATTACTGCATGCAGTACATTCATTAAAACTTATTTTCTTCCTAATTTGCAAATTATTACTACCCAATTCAAATGTTAAAAATTATAAATTAAAGACATATTCATTGTCCATAAAAATCCTACTGCAGATCTATTTCTTAAATTTACTGTCATGGCTACTAAAAGCTGAGGTAACTGGCACATGAAATTTCCAACTGTGAAGAGACCTGACTAATTGCATCATGGATCACTGCTGACAAACTTAAGCCCTGTGGTCAATATGGCCATAGTGGTGCTGGTGGCAGTCGTGGGCAACGGGCGGCAGCAGGCAGATGGTGACGATCGAAGGGGATTGGGTGATGCAGGGTGGAGCTAGGTAGGGGGTGTCGGGGCTGGACATGCCCCCTACTGCGGGTGGCGTGTCATTATGAACTGGTGGAAGAGTGTATGTTGCCAAGGCCCAAAAGACCAGTAGTGAAGGGTTGTTGGTATCCCACCTGCTGTTGGGCAGCTGCTGCCTGCGCTACAGCAGACGCTGCCGCTGCTGCTTGTTGCTGACTATTGGCTGACTGCCTACCACTCTTTGGAAGTGGCGGTGAAAGATAAGGATTGGAAGACAGCGTCAACACATCATTGCGGTCCTCCTTACGGTATGCCAAACAACACCGAATGAATTGCTGAAAGTGAAGGTAATAAAGTTAGAATATATCTCATGATATATTTAAACATTACTGATTTATTTATCGTAATAATACTTTTATCTTGAGCTCTTAAGTTTACAAAATAGGATAAAAAATAAGCTCACCTTGGCTTCATTGCTGACCACTGGTTTGGGTGGAAACTGTACATCTGTTGCTTTAAGGATAGTATTTTCCTCTAATATAGTAGCCTGACTTTGGTTGTGGCCGAACGGCTTTTTCCCGTATAGGCACTGATAGAATATTACACCCACAGACCACACATCTACTTTACTAGATATCTTGGGTGGCGTCTTCCCCACAATGAAGCACTCTGGTGGTAGGTACCTGCAAAGAAAATTTTAATGCGATTCTTTAACAATAGCAACAACATACCAAAAACACTTAACAACAATTGAGTATCACAACTAGTAACTAAGTATACAATACATAATGGGATAACATCTAAAATAATAAATATAATAAAGGCCTACTAATCAAATAAAAATATTTATAGAATACATTATTCCATTTTCTCCATGGGGAAGTAGAACAGAATTCTTCCTCCGTAAGCCATGCGTGTTGTAAGAGGCAACTAAAATGCCAGGGGCAAGGGGCTAGTAACCCCTTCTCCTGTATACGTATATTACTAAATATAAAAGGAGAAACTTTCGTTTTTCCTTTTGGGCCACCCTGCCTCGGTGGGATACAGCCGGTGTGTTGAAAGAAAGAAAGATCTAAAATGAGGTTAAAGAGGAAGTAGTGTGTGTGCTACAAATTTTGGAAGCTTTACCAATGCATTTATACAATAAATATTTAAGCTCTTTTCTTAATAGTTAAAACCTGGTAAATAAAAATAGGTAAATACAGAAAAGATGATAAATAAGTTGCATCAAGAGTGATACTGACCAGTATGTGCCAGCCCCCTGAGAGGTGAGGTCCATTCCATAGTCAGGATGGTAGCTGTCCTCGTCCATTACTTTACTGAGACCAAAATCTGTGATCTTCACTTCCCCGAGAATATTACCATCAGTCAACAAGATGTTTCCTGTGATAAAAAGCATTTTAGGGATATACAAATTTACCAAATTTATGCTGATACATGAGCCATAATTATAGGAATATTTGATGAAACAATATGCAAGTGGGTTATATATATAGGAAGAGATGCCATGATTTAGATGAAGCAGATAGTAGGGAAGTGTAGATAGCAGAGAAGTGTACCAGGGTTATGCAAGGATAGTCTGGCCTACAAGGATTCACCCCCTGCCACCATCTTAGGAAATAGAAAACGAGTAGAGGATACAATTAAACAAATGGATGCTGTATATTGATATACACTATCTGTTAATGCTTCTGAGAGTTCATGGCTTCCACAGTATAGATTCAAACCAGGGCTTATAAACTGGAAAGCAAGTATTACAAGAATAAAAACTATTAAGAACAGAAAGTACAGTAATCCTAAGTGTATACTAAATGTAGGTGGAAATCTACAAGAATTACCTGATCATAAAAAAAAGCAAGAAATTAACAAGAATCTTACTCACTTCTTTCAGGATACTTAAACAAGTGAGCAGGCTACTGTTTCACACTTTATGAGTACACGGTAATGCCTCCATGGATGGTTACTATCCACCAACCTACTACCTGTTTAATGAATAATTCTCTTCATAATTTTTGCATCTAATATATAGGGTGAAGCCAACAGAATCTTTCCAAATATCTTTGTTTCCTTCAAAACAAACTCTATGACCAGCACAAAACACTGTAATTACAAACACTGCAAGTTATTGTGGTGATGTCAATAAAAAATATGCTTCCGGTTTTAACTCTAATGCGTTTTTTTTTTTTTTGCTTACACAAATTTTACAGGCTAAAAGCTGTTATCCTAACATGGCTCATTTAAAAGCCCAACCCCATTTAAGGGATATTATCACCCCCAGGATGCGACCCACAACAGTCGACTAACACCAGGAAGGGGGGAGCACCAAACCCATAGGAGGGGTCGTAGCACAAGGAGAATTGGAGTCAATCAGATCTGATCCAAGGAAGGGGAGAATAGGTTCACTTCCTTTGATAAAGAGCCCATCACCAGCCTCAGCACACCTCCCTTAAGGGATGCTCTCCCTGCAGAATATTAGTACTGAATCAAACCATTCCCCTGGCTGGGAGTGAACCCGCGGGTTCAATCCCGGCCGGGGGTATGGTTTGTTTGCAATCGTGTCATTACGATATGACCGCGGGTTCAATCCCGGCCGGGGGTATGGTTTGTTTGCAATCGTGTCATTACGATTTTTTGAGTCATTAGTACTGAATACTTCTGAGGGAGCACTTAAGACTCTTTCTGAAGAGTGATACCTGGTCTATCTGTGACAACCACACAGCACTTGAGGTATCCCTTGAGGATAACTAACCGTCACGGATTAAAGAGGGCTACCTCAGAGGGCAAACTGCACTGAGACACTATAATAAAAAAGATTACTGCAGGGTGAACACAGTAGTAACTAGAATAGAGGTTACCTCAGGGTGAACACAGCAGTAACTAGAATAGAGGTTACCTCAGGGTGAACACAGCAGTAACTAGAATAGAGGTTACCTCAGGGTGAACACAGCAGTAACTGGAATAGAGGTTACCTCAGGGTGAACACAGCAGTAACTAGAATAGAGGTTACCTCAGGGTGAACACAGCAGTTACTAGAATAGAGGTTACCTCAGGGTGAACACAACAGTAACTAAAATAGAGGTTACCTCAGGGTGAACACAGCAGTAACTAGAATACAGGTTACTTCAGGATGAACACAGCATAACGGAGATAAAACACCTCAATTACTGGGAGCGCTTGAGGTTCCTAAACCTGTATTCCCTGGAATGCAGGCGGGAGAGATACATGATTATATACACCTGGAAAATCCTAGAGGGACTAGTACTGAACTTGCACACGAAAATCACTCACTACGAAAGCAAAAGACTTGGCAGACGATGCAACATTCCCCCAATGAAAAGCAGGGGTGTCACTAGCATGTTAAGAGACCATACAATAAGTGTCAGGGGCCCAAGACTGTTCAACTGCCTCCCAGCATACATAAGGGGGATTACCAACAGACCCCTGGCAGTCTTCAAGCTGGCACTGGACAAGCACCTAAAGTCGGTTCCTGACCAGCCGGGCTGTGGCTCGTATGTTGGTTTGCATGCAGCCAGCAGTAACAGCCTGGTTGATCAGGCTCTGATCCACCAGGAGGCCTGGTCACAAACCGGGCCGCGGGGGCGTTGACCCCCGGAACTCTCTCCAGGTAAACTAGAGTACAGGTTACTTCAGGATGAACATAGGAGTAACTGGAATAGAGATTACCTCAGGGTGAATATAGCAGTAACTAAAACAGAGGTTACCTCAGGGTGAATATAAAAGTAACTAGAATAGAGGTTACCTCAGGGTAACACAGCAGTAACTAGAATAGAAGCTACCTCAGGGTGAACACTACTAACTAGAATAAAGATTACCTCAGGGTGAACACCACTAACTAGAATAAAGATTACCTCAGGGTAACACAGCAGTAACTAGAATAGAGGTAACCTCAGGGTAACACAGCAGTAACTAGAATAAAGGTTACTTCCAGGGTGAACATAGCTGTAACTAGAATAGAGGTTACCTCAGGGTGAACACAGCAGTAACTAGAATAAAGGTTACTTCCAGGGTGAACATAGCAGTAACTAGAACAGAGGTTAACTCAGGGTAACACAGCAGTAACTAGAACAGAGGTTACCTCAGGGTAACACAGCAGTGGGTAACTAGAATAGTCTGAGAGTTACTTTGAGAAAGTCACAGTAAGGAAGCATGATGCAAGGAGAGATTAAAAAACAAAATTACAGAGAAAAAAAAAAGAAAGAAAGCAGATAAAGAAGGGTATGTGGTTGAGAGAGACCAGCATAACAGTTGCTATAGTCCCAAACCCCTCCTTTAGAGTGCAGGCATTGTACTTCCCATTTCCAGGACTCAAGTCCGGCTATATAAAAATAACCGGTTTCCCCGAATCCCTTCACTAAATATTACCCTGCTCACGGTCCAACAGATTGTCAGATCCCAAATACCATTCGTCTCCATTCACTCCTATTAAACACGCTCACGCATGCCTGCTGGAAGTCCAAGCCCCTCGCCCACAAAACCTCCCTTACCCCTTCCTTCCAACCTTTTCGAGGATGACCCCTACCCCGCCTTCCTTCCCCTACAGATTTAAATGCTCTCCATGTCATTCTACTTTGATCCATTCTCTCTAAATGACCAAACCACTTCAACAACCCCTCTTCTGCCCTCTGACTAATACTTTTATTAACTCCACACCTTCTCCTAATTTCCACACTCTGAATTTTCTGCATAATATTTACACCACACATTGCCCTTAGACAGGACATCTCCACTGCCTCCAACCGCCTTCTTGCTGCTGCATTCACAACCCAAGCTTCACACCCATATAAGAGTGTTGGCACTACTATACTTTCGTACATTCCCTTCTTTGCCTCCATAGATAATGCACCACTCACCTTTTTTTCCCCATCAATTCTATGATTAACCTCATCCTTCATAAATCCAGCCGCCGACATGTCAATTCCCAAGTATCTGAAAACATTCACTTCTTCCATACTCCTCCTCAAATTGATATCCAATTTTTCTTTACCTAAATCAATTGATACCCTCATCACTTTACTCTTTTCTATGTTCACTTTCAACTTTCTACCTTTACACACACTCCCAAACTCATCCATTAACCTTTGCAATTTTTCTTTAGAATCTCCCATAAGCACAGTATCATCAGCAAAAAGCAACTGTGCCAATTCCCATTTTGTATTTGATTCCCCATAATTTAATCCCACCCCTCTCCCGAACACCCTAGCATTTACTTCTTTTACAACCCCATCTATAAATATATTAAACAACCATGGTGACATTACACATCCCTGTCTAAGACTTACTTTTACCTGGAAGTAGTCTCCCTCTCTTCTACACACCCTAACCTGAGCCTCACTATCCTCATAAAAACTCTTTACAGCATTTAGTATGTATAAAATTTATGATAAAGACAAATATAGTTAAGAAGGTTATAACCAAAAACGAATAGCAATTAGGAGCGCCTAATTTCCTCGATGATCACCGTAAACACATGAACGATGAACAGATTCATGACCAAATCTCCCAGAGACTTTTGTAATAGGGTGAGGATGGGGAAAGAACAGATTGGGGGGGGAGGGGAACACCAAAAGTATATTACAAAATTACTTGCAGTTTATACCTATCCTACATAAAATCCTTACCTGGCTTGAGGTCATAATGAATGATTGGCGGTTTGATCTCATTCAGGTACTTAAGTGCGGATACCACCTGCATAATTACCGATCTTGCTTCTCTCTCAGGTATGGTCTTGTGCTGAGGAGAAATTCTTAGTTAATTAAAGGATACCATATACAAAAAATATTTTTATTAAGAAATAAAATTCTAAGAAATATTTCATTCAAACCTATCATTAGTAAACTTGCTTTCCAAGTACCATTTCGATAATCACCGCTTTGAAAACATTTTTGTGTTGATGTTAAAGTTGATAAATGGAATTAACTTGAAAGATATACACGCTGTCAATTTTGCCTATACCTACAAAATTAATGCATATTAATGAATTATAAAAAAATCCTTACACCAAGGATGTACAGCACATGTATTACTGTATATCAGATTAATGGACTGAAAACATCGATTCTAGGCAGAGGGACTTCCAGTTATTCTTTGTATTGGACTGAAGAAGCCACTGGTTGGTTGTTAGGTAAGACACATATGCAACAGTTAGGTATCTTTATTTCGAAACATTTCGCCTACACAGTAGGTTTCTTCAGTCGAGTACAGAAAAGTTGATAGAAGCAGAAGATACTTGAAGACGATGTAATCAGTCCATCACCCTTGAAGTTTTGAGGTGGTCAGTCCCTCAGTCTGGAGAAGAGTATTGTTCCATAAGTTGGTAAAAGGTTTCCTCAGTGAAGATTCCCAAATATTGCACAAGTGTCTCATTCTGGTTTTCAAAACCATTTTCATCACAGTACTGTGTAATATTGTGCACTCATGTTTTGACTTCCAAGACAACCAAGTTTTCTTTTCCGTTTCTGTTATTTTGGTTCTGAGTTTTTCTGCAACATGACTGTCTGAACAGCTCTCCTTAAAGTACTGTATATCTACTGAACCTACCAGAGATCTGGAACTAGCTACTAGACTAACCAATATGCTTTAAGATGTCGTGTTTGTTAACCCTCAAGTAAATGAAAAGGCAGAAGGATAGTTTAAGGTCATCCATGTTGACAGCTCTATCTCTGGTCTATCTCAACAATTTGTGTTTTCAAGTGGAGCTTTCTGACTTAGCATTCTTTTTAGGGAATCACCTTGTCTCCTGAAGTGATGCCTTTGATTCCATGCTCGAAAAGGCTTTCTTAAGAGTGGAATGGGATTTCTGGGAATGAATTGGCCTAGATTAAAGTTCCAAGTCTCTTATAAAGGCCTTGCTAGCAGTTTCCTAGCTTTCTTCATGACAGGAATTGCAGAAATCTGAAGAAATGAGGAAGGGGTGTGCTGTATAATAAGGCTTCTTGGACAAGGCCTTATAATGTTGGAGTAAGACAATATGTACATTGATCCTACGATTCACGCCATGGCTAACACTAACAGAAACTTAACTCAGCGACTGTAATTAATGTAAACATGAAAGATGAGGGGTTTGGGATATTGGCAGTTTGGAGGGATATGTTGTGTATCTCTATACGTATATGCTTCTAAACTGTTGTATTCTGAGCACCTCTGCAAAAGCAGTGATAATGTGTGTGTGTGGTGAAAGTGTTGAATGATGATGAAAGTATTTTCTTTTTGGGGTTTTCTTTCTTTTTTTTGGGTCACCCTGCCTGTGGGAGAACCGACATGAAAGATGAGTTCTCATCCTACATATGCAACACTATAAGGTAGTTAGACTTTGCATACTTAAAACCATTCTCACTAATCAGCTGAAATACTGATCTTAAACATTCCAGAACTCCATGACTATAAGCACATTTTACCCCAAAATAAGTAGAGAAAATTTGAACTTCTATATTTTCATGCTAATTTAGGAAAAACAGAGTGAAGAAAGTCTAAAAACTATTCTTGTGGAGAATGTACTTGCCAGTTAAATCCAAGAAGCTCAAGTCATAAGGAACCAAATTTAGAAAACACTTGAAAAGAAATGAACAAGGACAAATACAGTGATCATGTATGAGTAATGGTGAAAGTGTTGAGTGATGATGGAAGTTTTTTCTTTCTTTTTGGGTTACCCTGCCTCAGTGGGAAATGGCCGACGTGTTAAAAAAAAAAAAAAAGTTTCTTTGGGAAGGCACTCCTGGTTTACAAACGTCAAAGCTTTGGAAAGGCATTCATGTTTACAAACATCAAAGTTTTCCTTGATAGAAATCAATGATAAGTGGAGATTTTGGATTTCTAATAGACCTGCCTAAATGTCAAAGGTCTTGATCTTGAGTTTGCTTCACTGGTACCTTAATTAATAGTGGTGAAGCATACAATGGTCCATGAGACTCCTGAAAGATGTTTAAAACCGGCAAAGGTTTTCCATGCCGTTGACTGTTGCTAATAAACAGTGATGAATCTGGCTAAAAGATTTTACCTACTAATTATCTGGAAGTTTAAGGCTAGGTCACAAAACTGGGGATAAATTAAGAGATAATTATAGCATTCCTAACAGCTGAGATGTCAGTATTGTAAGAAGCCATTTAAATAGTGTCTGAATCACTGACACATCAACAAAACTAACTTCCATGGTAGAATCTTTATCACAAATGGACTTCACTGTTGTTTCAACAAAGCACAATGAACAAACCTTTTCCCTGAAGCACGACAATAAGTCATGCAAAAAGCATCTATCACCATCTTCCAGAATGGAGAAGCAAGTAGAATGACCATAAATTTGAATTATGTTATCCATGCTGTTGCAAGATTTTTGCCTGACTGAATCAGGCAGCTGACTGGTGATTGCAGGCAGTGCAAATGGCAGTGCTAAAAGGAAAGCAAACACAAGACTATCTGAGCAAGAACATGAATACACACACTGTTACTGTTGAGAGGGGACAGTGTACCAATAAGGCGTTTTCTAAAACTGGTTTTAACTACAAGTGGTCAAACTTACCTAGAACAGTTATAATTAGAAGAGGGGCAGGGGTGACTTACAAGAATTACAAGGATACTCTGAGCCTCCTTCCTACCTCTCTCCCTAATTTCCTACCTACAAGAGTTACAACAATACTTTCATTCTCCTCCGTCCCTGGTAAATGGAGCTTGAACACAAATATTAAGCAAAAATGGAGGAAAGCATTTAGTAAAAACACCAACCTGTTTTAAATAGAAGTCAAGGTCATGCCCATCACAATACTCCAGGACAGTACAGAAGCTATTGGCATCAATTTCAAACACGTCGTAGAGCTTGACTATACGGGGATGGTTTAACTTCTTCTGGATATTGTACTCTCTTATGGCATGTCTGAAACAGAAAAATGCTTAATTATAATATGTGCAGATCAATGTGCTTTTAATTAAATCAGTAGCCTGTTTCTTGCACTGATAACTAATTGTAATGACAATAACTCCATCAAACTAACTGATCAACAAAAAATGGCTAAGTACAGGGAATGCATCAGAGACCATAATTTTTTAAACAGTCTGCACACAGGAATGTGGTACAATATGTAAAAAATGACGTTCATGCTGATTATGCTGAATCTCAGCGAAATACTTAGAATTATTCTTATATTCATTTGAAAGTGCTGAGCTCATAAAGGTCATACAGAATGTGGGAGAATCAAATTTGTTTCAAGGAAAGGAAGAGCAGCTCCAATTCCTTGGATCAAGAGCCCTTCACCAGCTTCAAGGCACACCCTCTAAGAGTGAAATGTCTGGAAGACTGATGACACTGAGGAGACACTTTGTGATAAAGAAAAATGGAATCACCTAGGTCAGGGTGTCTCAACCAACTTGCCACAGAACCGGTAAGTTGTTTTATCATAATGCAGTAGTGTTCACCAACCGTCACATTATCTTCATGTTAAAATTTGGACAGAAGTGGCAATAATATTTGGGATGGCAAGGAAAATGTAAACAAAGAGAAATTATATTACTTGTTTGCAAGCAAGTGAAAATATTCAGCCATCACAGTGTGATATTTAAATATCTACTGCGAGTCTTGTGGGCAGACACACTTGCAATACTGAGGACATTTATTAAAACAACATTTTGCCCACCAAGGGCTTTGTCAATCCTACATTGTTTAATGAGAACTAAACTTAAACAGTGGAAAGGTCTGGTTAAGAGAAGTCAGGTCGGGTAAGGCCAGGGAATGGTAGTGTGTGGTGTGTGCGTGGGTCCATGGTGTTACCTGACTGCAGTGTCTTGTTGAGAGGATAAGAAATATCTTTGCAAGCATACCAGAGTTTTACACAACTGTGTTAGATACTGCTATCCTGGTTGCTTCTCAACAATGCCACTTCTGTGGGTTGTCCTCTTTCATTAACCCGTAAACGGTCCAAACGTATACTATACAGTATACGTTTTTTCAACATTTGAAAGTATGTAAAAAAAGGAGATCTTCTTTTTGTTTTTTTACATTTGAAAATGTGTAAAAAAAATTTGATCTACATTTTCTTTTTGTTATATTTGAAAACATGTAAAAAAAACGTAGATCTACTTTTGTAGCACTACACATGTGAACGTAGATCTGCTTGGACCGTTTATGGGTTAACAGACTCTACTTTCATCCTATTTCAAGAGATGATTGTGTGTTGCTACATATCACACGTCACTTGCTCTGACCATGAAGGCTGCAGAGGTACTGTTTTTTTTTTTAACATAGTGGCTATTTCCCACTGAGGGAGGGTGACCTGAAAAAGAAGGAACACTTCCATCATCACTCCACGGCATGCCAATACTGCAGTTCAAAAACTGCAACATATCTCCATCCCTCCTTCACAGGTATTTATGTTACTGAATTCATTGCTCGAGGGTGCCATGTACCTTGCCTTTGCATACTTCGTCACACATCCCGCTAAAGATTCTGTACAAGCCGGCTCGTCTTAGACTCTTCTGGTTGGCCTCTTTTTGACCATCTTTAATGGTGAAGGGTAGTTTTTAACAAGTACTCTAGAAATTTTGTTGGCTATGTTGCTGAAGGAGAGAAAAATATATCTGGTGAACGCTCTCTCAGAAGTAACTCTGTTAATAATGCAGATGGAGACCTTTCTACAAAGGTTAGGTACTGTGGAAAATGTAGGCAGTTAAATACTTGTGTAACATGGTCACACTCCTCTTTGAGAACTTACTGGATGGCAATTGTGTGTTCTCTGTAAAAGAAACCAATGATTGCCTCCTCTCCTGGGTGTGGTGTTATGGTGTTCATGTGCTAAGTGTTGCACAAGTGTTATTACCTAACAGTGTGTCAGCACAGTACTACTGCACTGTGCCTCTTAGTAATGAAGGACATATTACTAATATTACAATGACTACAGTAAGTCAGAGTAAAATGGATGACATAATACTCTCCATTATATTAAATTTAACTGTGAAGTTTAAAATAAACCCCAAAATAATACAGTACTTATAAAAACCATCATTCAGTTTCACTCACTTTATATAATTTGCTTTTTTATCATCTTTCCAATCTTTATTTAACTGGTGGACTTTGCACGCTACGTATCGCTGCTCCTTAAGATCAAATGCCTGAAAAAGGAATAATTGATCAAAAAACCAGCTAATAACCATTTACATATAATAACAAACTGTCAAGAGATATATTCAAGGCTTATATACAATATTAATTCTCTTCATAATCTATCATGCAATGAATCATTTTCATGGTTACTTATTGTTAAATACCACAAACATTCCATATATATTTTTTTTATCACATCAGCAGTCTCCCACCAAGGTAGGGTAATTTCAAATAAAAGGAAACATTCATCATTCATTCAATAGTTGTCTTGCCAGAGGTGCACAGATATCACCTCTGACTCTTCATTACTTCTACCAGGTTTTATTCTTCCCTGCTCAATGCAGATCACTCTCTCTTTTATCAAGACTAAACAATTTCTCAACATATTCCTTCCATCTTCAGTGGGATATGGCTGGTGCATTGAGAGGAAAAAAAAAAATCTTTCCATCTCTCCAGCACCTCTATCTTCCCATCGAACATCTTCCCTCTCATTCTTAGTCTTCATAATCTATCACATTACAAATTATTTTAACATATACTACTTTTAGTGACTATTAAATAGGTATTCCATTTTACAGATTTAAAAATTGGTTATGATAAACTAAGAGATTAACTATATTCAATTCTATCAAACAGTGAGTATGGTGTACATACAGCACAATGCAAGTCATCGACTGCGATAAACAGACACCACAACAAAACCATGAAATGATTTCATGGTCCTTTGTGCCTTGTGTAACTACTATCAGGTGGAGCCAGAGTGACAGCCATAGTTATGGGTGAATGTTATCTCAGCTTCACTGGCTGCCATTCTCCTTTGTTTCAATAGGGGTTATAAAAGGTGTCTAATTTGATTTATATACTTATTAAGAAATAGCTTTAACAAGAGATACAATACTTATTGAGACAGATGGCACAATACCTTTTTTTTTTTTTTCAACAAGTCGGCCGTCTCCCACCGAGGCAGGGTGACCCAAAAAAGAAAGAAAATCCACAAAAAGAAAATACTTTCATCATCCTTCAACACTTTCACCACACTCACACATTATCACTGTTTTTGCAGAGGTGCTCAAACACAACAGTTCAGAAGCATATACGTATAAAGATACACAACATATCCCTCCAAACTGCTAATATCCCGAACCCCTCCTTTAGAGTGCAGGCATTGTGCTTCCCATTTCCAGGACTCAAGTCCGGCTATATAAAAATAACCGGTTTCCCTGAATCTCTCCACTAAATATTACCCTGCTCACACTCCAACAGATCGTCAGGTCCCAAATATCATTCATCTCCATTCACTCCTATCGAACATGCTTATGCACGCCTGCTGGAAGTCCAAGCCCCTCGCCCACAAAACCTCCCTTACCCCTTCCAACCTTTTCGAGGACGACCCCTACCCCGCCTTCCTTCCCCTACAGATTTATATGCTCTCCATGTCATTCTACTTTGAACCATTCTCTCTAAATGACCAAACCACTTCAACAACCCCTCTTCAGCCCTCTTGTCTAAAACTTTTATAAACTCCACACCTTCTCCTAATTTCCACACTCCAAATTTTCTGCATAATATTTACACCACACATTGCCCTTAGACAGGACATCTCCACTGCCTTCTTGCTGCTGCATTCACAACACAAGCTTCACACCCATGTAAGAGTGTTGGTACTACTATACTTTCGTACATTCCCTTCTTTGCCTCCATAGATGATGTTTTTTGTCTCCACATATACCTCAATGCACCACTCACCTTTTTTCCCTCATCAATTCTATGATTAACCTCATCCTTCATAAATCCATCCACCGACACGTCAACTCCCAAGTATCTGAAAACATTCACTTCTTCCATACTCCTCCCCAATTTGATATCCAAATTTTCTTTATTTAAATCATCTGATACCCTCATCACCTTACTCTTTTCTATGTTCACTTTCAACTTTCTACCTTTACACACATTCCCAAACTCATCCACTAACCTTTGCAATTTTTCTTTAGAATCTCCCATAAGCACAGTAACATCAGCAAAAAGTAACTGTGTCAATTCCCATTTTGAATTTGATTCCCCAAAATTTAATCCCACCCCTCTCCCGAACACCCTAGCATTTACTTCCTTTACAACCCCATCTATAAATATATTAAACAACCATGGTGACATTACACATCCCTGTCTAAGACCTACTTTTACCGGGAAGTAGTCTCCCTCTCTTCTACACACCCTAACCTGAGCCTCACTATCCTCATAAAAACTCTTTACAGCATTTAATAACTTACCACCTATTCCATATACTTGCAACATCTGCCACATTACTCCTCTATCCACTCTATCATATGCCTTTTCTAAATCCATAAATGCAATAAAAGCTTCCCTACCTTTATCTAAATACTGTTCACATATATGCTTCAATGTAAACACTTGATCTACACATCCCCTACCCACTCTGAAACCTCCTTGCTCATCCGCAATCCTACATTCTGTCTTACCTCTAATTCTTTCAATTATAACCCTACCGTACACTTTTCCTGGTATACTCAGTAAACTTATTCCTCTATAATTTTTACAGTCTCTTTTTGTCCCCTTTCCCTTTATATAAAGGGACTATACATGCTCTCTGCCAATCCCTAGGTACCTTCCCCTCTTTCATACATTTATTAAACAAAAGTACCAACCATTCCAACACTATATCCCCCCCCTGCTTTTAACATTTCTGTCATGATCCCATCAGTTCCAGCTGCTTTACCCCCTTTCATTCTACGTAATGCCTCACGTACCTCCACCACACTTACATTCTGCTCTTCTTCACTCCTAAAAGATGGTATACCTCCCTGACCAGTGCATGAAATTACTGCCTCTCTTTCTTCCTTAACATTTAAAAGTTCCTCAAAATATTCTTGCCATCTACCTAATACCTCCATCTCCCCATCTACTAACTCCCCTACTCTGTTCATATGCCTTTTCTAAATCCATAAATGCAATAAAAACTTCCCTACCCTTATCTAAATACTGTTCACATATATGCTTCAATGTAAACACTTGATCTACACATCCCCTACCCACTCTGAAACTGCCTTGCTCATCCGTAATCCTACATTCCGTCTTACCTCTAATTCTTTCAATTATAACCCTACCGTACACTTTTCCTGGTATACTCAGTAAACTTATTCCTCTATAATTTTTACAATCTCTTTTGCCCCCCTTCCCTTTATATAAAGGGACTATACATGCTCTCTGCCAATCCCTAGGTACCTTCCCCTCTTTCAGGGGGAATCGCTACCACAAAACTGAAAGTTGCTGAACGACACATACACAAAAACGGAATGCAGAGAATGCACTCTTTGTGTTGATGACAAAGTCTTGTTACAACAAGTTTAAGTAATGGGACCTCAAAGCCTAGATACCTTCCCCTCTTTCATACATTTATTAAACAAAAATACCAACCACTCCAACACTATATACCCCCCTGCTTTTAACATTTGTGTCATGATCCCGTCAGTTCCAGCTGCTTTACCCCCTTTCATTCTATGTAATGCCTCACACACCACCTCCACACTCACATCCTATTCTTCCAATACCTTATAGTACATATATGATAACAAGGAATCTTAGTGATAATGGGATACTAGAAATCTTGACAAAGTTCCTTAAATATCCTTGTAACTGATAAAATAATATACACCAGAATATGCTCCTGCTAACCCTTTTAGAGCCTAGTTCCTAGGTCTTTTATGTATCCATATACTCTTGCCCCACCATCTATAGGATAGACATGGGGTGTACAATAAACCAGACATTTCAAAGAAAAAATCTAAATCTGAATCATCTTGACATGGAAAAGCTCTTTACTCAGCAAAATATTTGTGTTAGAAACTTGACCCTGACTGGTGTTTCCTTCAGAATAATAAAACATTTAAAATTGTCTATTTCTCTGTTCAATTAGTGGTTAGTGTGTATTGAGGCATATAGGCAATGCTGCTCTCTACATCCAGATAATAATTAATTACACCTAGATATTCCCGTAAGAGCATCTTAGCTGTAATGCTGAATCTCATTCTCGTATCAGACAAATACAGAAACACAAGCGCCAGCTGAACATTGGCCATTATTATCATAAAAAAACCTCGAGTTTTATGACTCACTTGCCACAGGCTCTAACCCCACCCGTACTGTGGTTTTTTCCTGTTAAAGAGCTAAAAGCAACATGTCAAGCATGATAAAGCTTAGAGCTTGACAAAGAAAACAAAGCTTCAGGAGTGTGCTAGGGTGGATGGTTAGTAGTTTTGAGTATTAAAAATAAAACTTGAAGCATCTGTAAAACACGTACACACGTGACCACGACGTGTGAAGCAGTCATCCTCACATTAAGAAATAAGACTGTGACCAAAGTAATCATACCAATATAGTGACACAAAGCAGGAAAATTTCTTTTTCCAGGTATACTCCAGGTATGGGATTACATGCCCTTTGTTCTCAATACAGCCTCTCCTCACTTAAAGATGGAGTTCCGTTCCTAAGACCACGTCGGTAAACGAATTCATCACTAAGTGAGGAGCACACTATAATGGTAGTGGGGTTTGTGTCAACCATCGATGATATTATTTTAATGTCACCTTTGCACCATTTATAACATTTCTCATATACTTGTATTTAGGTATGCATACTGGTCAGAGTCCGTTGTAAGTCCGAGTCGTCAGTAAACGAGTACATTGCTAAGTGAGGCTGTATTTTAATCTCCTTTTATGACTGGCACAGCCTATGAGGAAAGAAGTCAAACCTACCTCCACAAGGAAGTTAACAATCTGCCCTATTATTATTATTACATTCATGAGGAAGCACTTAAATCCAGTGGTCATACGGCATTTGGGTAATGTGAAGCAATCAGGTTTGACCCCAAGGAAGGGGAGGATATGTACAATTCCTTGGATCACGAGCCCCCTCCTCAGCATCGACGCTCATGAGGGTAAACAGGAGTTCTACTTCTATTAACTTAGAAACACAGCAAGGGTGACAGACAAGAATATAGATAATTGAAGCACACTTGACAAACCTTCCCACATTAACCATTACTTCTATAACGTTCACCATCTGGAGTTTTCAGATAAAATGGAATAAAAATAAATTACTGCTCACCTTATGAACTTCAGAAAACCCTCCTTTTCCTAATAACATGAGCAACAGGTACCGGTCATTTAAAACTGGATGATTGTTGAATCTGCAACAAGAAAGCATTATATTAAATGATAGCTAGCAAAACAAGCAAGTCTTTTATTGAGCAACTTGTTTTTCAAGATTTTCAAAAGCATAAGGAAATTATGATATTTATCCAACAAGTGGGTGCTATGATTCATACCATCTCATCTTTTAATAGTTAAAATATACAGTATTTGTTAATCAACTGAATCTTAGAATACCTACCATCTATAGCCCTACAAGATGCAGAGGATATGTTTATTGCTCTAATATTCCTTTCACTTCTCTGCTTTGAATTAAAATATGACTAATGTAAAGCAACTCATTCAAACCACCCTGCTACCTTATTAAATACTCTAACAGGATAGTCGCCATTTTTACTAATAAAAAAAAAAAACCTTACCAACCATTCTTACTATATGGGTAGTCACCTCACTCCCTTGATGACTGCTCTTAGTGATGAAACTCACGTTACTTTGGTCTGGACACATATACTAAAAGTGAGAAGGATGTGTGCTTACTCTGATACAGGTTTAGAAAGTTGCAAACATCTGGCAGCTTGGGTCAAACCACCAAACCATCGCCTGAGAAAGAGCCACGTTTCAGCGCACAATCCCAATTCCAAACACGTAAATTTATCAACACCAAGAAAGGCCTACAATGCTTTAAAGGACATGGCTGTTCTTTCATGAGATACAGTCATTCATAGGATCAAATCATTGCTTTTAGAAGACATGGCTGTTCTTTCATGAGATACAGTCATTCATAGGATCAAATCATTGCTTTTAGAAGACATGGCTGTTCTTTCATGAGATACAGTCATTCATAAGATTAATCATTGCTTTTAGAGGACATGGCTATTCTTCCGTAAGATAAAAAGTGATAGAAGCCAATCAGTATTTTTTTTTTACAAGACATGCCCCCTTTTTTTTCAAGATACAGTGATAGAAACCAATCAACCCTTTGAGAGTATGTGCCAGTTTTGTTCATAAAATAATATGACAAGAACCAGTCAAAAGGCATATAATGACTACCTCCCACCAACAGAGAGCTCGACTAACCCAGTGAGAGCATGCAAGTGCAGATCAACAATTTAGTCACTTTTATGGATCTAAACTGGCTGCAACATGTAGCAATTACTGAAATTCTTACTTTACAAATTGGTAAATATTGTGACTCCACAGGAGAACTTTCAATATTACACAAGACATCAGTTTAAAAATCACTCACTATAAAATTAATAGTGACATCACAACACAATACTTTCGAACATAATGAAAACATCATGGGTGGAAATATCATTAGCAAATTCTTCAGGATAAAATGACAAAATGTACAATAAACACAAAATATAAGCATGTTGTTAAAAATAACATAGTAATGCCTCTTACTAAAACCTTACATTGCTAACAACCAAATGAGTCTGCCTGCCTTCAACTCTTCACAGCAGGTGTTTCCAACTTTAGTTAGGCTAGATTTAGTCAGCTTCGGTTAGTTTGGTTAGTGTAATACTGACTGATAAGTGGGGTTATGCTAAGGTCATAGTACACAAATATCCTGCACATAAGAGAGAGAAGCTTATGATGACATTTTGGTCTGACTTGGATGATTTGCAAGTCACTTGTAAATGGTCCAAGTCGGACCCAATCATCATGATTGGGTCCTATGTGCAGGTTATGTGTGTGTTGTTCCAGTCACAGTATTGTACCTTTTTGCTGTTTAATCATCACAGTTACTGTATGACATCCAGAAAAACATGCCAATCTGTATTATCAGAATGGCTGTCAGCAAAATAAAATTTTAATAATGGGTGCCATCTAATGGTATCCAAAGTACAGAATATAACAAGTTATATATCTGTGATGAATGGTTTGAAAAACCGACAAGTTGAAGATTGAGACACTTATGCAGCATATGGGAATCTTTATTCAGGAAACGTTTCGCCACACAGTGGCTTCATCAGTCCAATACAAAGAGGAAGGCCTCCTTACGCCTTCCTCTTTGTATTGGACTGATGAAGCCACTGTGTGGCGAAACGTTTCCTGAATAAAGATTCCCATATGCTGCATAAGTGTCTCAATCTTCAAGTTATATATCTGCTATAATACAAAGAAGGGAAAATTCTAATCTATCAATTTCAATGTCTTTTTTTTTTTTTTTTTAGGTTATTCTGAACAAGGATGCCCTTGGTTTTTTTTTTTTTTCAAAACTCAGTTTCCCCACATCACAAGCCTTCATAGTCACAAGAATGATTAAAATATTGTCATTCAAATTATAAAAGAATTAATTTTGTAAAATTTTTCCTCGTTACCGTATTTCAGTGTTCACGAACAACATGAGTCAGACGTGTGTGCTACTACCAGCATGAATAATACACAAGTCACAATATTACAAACTTCCACAAAAACTGGTATATTCCTGTTACCACTGTATCAACAGTGAGTATCACTAACCCATCAGTATTAGAGGCTGGGCTTTAAATTCAAAGAAAAAGGTTGGCAATGTATGCAAAAAGCCTTTCAATTTATAATAATGAAAACAAAATTCATATGCTTTCAAAAACCGGTTCATCAAAATAAAGGCATCGTTCTATTAAAATATCTCCAGCATCCTCCAGTGGTCAAGTCTCCTAAGTAGTGCTCATACATGCTTACCACAAGTATGTACTTAACTACAGGTTTAAATGCACAACAATATCACTTGTCAAACTTTTAGCTGTAATATATCAATCCCTTAGAAAATGATGAAAAATTTGCCCAATAATAGAGAGCCATCAGTTCACTCCTCAGTGACTACTTTCAATCCTTTCAACACTGAGAATATATTTCACTCCCTCAGAGCCTCTTATTTTCAATCCCTCCAACCCCAAAAGTAAAGTACATCTCACTTCCTTGGAGAGACTACTTTCAATCCCTCCAACCCCAGGAATATGTCTCACTCCCTCGGAGACTACTCACATGTCATGAGGGTTGCGGGGTGAAGACTGGGATTGAAGGATTCTGTAAGGAACAGGCAAAACTTTTAGCTCACAAGCCCCAATTTGTATCCCTAACATTTACCTATAATATGAAATGTCACAAATTTTGCTTATACTTTTTTAGAATCCTGGTCTGGCTACTGGGGTAGTACACCAGTTTATACTCAATTCACTACACTACAATGATCATCAATAGTTCCAAGGTAAAGTGTGCTTTACAATACAGTGAACCCTTGATTTAATGAACTAATAGGGAAAAGGTGTCCATTAAAGCCAACTGTCAGTTAAATATAGACTATGAAAACATTTGTACATGTGCGTTATACAATACTGACAAGATGAAAAAACGCACACATGTGCAACCTCTGGGTATCTTTATTGTAGATGTTTTGCCTACCAGTGGCTTTATCAATACAAATTCAAGGGCATAATATGAAGACAGTAGAACTGTATACGAAAGATGAGGTAATCAGCCCATTAGCTGAGGGACTGATTACTTCGTCTTTTGTATATAGTTCTACTGTCTTCATATTATGTCCTTGAATTTGTATTGATAAAGTCACTTGATGGCGAAACGTTTACAATAAAGATACCAAGATGTTGCACATGTCTAATTCTTCATATGAGAATATTTTCCAACGGACTGCAACAATAATGGATAATTCTGGATTTAACGGACAAAGCTTAAATCTAGAACTGTCTGTAAAAAATAATTAACAATTCTGATTTGGTGGACAATATCTGTTAAATTCAAAATGTATTTACCAAGGGGACTGTAAGAATAAGACAATTATGGTTTTAATGAACATTATCTGTTGCTTCCGAACCTTGTCCGGTCACAGATTTTTGTCTACTAAAATTGGGGTCTGGTAAATCAAGGTTTTACTGTACATATATACACATTCTTTGTCATAAAACACTTTACACAGTGATACACGTGGAATTTAGATAAACTCTTTTTAAAACATGCTCGCCAAATATTGAAAATTAATTTTCAAAAGATAGTAACTGATACACACATGCTACAAACAATTCTGGATTTTTAGAATCAAAAGTTAATCCGAATCAAGTAAGGCCTAAAGATTTTGAAGCAGACAATGAAACATTATACTCCAAATAACACTCCTGGTATTCCTTTGCTACATGTAAATACACTTCTTGTGCTAACTATAAACATCTGAAGTATTCTGCAAATAATCTTATTTTCTATAAATGAAGTATGAAAATAAGTCACGTTTTTTCAAATAATGAGAACCAGTCTGCATGTACAGTAGGTCAATACAGATAGTGGTGATCACAACAACTCTGGGAGGCCAATAAAAGTGAAGACATAAGTAATGACTTAAATTCCTGCTTAAATATTAGGAACTAATAGAAAAATGTGATGACGGTCAGATTATCTGAATAATTACTGGATCAAGAAATGCTGAGATTGTTGCTGCTGGCATGGAGTTTTCGGTGTTCTAGTGGACGACTATCTTACAATGTGAATACAGTACATATACAAGAAATTATGAAAAGGACAATAACACCCAAAGGCGATGAATTTTGTCACTCTGTAGAATGTCAATGTAACAGAGTAAATGTGGCTTAATATTATGCCATTACCTCACCATTATGTGTGTTCAATGTTTTAAGTACAGGTGCTCCTCGACTCACAATAGGCTTACGTTGAACCCATTATAAGTTGAAAATATATATACTGTATTTTTTTTTTTAACACGTTGGCCGTCTCCCACCAAGGCAGGGTGACCCGAAAAATAAACACTTTCACCATCATTCACACACTGTCTTGCCAGAGGCATGCAGATATGACAGTTTAGATAAATAAATAACTAGTCACTGAATAAGTAAAGGAACATATAATTCTTCTTTCTTTCAACACTCCGGCCGTATCCTACCGAGGCGGGGTGGCCCAAAAGGAAAAACAAAAGCTAAATACCAGAACTAAAAATACCAGAATTAAAAAGTAAAAAATGAGCACAAGTTTATCCTATCAATACATGTACAGTAGTGTACAGTAAAGAATGTACAATGCTACTGCACCATTGTAAGTTGAACCATCATAAAGTAAGGAGCATCTGTACTGTATTAAACATGCAGAATGAAGTCACACACATAACAAACACACGTATCCAAAAACAAACCGTTTAGAAAATAGCTCTTGTAAAATCCAATCTAACCACTCTGATCACTTTATTGGTAACAAAGCCCAATGTTTGATATAGTCCATTTCAATGAAATGCCAAAATACGTAATTAATAATACAATACTATGTGTGTAAAGTGATAACCATAAAAAAATTAGCACACAGACATAACACAGAATATGGTAAATTTCTTCGTAAATCTAATTTTTGAATATTCTCAATGAAGCTATAGTGAATCTTAGCACTACGAATTTGTAAGAAAACATGGTAACATAATAAGAGCAGTAGCTAAGATACTCAGTGATCGTGGTGTTTAGAAAAGATTTCGTTCCACATGCAGGTAGCATTATGCAGGAGGCACATAAAACAGATGGATTAAGCACAAAGTAATATTATTTATAAAATTATGTGACTACCCAAAACATTAGGTTATCTGCTGGCTTGCAGAACCAAAATAACTAATACAATTCTCCGATAGTTTAAATTCATTTGTGCAAAATGTATAAGTCATTTTGAACCTATTCTTCATCTAAGGGTTTTGATTCAACATTTGCAATACAAAAAAATATTTATAGTAACAAAAAGATCTGTGTGCACATCTAGACAGTATGAAATATTCTCAAATCAAATATTGACATATTCTTCTTTTTCTTTGGGTAATAAGTATTTCTCCATAACTAATTTTGGGTGCACCAAATTCAATGTGCCTAAGCCAATGCTTCAAACGCAGACCTGCATGTGAGTGCAAGCTCACGAATAAACACACAAACACACTCACTAAAAGCATAATATTACAGTACAATTTCAGTCATCAGTCTTTTCAAATCCAATCCATTATTATTATTAAGAACAATTACCAAAATTGACACAGGGTTAATGGGTTTTTCCATTTATTTCCTAATGGGGTTTTTCCATTTATTTCCATTTATTTTACTAAAAGATTCATATATAAAAATAAAAATTCCTAATTAACAAAGACATGTGTATCAGAATTTTGTCCAGACACATCAACGGGTGGAGTAGTTATGAGGTAGTTTCCTTACGCTTCTGCCAAGTTCTATTTTTATACTTAAGCACGGTAATAATGGCAGCTGGTTTCCTGTTTTTGAGTACTGTTACCCTAAGAGAATTTAAATTATATTAATTTATGTTTATGGTATACAAACCAAGAAGCAGATGAATAAGACACATATTCAACACCTGAGTATCATAATTGTACAAACAGTCTTTTGCCTAAGAGTGACTTTGTCAATCCAGTATAAAGACTGACTACTTTAGATCAGGGATTCTTAACTGGGGGCATCCATACCCCTTGGGTATATGGGAGCCAAATAATAGGGGTATAGGGCTTGATCTCTGAACAATTAAAAAAATTGTTAGTTTAGCATAAACTATCAGCTATTCTGTTGTTAAAAATAGGAGAGGAGAGTTATTAAATGGAGAGTTAGAGGTATTGGGAAGATGGAGGGAATATTTTGAGGAATTTTTAAATGTTGATGAAGATAGGGAAGCTGTGATTTCGTGTATAGGACAAGGAGGAATAACATCTTGTAGGAGTGAGGAAGAGCCAGTTGTGAGTGTGGGGGAAGTTCGTGAGGCAGTAGGTAAAATGAAAGGGGGTAAGGCAGCCGGGATTGATGGGATAAAGATAGAAATGTTAAAAGCAGGTGGGGATATAGTTTTGGAGTGGTTGGTGCAATTATTTAATAAATGTATGGAAGAGGGTAAGGTACCTAGGGATTGGCAGAGAGCATGCATAGTTCCTTTGTATAAAGGCAAAGGGGATAAAAGAGAGTGCAAAAATTATAGGGGGATAAGTCTGCTGAGTATACCTGGTAAAGTGTATGGTAGAGTTATTATTGAAAGAATTAAGAGTAAGACGGAGAATAGGATAGCAGATGAACAAGGAGGCTTTAGGAAAGGTAGGGGGTGTGTGGACCAGGTGTTTACAGTGAAACATATAAGTGAACAGTATTTAGATAAGGATAAAGAGGTCTTTGTGGCATTTATGGATTTGGAAAAGGCATATGACAGGGTGGATAGGGGGGCAATGTGGCAGATGTTGCAAGTGTATGGTGTAGGAGGTAGGTTACTGAAAGCAGTGAAGAGTTTTTACGAGGATAGTGAGGCTCAAGTTAGAGTATGTAGGAAAGAAGGAAATTATTTCCCAGTAAAAGTAGGCCTTAGACAAGGATGTGTGATGTCACCGTGGTTGTTTAATATATTTATAGATGGGGTTGTAAGAGAAGTAAATGCGAGGGTCTTGGCAAGAGGCGTGGAGTTAAAAGATAAAGAATCACACACAAAGTGGGAGTTGTCACAGCTGCTCTTTGCTGATGACACTGTGCTCTTGGGAGATTCTGAAGAGAAGTTGCAGAGATAGGTGGATGAATTTGGTAGGGTGTGCAAAAGAAGAAAATTAAAGGTGAATACAGGAAAGAGTAAGGTTATGAGGATAACAAAAAGATTAAGTGATGAAAGATTGAATATCAGATTGGAGGGAGAGAGTATGGAGGAGGTGAATGTATTCAGATATTTGGGAGTGGACATGTCAGCGGATGGGTCTATGAAAGATGAGGTGAATCATAGAATTGATGAGGGGAAAAGAGTGAGTGGTGCACTTAGGAGTCTGTGGAGACAAAGAACTTTGTCCTTGGAGGCAAAGAGGGGAATGTATGAGAGTATAGTTTTACCAACGCTCTTATATGGGTGTGAAGCATGAGTGATGAATGTTGCGGAGAGGAGAAGGCTGGAGGCAGTGGAGATGTCATGTCTGAGGGCAATGTGTGGTGTGAATATAATGCAGAGAATTCGTAGTTTGGAAGTTAGGAGGAGGTGCGGGATTACCAAAACTGTTGTCCAGAGGGCTGAGGAAGGGTTGCTGAGGTGGTTCGGACATGTAGAGAGAATGGAGCGAAACAGAATGACTTCAAGAGTGTATCAGTCTGTAGTGGAAGGAAGGCGGGGTAGGGGTCGGCCTAGGAAAGGTTGGAGAGAGGGGGTAAAGGAGGTTTTGTGTGCGAGGGGCTTGGACTTCCAGCAGGCATGCATGAGCGTGTTTGATAGGAGTGAATGGAGACAAACGGTTTTTAATACTTGACGTGCTGTTGGAGTGTGAGCAAAGTAACATTTATGAAAGGGTTCAGGGAAACCGGCAGGCCGGACTTGAGTCCTGGAGATGGGAAGTACAGTGCCTGCACTCTGAAGGAGGGGTGTTAATGTTGCAGTTTAAAAACTGTAGTGTAAAGCACCCTTCTGGCAAGACAGTGATGGAGTGAATGATGGTGAAAGTTTTTCTTTTTCGGGCCACCCTGCCTTGGTGGGAATCGGCCAGTGTGATAATAAAAATAATAATAAATATAAAGTAAAGCCAAACTACTGACATCTTTTGAAGTTATACTGGTAACTAATGGAACTGGTGGTGGTGATGATTTCCACAGTCTGGTGTAAGGAACATGGGGGACATATTGGGCAATCCATTGGGGTTTTTAATCGTAAAAAAGTTAAGAACCCCTGCATATAGTGGATGAGGTAATTTGGGGTAATCAGTCCCTCAGCCTTGATAGAAAGTGTACACACTTCCTATCAATCTCCTGAGTTTATAAAGGTTGAAAAAGTGGGCAGATGGATATTTAACTTTCTAACAAATAGAACCCAAAGAGTAAGAGTGAAGAGTAAAATCGAAGGCAGCCACAGTGAAAAGTTGTTCCCCATGGTACAGTACTAGCTCCAATTCTTTTCCTTATTCTAATATCCAACACAGGCATAAATCATACTGCTTTAACGTCTTTTGCATCCACTGAGGACACAGTGGTTGATATACGTATACCAAGTCTTTCAGTGGGCCACCGACAAAAATATGATGTTCCAATACACGATTTGGTTACTCTGCTATGGAAAAATTAAGGATAAAAGCATGAACAGAGTACACAACACCAGATAAGAAGTTTAATGTGAGACACTTTGGAGAGATAATATGAGATATTCAAGGATCATAGCAATGTTATTTTCACAGACACATGGAAAGTGATAGGTTGGATAACTTGAACCTTGAAAACAAGATACCAATCCAATTATTATTCTTGCCAAGTTGCTTCTCTCCAAGACAGAATATTGCTTTATACTGACAGCAACTTTCAAGCTAAGAAAAACAGCAGAGCTAGAAATGTACGGAGGACTATACTGCCCGTATAAATTCAGACGAGGACCTACATTACTGGGACCAATTATGTTCTGCAAACTATGCTCTCTGAAGAGTAGAGGAGAAAGATGTTATACATCATAATTTACATCTGGAAATTCTGGAGGGATTAGTCCCAAATCTGCCCACCAAAAGCACTCCCTGCAAATGCAAGATGCTTGGTAGATGGTGCAAAATAACTTTGATGAATAGCAGTGTCAAGGGTCCAAGGCTCTTTAATCCCTTCAAGGTCCAAGGCCCAAATCTGAAGTGGTGCCCCAGTGTCCAAGAATTTTCAAAAAAAAAAATTTTTTCTTTTTTTCTTATGAAATGGTAGAGAATCTTTTTGTGAAGGTAATAAAACAAAAAGTACAAAATTTGATGGAAAATTGACGAAATTATGCTCTCGCGAATTTTGATGTGTCAGCGATATTTACGAATCGGCGATTTTGCCGACTTTGACTCCCATTTTAGGCCAATTACATTATTCCAGTCAACCAAATTCTTAGCTATTTCACTAGTATTACTTCTATTCTATCGACTGAGCACAAGAAATCGCCAAGTCAACTGTTTCAACTACAAATTAAAGTGATCGGAAATTGTTAATTTGGCCAATTTAACACAAAGTTCAAAATATTCCAATTTCAAAATAGGGTCCAGAATAAACAATGTAGGTATTCCTGGCACTAAACTAACATTTCCTCTGTTCATTAGTTATGTTTTGAGGCTATACAAATAAATTCCATTTTGATTTTTTATTCACATAAAGAATTTTTATTCACACCAAAAAATAGAAGATTTACTGTTATGCAATACTGTAATAATTGTATAAATATCATCACCATATTTGTGAATGCATATTAGACCCACCAGCTGGCGTGTATTAGACGTGTGAGGTCGTTTGTTTACTCTTGAATATCGGCAAAAATTTAACATTTCCGCTACTTTGAGCTCAGTTTCAAGCCATTTCCAGTGCTAAAACCAATGAAAATCATTTCTATTTCTGTAATATGTCTTCCATTCTATCAAATGAGATCAAGAAATCACAAATACAACTATAAAAAACATACGAAAAAACACTGCAAAGTCGCTGTTTTAATCGAAAAATCATGATTTCAGTTTTTTTCTCTCATTATACACAGTGCTGCAGGATCTGTTTTATGTGGTGCACACATACCACATAGATGTATTCTCTCATATATAGGCCCAAATGTACCACTCACAGTTTATCAGAGTGAGCTGAGCTCATGACGTAGATCTACGGTTTGGACCCTGAACGCAAAGCCGTAGATCTACGGGACGGACCCTGAAAGGGTTAACAGCCTTCAAGCATAAGAGGAATTACCAAATGGGCTCCAAGTTGTCTTTAAGAAGGCACTTAAGTTCCCCATACCTATTCCTGACCAGCTGGGCTGTGATGCATGTGTTGGCTTGTGTGCAACTAGCACCAACAGCTTGGTTGATTGGGCCATCAACTTAGAGGCCCGGTCTGAGACCAGGCCATGGATGAGGGAGAGGGGGGACAATGACCCAGAAACCACCTACAGGTAACCTACAAATTTCTAATGTTATTTACTTTTCTTGAGATTTAAGTGTATTTTATCAAAATTTATTAGAATATTACGAAATTTTGTATCAATATCTGCTCTTAAAAATATCAAAATGCATGAAGCCTGCTTCCACCACTTCCTCACTAAGATCATTCTACTACCTAACTACTCCGAGACTGAAGAAATACTTCCTAACATCCCTGTGGCTCATCCGTGCCTTAACCTCCCAGCTGTGTCCCCGAGGTTCTGTTTCTCTCCTCACAACCAGCCTGTCCCTCTCTACCTTATCAACTTCCCTTAGCTCAGGGACAAACCTTGTTGTATATCTCTGCACCTTCTCCACTTTCTTAACCCTTTCACTGTCCAGACTCCCAAAACTGATGTTGCTCACAGTGTCCACTTAAACAAAAAATTCTGCTATGGAACATACAATCTTTATCTGGAGGTAATGACACCAAAACTATGAAATTTTGTGGAAAACTTACGGAATTACGTAGGCACAAGTTAGTGTTCTTGGTGCAATTTATGCATTGGCAATTTTGCCAACTTTGAGTCCTATTTTAAGCAATTCCATTACCTCAATCCACTAAATTCTAAGCTATTTTGCTAGTATGCCTTCCATTCCTTCCATATCGATGGAGCACAAGAAACTGCCCATTCAACTATATCAACTACCCTATAAAGTGCACAGAAGTCATTAATTTGGCCAATTTTACACAAATTTTAAAAATACCAGTTTGAAAATAGAGTCCAAAATAAACAAAGTAAACATCTCTGGCACTATAGTAGCACTTTGTATGTTCATTAGTCATTAATTAACAGGCCTTTCCTATATTACACTTGCCTTCAACTTTGAATTCACAATCACACAAAAATAGAAGACTCACTTTATTTCTTGGATAATAAAATATAACCAGGAATGATTGGTCATGGTTTACTATTTCCCAATAATTTAATCAGACCTATTAAAACCCCATAAAATAGACTGGGAGTTGTAGGGGGCCTTACCTGTACTCTAGAATAACTGCAAAAATTGACTATTTCTGCTACTTTGAGCTCAATTTCAAACTACTTCCAGTCCTGAAACCAATCAAAATCATCTCCATTTCAGTGGTATGTCTTCCAATCTATCAGTGATACCAAGAAACAGCCAATAAAACCAAAATGACTCTCTCAGGTACACCTGATGTAATCCCATTTATTTCTCCCCACTGAAACTCCTCGACTCCTTTCAGGTTTGTTTCACTTAGAACTAGGACATCCAACTTTTTTTTGTCTGAAACATCGATAATCATCTCTTTCTTATCATCTGCACTACATCCATGCCCATTCAACCACCCAAACTTAAAGTTTTTCTTCTTATGTTTAGTAATTTATACAGAAGGGGTTACTAGCCTCTTGCTCCCAGTATTTTAGTTGCCTTTTACAATACTCATGGCTTACTGAGGAAGGATTCTTTTCCACTTCTCCATGGAGATGAAAAGAAATAAATAGCAACAAAAAGTATCAAAAAAAAAAAAAATAGAAAATGCACATGTCTACGTATACATACATGTGCACATGCCTGTGTAGCATGACCTAAGTGCAAGTAGAAGTAGGATGATGTCTCTGTAATATTATGCATTTATGAGACAGAAGACGACACCAGCAATCCTACCACTGTGTAAAACAATTACAGGTTTGAGTTTCACTCACTGGACAGAATGGTAGTACCTCCCTGGGTGGTTGCTGTCTACCAACCTACTACCTAGGTACTACCTATTTTTTTTTTTTCAACAAGTCGGCCGTCTCCCGCCGAGGCAGGGTGACCCAAAGAGAAAGAAAATCCCCAAAAAGAAAATACTTTCATCATTATTCAACACTTTCACCTCACTCACACATAATCACTGTTTTTGCAGAGGTGCCCAGAATACAACAGTTTAGAAATATATACGTATAAAAATACACAATATATCTCTCCAAACTGCCAATATCCCAAACCCCTCCTTTAGAGTGCAGGCATTGTACTTCCCATTTCCAGGACTCAAGTCTGGTCATATAAAATAACCGGTTTCCCTGAATCCCTTCACTAAATATTACTGGTCACTACCTATATATATATAATTTATTCATTTGTTTTTAACACAAAAGCTCCTAGCTTTACATCTTTTCTTGTAGATCTGCAATAATATTTTTCTCGCCTTCATAAATTATTTTTAATCATTTGAACCTCAAATGTTTTGGGTCGATTTACTCATGCCCCTTCAAGCCTCATTTATCTTGCTAACACTCTGAACAGTAACTAAAATATTCTAAAGCAGAGGTGGTCTGTATGAGCTTATTACTTAAAATATAAACATGCAAGCTGTCCATCTCACACACAAATTGAAGCATTTCTCAGGTTTATGTCAATTAGGTTAAAAAAAATAAAGGGGTCCCCCAACTTATGAATGATTGAGGTATGAACTTCTACACATACTAACGAGGCATGTAAGAAAATATTTAGAAAATATTTTTTTTTGAATGCTAAACACACATGACACAATGATTATTTAATGTTTTCTCAAAGGAAAATAGGTTGAGTTCATAACAGCTTGTTCTTGATTACAACGAAAGTAACTCATTTGCTAGTTGGGGCCCCCTGTATATATAAGTATTGTTAATACCTGCTCCTCACTTTAAATATTCCAATGTGGACATGTATTTACCAAAATGCATAAATTATTAAAACTGATTAAGATGCCTTGCAAATTGTTAAAGCAGGTTTTAAGCTACCACTGATGCACATGCACTGTACAACTGTCAATGTATTACTTGCCAGAAACACTCATTACATCAACAATGGAAAGGCTCACCTTGATTGGTCCTCATTGTGAATTCGCTTGAGTTCCCTAATATGAAGATTTCTTTCTCTCTCAAGTTTTTCCATTTCCTGCTGTAGGTCTGTGTCTTCCTTTTTAAGAGCGGTTTGCCTTAACTGTTCAAAAGAGACAAATACAATAGTAAAAATAGCTATGCACATTAATATTACGTTTTTACGCTTAGCAATGAGCAAAGGCTAGATAAAATATAGATCTATAGTACTATGTATGTATGTAAGTTAAATCAATTAGAATACAGCATCTTATCTTGCCTGTGTATCTCATAAGCTTAAATATACTCAGCTGAAAACTATCACACAGACAAAAAACACTCAACATTACACAAATAACCCGCACATAGGAGAGACTCGTGACAATGTTTCGGTTCGACTTGGACCATTAACTAGTCACAGTTTGAGCTTTCAGAGCTGTGATTACTGGTACCCCTCACCAGGTAGGTAGGCAGGCACATGTGATGCACTTCAAAGAGAAATTCTTTTTCCTATGTGTGGGTTATTTGAGGTTAAGGCCGTCACAACTCTAACTAGCTTGGAGCTGTCACAACTCTTCAACTCAACAAAATCAGATACTTCTCTCAATGTGTTGATCATTTTTTCAAATTGTTTTATGTTATACACTCATAAAATGGAAGGAATAATACCGATATGCTTCTTCTAAACAACAGTTTCATCTGGTGAAGGGAGGAAGGCATGGTGGGAGGTACTATATGAAAAATGACATCACTTGTGACTGGTTTCATAGCTGATTCTACGCTACTGTATAGCACAACCAGGTTGTGATGGCTAAGACCCATGAACCATTAGCAGCAACAGTCTGGTTCATCAGGCACTGAAGGCAATCTGGCCTCAGGCCACACTGCAGAGGCAGGAGAACCTTCAAAACTAACCTCAGGTATGCCACTGATTCTAGACGACCTGTACATAAAACTAACAGCTTGACTCTTACCACCTGCTCTTAAAATAAAATGCAGCTTACTACCTGACAAGCCAGCCATTTTGCTGTTGCATTCAATACACATACTAAACATTATTTTACAAGCCTGTGGATGCACATCACCCTTGATACATCCACTTCGCTTCATGAGCCTGCCCCATGGTCGGGCTCCGAGAGTCGTAACTCTTTCGAAACTCATCATAAGTAAGGTATATCAAAGGTATAGTGGCATATTTGTATTCAAAAGCTTAGACACTTTGGCATGTTATTATTAAAAATGTATAAAAATAATATCACTGTCATTGTCTTGCCAGAGGCATGCAGATACAAATAAATAGGGATAAAACACTAAAACATAATCTTATTAAAGCAAAGTAGTGTGTCAACTTTTTTTATGTATTTTTTTTTAGCATACCAGTAATATATTAGCCAAACAACTTCTTATGGTAAACTTTTTTTTTTTCCTTAGCCTATTGAAGAAGCCTAATGGTAGTAAAGGGAACAGTATCGGGTGGATTCAAAGCCTGAGCTTTCAAAGCTGTAATCCCTGGTACCCTTCACCAGGCAGGAAGGCATATGCAATGCACTGCAAAGAGAGTTTCTTAAACAAAGATCCATAATGAACGTAAGCAAATGATCTTAGTAATACTGTACATAAAAAACAAACCTAAAATACCAACCTTTAATATTTCTTCTGACTCGTAATATTCCTGGATGGTGAGGTCTCGATGGTCATGTTCGCCCCCAAGGCCATTCGGAAGATTTCCACCGACCTGTCCTTGGTTGCTATTGGACCCTCGTTTCCGAGAGTTACTCCCGCTTTCCGATGGTTTACGTTTCATTAAAAGTTTTCGCTGCCGGTCTATTTCTTCTCTATTTGCTTGGAGTTCTTCTTGCCGTCTGTAACATCGCAAAAAATGAACAATTACTGTGCAAAATTACTAAAAATATTATAGAAACACAGAAGTGTCAGTACGGTAAATGCAACTAGTATTATTAAAGTTTAAAAGAACAGTACATTCAACCCTACAATTCTGTGTAGGTTACATTCCTAGAGGTCCCCCTGAAACTAAATTCCATGTATAATACAAAATTATGTATACTATATGTATTAAATCTAGTTTTAGATTTAGGCTTATTCTGTGCTTTAGAAGTTTTATATTTTTATCACATCAGCTACATCTCACCAAGACAGGGTGACCCAAAGAATGCATTGCATTCACCTTTTATTCCACAGCTGTCTTGACAGAAGTGTGTGAACACCACACCTGAACAAACACACACACAAACTTTCTTTACTTCTGCGGTATACAAAGGTAGAGTGCATGTAATAAAATACTGTTAAGCACAAAAAAAATCCACTAACATGCTATGCATTTCAGGCAGTGACCATCCCTATCCCTCTTCCAGAATGCAGGCACTGAACTTCTACCTTCAAACTTAAGTGTGGCTCATTTCCCTGAATGCCTTCATAAATGTTACCTTACTTATACTCCAATAAAATGTTAAATTTAAAAAATATAACCTGTCTCTACCATGTGTGTCATAAGAGGCAACTAAAATGCTGGGAGCAAGGGGCTAGTAACCCCTTCTCCTGTATACAATACCAAATTTAAAAAGAGAAACTATAATTTTTCTTTTTGGGTCACCAATATTAACAATGACAGGCTTCTGAAACACAATGAGCCTAAATCTGAACCAAAATTTATTATACATTAAAAACTTTAATCCAAAATCTACCAGTCATTAGAAGCAATAATTATTATAATCATAACCATAATTTTTAAAGGGATGGACAGGTAAGCCAGTGGAAGGCCTCAGTCAGATAACCAAAAGCTCCAGTTGTGGGTCATCAAATGACTAAGACCTGCATCAGGAAACACCTGTCCTGTTTCCTGACCAATCTTACCTAACCTAACCTAAGCACTTACTTGGTTATTTCCTGAAAAGCGTAGCCATCTTGCCAGTTTTCCTGAAAGGTGGCCCCTACCCTCTGAGTGACAAACTGCCCCAGCCTTAAACGGTTCTGCATGCATTTTTGTCTTGCTTCCTTCTTCTCTATATTAGATTTCTCAATCTGTAGTTTCTTGACTACTTCGATACATTTATTAATTTGTAATTGTTTCTGTTCAAGAAGTTTACTTTGTGTCTGTAGCTGTCGAGATAATTCTTCATTTGTCTGCAAGACGAAGACATCGGTGATAGAATCAATGACAATTTCATGTTTACAAAACTTCAATAATAATGATAAATCTTTATATCTCATTATGATTATAACAGGTTATAGCATTATTTGTGGTTGAATATTCTTAATTAAAATTTTAATATGGTATAATGTATATTTAACCAATGACAGCTCATTAAAATTCTTATATTAATTTACATGTCTTTGCATACTTACACACTGTAAATTATCAATTCTTGAATTTTTTGCCTCCATGTCCATAGACGCACGACTCTCCATTTCTTCTACCTGCCTAAAAGTAATATCACTCTGCGTGGAGCGGTGAGTAACAGGAACACCTCGAGGGGGAGGCATTAATCCAACAAGTGGATCGCCTAAACCCCCGCTGAGCCCAGTCTGAAATAATGTAGACGCTCTTTTAGCTTTTAATGTATAAGATTATCTTTAGTTATAATTATTACAATCAACCTCTGTCATCAACCAATAACCGTGTATAGAGTGACAACCTATTACGGCGTTGTTTTATTTGCAATGTATATAAAAATCACAATGAGACTGCTAGCTTTTGAAATCCAGTCATATGAGGAGTGAGGACATGCCAGCACAGTACTCTCTCTTATAAAACAGTCTCCTGAGTTCCTTCATAACTGTTACACTGCTAAAGCATGGGTAACAATATTCACCATATGACTTAGAAGTGTCTGTGGGGAGGGACTTTTAGCTCCTGAGTGTCTATGAGGAGAATTAACTTGTTGTTGCTGCTGCTGCTGTTGTTGCTGCTGCTGCTTAATATAATCGTTGATTTTCTTAGCTTCCGTGGCTCTGTTCATCTTAGGAGCCGCCGCCCCCCCTCCTTCATCATTTTGTGACCCGAGTGATCCACTTTTCCGTTTCCTTTTCCGGTCGCTCAGGATTCGCTGCTGGGCTTTATCTGGACTGGTGCTTTCTTCTCTGTCAGAAGACCCTACAAAATATTGGAGGGAAATCACATACTAACTGGTATTCACATCTTAAGATGAAATATTCATAAAATGTACAGTATTATAAAGTGTGTAATTATTGGGACTAATACTACAACAAATATCCACAGATTATCTCAAAGTTTTTTCTTTTATTTATTCATTTCAAAGTCGAGACTATTCTAAGATAGACTGCCACTTCCTAGGATATGATCCACAACAGCTAAACAACATATGCTAGGCAAACAGGAGCAAGAGATATTAGGAAACTTGTGCATACATCTCCAGTGCCCTGAGATTGAACCTGGATTAATCAGTTGTGAGCTAAAGGTCATATCACTGAGCTACGAGCCACCTTGCTAGGTCTAAACTTCATGTGAGGAGTAACAAAAATGGAAAATGAACCATTCAATCCTTCCTAATAACTAAGAACAGCATTTTACTACCATTCTTATAGTACCTGGGCAGATTTTATGAAGACTTTTCATTGTATCCACAAGACACTTACCAGTCAGAGACTCATATTTCACATTTTTTTTTTTTTTTTGAACACATTGGCCATTTCCCACCGAGGCATCTCTATCCTTGCATCACATCTTGACCTTACACATCTCCACTCATTCAATCATGCCTCCACTCATTCAATCACATGTCTCCACTCATCCAATCACCAAATTTTTCTCTTAAATTCCCTCCTTTCGTTTTCTCAGTACCTGTGTGCATTCTAACTCAATTATTGTGTAGCCAATCTTTTTATATTAAAGTTGATCATTACTCATATATCAATAACCACCTTTTCTAATAATTCAACTTTCTCATAGAATCATTCCACTTTTATTTGTTATTCTAAAACTTTACTGAATGTCACCATTTATCCAGTTTTTACTTTTCTTGAAATACCTTCGTACCTCCGCAACTATTATAGTACCTTCTAGTCATACTATACCATACTATCAGGTGAATTTAAAACACAACTGACCAGTGCTGAGGTTAGAATCTTGTCTGTCCAATAGCATAGGCTGAGAGACAGATCCGGACATAGACGTTGGTGGCTGCGTGGAAGTGGGAGTGCTGGGATTACTCCCACCCAGGTGCGCCTGCAAAGAAAATACAACATTTTGTTTGAAGATAATTTTGAAGTCCCTGATTATGGAGGGAAGGGGTAGGAGGGGGGGGGGGGAGAAGGAGCAGCAGCAATGGATATACATATAGTACAGTATACAGGATTATAGGGAACTCTCCTTTGAGTTTTCTATGAAACACTTAACATCTCTTAGATAGTCTAGAAGAACATTTTTCCAAGTAAGAGGTATACTGATACAAACAGTGCTCATGTGCTGGCTTAGAGTTTCATGACTCAATTGCCTCAAGTTCAATCCCCACCTGTACTGTGATGTTTGAAATCGTGGCATTATGATTTTGTGAGTCATGATGAAAGGACACAAGTGCATACACTTAGGCTTGAGAAAGCTCCTAGAGAGTGAAACACTGTCACAATAATATGTCACATTAGTTGCATCTGTGGCCATTTATCTAACATTTTGTCTGCAATCCTACCATTATTACTAATAAAGTGTTACCTCAAGTTTCAGCCATAATTTATTCCAGAAGGCTGTTCAAGTGCCATTACTGAACGAATTTGTTCCCATAAGGAATAATAAAAATTAGATTAGTCTGTTTCAGACCCCCAAAAATACAATTACAAAAGCAGTTACAAAAATACACTTACATAACAAATAAAGTCACAATACCATGACTGGAACGATACACAAATAACCCGCACATAGAAGAGAGGAGCTTACGACGACGTTTCGGTCTGACTTTGTACATGGTCCAAGTCGGACCGAAACGTCGTCGTAAGCTCCTCTCTTCTATGTGTGGGTTATTTGTGTATACACTTACATAACTATTTGAGTTGGGAACTGTTCGAAACTCGAGGTACCACTGTATTATCCTTTTATTATCTACAGTTCTTTCTCAAGGGAAGTGATGAGAATCACCACAAGTGGCAGAGGCTTGGTCGTCGTCGTTCATGGCTAGAGACAGCTCTGTCTAGTGTGACTGCACTATGGTATGATAGTGTGACCAACCACACTGTGATGGATATGTGGAACAGTAGGCCACCAGCAGCAACAGCCTGGTTGACCAGGCAAACACCAGACAAGCCAGGCCTCAGGCTAGGCTCTGGGAGTAGAAAAACCTTGGAAACTCATCAAAGGTATACCTAAGAGCTCAGCCTGTTAACTAACACTGACCAGTTTTACAGATGCCTAGCTACTAGGGGCCTGATCATACCTACTCTTAAAACTGCATACTGTATTTGCTTTAATTCCCTCCAACAAATTTGTTCCATTATATTCATGACACTCAGACACACAAAATACAGTAGTCTTAACCCTTAAACTGTCCAAACGTAGATTTATGTTTGCACATGTAGCGCTCTAACCTTGATTTTCTCCATAAGAAAGCACGTAAAAAAAACGTAGATCTATGTTCGGAGTGCTACGCGAGTGAACGTAGATCTACGTTTGGACAGTTTAAGGGTTAGACCTCCAGGGACACAGATGGCATCTTCAGCTGCCATACATGTCCCTGGCTCCCTCTTACCACATTTTTTCTTGTTTCTAAGCATACTTTCTAGTCTCTATAGTATTTTTTTGTCATGATCACGTCTTCCCTGATCCTCCTCTCTCATCTTTAGGGTTATTAGCTTAAGTCCTTCAAGTTTCTCCTTATAATCCATCTCCCTTCATCCCTGCATCAATCTTGTTGCAAATCTTTGCATCCTTTGCTGTTTACATATTTGATCAACTACAGGATCTATGCTATTGTTGCATAATCTAAGGTGGGTATAATGTATACCTTTGATATACCTCTGATGAGTTTTGAGTCTTACTATTCTTGGATCCTGGCCATGGGCCAGGCTTGTCTTGTGCTTGCCTGGTCAACCAGGCTGTTGCTGCTGGAGGCCTGCTGCCCCACATATCCATCACAGCCTGGTTGATCTGGCACCTAGGTGTGTATGACGACATAAATGACTGTGTGTTAAGGATACGAGTGCAACTAAGAAGACATTTTACTGTGGCAACGTTTCACTCTCCAGGAGTTTGCCGCAATAAAAATGTTTATTTCCTTGCAAAGCTTACAAAGAAAGCCACTAGCATGCATAGGCAGTTTGGACAGACTAATCCTAATTCTTACTGACTATTCTACACTGACACAGGTTATGGAGCAGTACATTTAAATGTCTTGTTAGTTACACGTGTTCTTTTACCTAACATATCATTGATAATTCTACCAATATTATTACAATTTCTGAAAAGCAGTTATTGGGTTAGCTAGTTCTGCTTACAGTATGCCACCAAAGTTATATCATCGCTCAATTCCCGTAGCTACATTCCTGACCACATATGCAACCTGTCTGTCATCAAGTCCTCTCCATTTGCCTTCTATTTTTATCAGTTTCACATCATTATAAACAGTGAAGGATTTAATCCACTTATGTACAACTATAATAGATTTTGTTATGTTTAATCTGTGGGTATTTATACCAAACAAAAACCTTATACTGTACTATTAACTTTTCAAAGTAATGAGCAAATTGATTTTTTCTTTACTGTTGAATTTACATACGATATTAGGAGTACATCCTAGGTAGTGGGTTGGTAGACAGCAACCACCCAGGGAGGTACTACCGTCCTGCCAAGTGAGTGTAAAACGGAAACTTGTAATTGTTTTTTCATGATGGTAGGTTTGTTGGTGTCTTTTTTCTGTCTTGTAAACATGCAAGATTTCAGGTACGTCTTGCTACTTCTACTTACACTTAGATCACACTACATATACATGTACAAGCATATATATACACACACTCCTCTGGGTTTTCTGCTATTTTCTTTCTAGTTCTTGTTCTTGTGGAACAGAATTCTTCCTCTGTAAGGCATGCATGTTGTAGAGGCGACTAAAATGCCGGGGACAAGGGGCTAGTAACCCCTTCTCTTGTATAAATTACTAAATTTAAAAAGAGAAACTTTCGTTTTTCTTTTTGGGCCACCCCGCCTCGGTGGGATACGGCCGGTTCATTGAAAGAAAGAAGATTAAGAGTACATGACCACCCCACAGGATACCACCAGCAACACTGTATTAACAGTTGGATAACAACTTACTGCTACATGAACAGAAGGAACGAATGTGAGGAAACATTGTCCAACATTTCTGATTAGATCAAGGATGGAACTCAGGTCCTTCAGCTGTGAATGGAAGGTAGTAGCACTGAGCCACAAACCTCTTAACGTTGTTTTATCCTTGAAGCAGCAGCAGCAAGTCCATCTCACTTAGAATTGTTTCCAGTCCCACTAAGAGTGAACTGTATTTACAGTATTAAGACAACTTCAACGTTTTGCACTGTACCAGTTATCTTCCTGTTTCTGATTCAGAGGAGTCATTGACCCATGGCCAGACCTGGCCATGGACCAGGCCTGGCAGCATGCAGTCCAGCACAGACAACAGCCCAACTGATCAGGACTGACATACACAAGTAACAATATGCATCTTGCCACTACAAATTTTACATTTATTAAAATATAAAAATTACAGAAAAAATACTCAAATTTAGCAAACTGTACCAAAACTTGACTCATATGACAAGCACCTAAAGTCGGTTCCTGACCAGCCGGGCTGTGGCTCGTACGTTGCTTTGCATGCAGCCAGCAGCAACAGCCTGGTTGATCAGGCTCTGATCCACCAGGAGGCCTGGTCACAGACCGGGCCGCGGGGGCGTTGACCCCCGGAACTCTCTCCAGGTAAACTCCAGATATCCAATACAGCCTCTCCTCACTTGACGATGCAGGTCTGTTCCTAAGACCCCATCAGTAAATGAATTCATCGCTAAACAAGAACATAAGAACATAAGAAAGGAGGAACACTGCAGGAGGCCTGTTGGCCCATACTAGGCAGGCCCTTTACAATTCATCCCACTAACAAAACATAAGAACATAAGAAAGGAGGAACACTGCAGGAGGCCTGTTGGCCCATACTAGGCAGGCCCTTTACAATTCATCCCACTAACAAAACATAAGAACATAAGAAAGGAGGAACACTGCAGCAGGCCTGTTGGCCCATACTAGGCAGGTCCTTTACAATTCATCCCACTAACAAAACATAAGAACATAAGAAAGGAGGAACACTGCAGCAGGCCTGTTGGCCCATACTAGGCAGGTCCTTTACAATTCATCCCACTAACAAAACATAAGAACATGAGAACATAAGAAAGGAGGAACACTGCAGGAGGCCTGTTGGCCCATACTAGGCAGGCCCTTTACAATTCATCCCACTAACAAAACATAAGAACATAAGAAAGGAGGAACACTGCAGGAGGCCTGTTGGCCCATACTAGGCAGGTCCTTTACAATTCACCCCACTAACAAAACATAAGAACATAAGAAAGGAGGAACACTGCAGGAGGCCTGTTGGCCCATACTAGGCAGGTCCTTTACAATTCATCCCACTAACAAAACATAACATAAGAAAGGAGGAACACTGCAGGAGGCCTGTTGGCCCATACTAGGCAGGTCCTTTACAATTCATCCCACTAACAAAACATAAGAACATAAGAAAGGAGGAACACTGCAGGAGGCCTGTTGGCCCATACTAGGCAGGTCCTTTACAATTCATCCCACTAACAAAACATTTGACCTACCCAATTTTCAATGCTACCCAAGAAATAAGCTCTGATGTGAAAGTCCCACTCAAATCCAACCCCTCCCACTCATGTACTTATCCAACCTAAATTTGAAACTACCCAAAGTCCCAGCCTCAATAACCCAACTAGGTAGACTGTTCCACTCATCAACTACCCTATTTCCAAACCAATACTTTCCTATGTCCTTTGGAGCTTATATAATGGTAGTGGGTTTGTGTCAACCATCTTTATCATTGTTTTAATGTCACCTTTGCACCTAACATTTTTAGCATATTTTTAAATGTTTATACAGTTAGTGTACTGTATATTATAACAAAAAGAATAGAGGAAACCTGTTCTAATATACAGTGGACCCTCGCCTAACGAACGCATCGCATAACGTTAAATTCGCCTAACGATACATTTTAACGCTAACATTTTGCCTCGGCTAACGCTAAAAAACTCGCCTAACGATATTCGTTCTCGGGTACCAATTAATATCGTTAGGCAAGGGACCACTGTACATTATTTACATATGCATACAGGTCAGAGAGCCCGTCGCAAGTCCCGGCAAACGAGTATGTGGCTAAGTGAGGAGAGGCTGTATATTTTAAATTTAATGAAAATTAAAGTTTCCTAAAAATACTTGAAAAGCCTATGTGATGACAAAATTCATTTAGAGTGCTTTCTGCACTAAACTATTTGTGCCTAATCTATCACTGTACCAAATAAAAGTTGACCAAAACCATGTGATGCTGCTTTAAAATTACGCTCTCGATTTTGATAAAAAGAACTATTAGACTGCTGGACACAACATCTCACCAAAACCATACTTTTGTTTTTTTACTATTGAATTTACATACACACTCGTTTGATAAAAAATGATCTTGCTTGCCATACTTGAATCAACTTTAGCACATGTTGCATGTTTTAACCCTTTCAGGGTCGAGAGGCCCTCTCCTAAACTTGTTCTCAGGGTCGAAAATTTTTCGGAAAAAAAAAAAAAAATTCTCATGAAATGATAGAGAATCTTTTCCCCATCATAACGACACCAAAAGTATGAAATTTGATAGAAAACTTACGGAATTTTGCTCTCGTGAAGTTAGTGGTCTCGACGATGTTTACGCATTGGCGATTCCACCCACTTTCAGCCCTATTTTTGGCCAATTCCTGTGTACTAGTCGACAAAAATCATATTCATTTTGCTAGAACTCCATTTTTTCTATCGAATGAGTACAAGAAACCACCCATTTACCAATTTCAACTATCCAATAAAGTGGTTAGAAATTGGCAATTCTGCCAATTTCACACAAATTTCAGAATATGCCAATTTCCAAATAGGGTCCAGAATAAACAAGAAAGACATTCCTGACACTAAAATAACAAGTTCTCTGTTTGTTAGTCACATCCCCAGGCCCCTCTTATATTTCTTTTGCTTTCTGCTTTGAATTTTTATTCTTACAAAAAAAACAGAAGATTTACTGTTATGCAGAATACTGCATTAGTGTAGAAATGGTATAAATAATATCAGTGCACTTGTGAAAGAATATTAGACTCACCAGTTGACGTGTATTGGACGCTTAGCATGATTTGTTTACTTTTGAACTTTGGTAAAAATTGAACATTTCTGCTACTTTGAGCTAAATTTCAAGGTAGTTTTCATTGTGAAACCAGTCAAAATCATCTCAATTTCTGTAATATGTCTTCCATTCTATAAAATGAGACCAGGAAAACTAGAATACAACCATAAATACCATACGAAAATACAGTGCAAAGTCGCTGTTTTAATCCAAAAATACGGTCAAAGTTTTTTTTTCTCATTACGCACTGTGTGCTGCAGGATTTTTTTTATACTGCGCACACTGACCACATAGACCCAATCTTTCATATGTAGGCCTACCAGCTTTCTCTCGCTAGATTTGAAGGCACTAGAATTTAGGCGTACTAGTATGTCAATAACCCTGGTGCGTAAGCCGTACTAGTACATCAATAACCCTGAAAGGGTTAAGGGGTTGTTCACTTCTTTTTTTTTTAACTACTAATTTTCCTGAAAATTCCCCAAGTGTATCAATGCTAGCTGCTTAGATATATGTATAATTCAGTTTCAATAGGAGCAATACTTTTTTTTTACATTTCAACAAAATATTTTTTTTTCTTGCTGACCGATGTGCAGTGAGGCATGAAAGAAGACATCTTTTACACCACAGTCACCAACGCTGTTATGATTGTAGTGTTTCCAAGAAATAACCTTGAATTACTTGCTTGTAGTTACAGGTTTATGCTCCTGGTGCTGTCTTCTGTATGTATTTATGTTTAACCACACTCTAGCCTCTTCCACCAGGGTACGGTGACCCAAAAATTTTTTAACACAATGGCCAACACTCATTTAAAGCATGTGCTGCAGTAAGTGTGCAGCCATCACAACTGTTTCAGAGTGCAGGCACTGTACTTCCTACTTCCAGGATTGTAACATCCCCATCCATCCTTCAGAATGCAGGCACTGTACTTCCTACTTCCAGGATTGTAACATCCCCACCCATCCTTCAGAGTGCAGGCACTGTACTTCCTACCTCCAGGATTGTAACATCCCCACCCATCCTTCAGAATGCAGGCACTGTACTTCCTACTTCCAGGATTGTAACATCCCCACCCATCCTTCAGAGTGCAGGCACTGTACTTCCTACTTCCAGGATTGTAACATCCCCATCCATCCTTCAGAGTGCAGGCACTGTACTTCCTACTTCCAGGATTGTAACATCCCCACCCATCCTTCAGAACGCAGGCACTGTACTTCCTACTTCCAGGATTGTAACATCCCCATCCATCCTTCAGAGTGCAGGCACTGTACTTCCTACTTCCAGGATTGTAACATCCCCATCCATCCTTCAGAGTGCAGGCACTGTACTTCCTACTTCCAGGATTGTAACATCCCCATCCATCCTTCAGAGTGAAGGCACTGTACTTCCTACTTCCAGGATTGTAACATCACCACCCATCCTTCAGAGTGAAGGCACTGTACTTCCTACTTCCAGGATTGTAACATCACCACCCATCCTTCAGAGTGAAGGCACTGTACTTCCTACTTCCAGGATTGTAACATCACCACCCATCCTTCAGAGTGAAGGCACTGTACTTCCTACTTCCAGGATTGTAACATCCCCATCCATCCTTCAGAGTGAAGGCACTGTACTTCCTACCTCCAGGATGGTAACATCCCCACCCATCCTTCAGAGTGCAGGCACTGTACTTCCTACCTCCAGGATTGTAACATCCCCATCCATCCTTCAGAGTGCAGGCACTGTACTTCCTACTTCCAGGATTGTAACATCCCCATCCATCCATCAGAGTGCAGGCACTGTACTTCCTACCTCCAGGATGGTAACATCCCCACCCATCCTTCAGAGTGCAGGTGCTGTACTTCCTACTTCCAGGATTGTAACATCACCACCCATCCTTCAGAGTGCAGGCACTGTACTTCCTACTTCCAGGATTGTAACATCACCACCCATCCTTCAGAGTGCAGGCACTGTACTTCCTACTTCCAGGATTGTAACATCCCCATCCATCCTTCAGAGTGCAGGCACTGTACTTCCTACTTCCAGGATTGTAACATCACCACCCATCCTTCAGAGTGCAGGCACTGTACTTCCTACTTCCAGGATTGTAACATCACCACCCATCCTTCAGAGTGCAGGCACTGTACTTCCTACTTCCAGGATTATAACATCCCCATCCATCCTTCAGAGTGCAGGCACTGTACTTCCTACTTCCAGGATTGTAACATCCTCATCCATCCTTCAGAGTGCAGGCACTGTACTTCCTACCTCCAGGATGGTAACATCCCCACCCATCCTTCAGAGTGAAGGCACTGTACTTCCTACCTCCAGGATTGTAACATCCCCACCCATCCTTCAGAGTGCAGGCACTGTACTTCCTACCTCCAGGATGGTAACATCCCCACCCATCCTTCAGAGTGCAGGCACTGTATTTCCTACTTCCAGGATTGTAACATCCCCATCCATCCTTCAGAGTGCAGGCACTGTACTTCCTACTTCCAGGATTGTAACATCCCCACCCATCCTTCAGAGTGCAGGCACTGTACGTCCTACCTCCAGGATTGTAACATCACCACCCATCCTTCAGAGTGCAGGCACTGTACTTCCTACTTCCAGGATTGTAACATCACCACCCATCCTTCAGAGTGCAGGAACTGTACTTCCCACCTCCATGACTATAACATCCCCACCCATCCTTCAGAGTGAAGGCACTGTACTTCCTACCTCCAGGATTGTAACATCCCCACCCATCCTTCAGAGTGCAGGCACTGTACTTCCTACCTCCAGGATTGTAACATCACCACCCATCCTTCAGAGTGCAGGCACTGTACTTCCTACTTCCAGGATTGTAACATCACCACCCATCCTTCAGAGTGCAGGCACTGTACTTCCTACTTCCAGGATTATAACATCCCCATCCATCCTTCAGAGTGCAGGCACTGTACTTCCTACTTCCAGGATTGTAACATCCTCATCCATCCTTCAGAGTGCAGGCACTGTACTTCCTACCTCCAGGATGGTAACATCCCCACCCATCCATCAGAGTGAAGGCACTGTACTTCCTACCTCCAGGATTGTAACATCCCCACCCATCCTTCAGAGTGCAGGCACTGTACTTCCTACCTCCAGGATTGTAACATCCCCACCCATCCTTCAGAGTGCAGGCACTGTACTTCCTACCTCCAGGATGGTAACATCCCCACCCATCCTTCAGAGTGCAGGCACTGTATTTCCTACTTCCAGGATTGTAACATCCCCATCCATCCTTCAGAGTGCAGGCACTGTACTTCCTACTTCCAGGATTGTAACATCCCCACCCATCCTTCAGAGTGCAGGCACTGTACTTCCTACCTCCAGGATTGTAACATCACCACCCATCCTTCAGAGTGCAGGCACTGTACTTCCTACTTCCAGGATTGTAACATCACCACCCATCCTTCAGAGTGCAGGCACTGTACTTCCCACCTCCATGACTATAACATCCCCACCCATCCTTCAGAGTGAAGGCACTGTACTTCCTACCTCCAGGATTGTAACATCCCCACCCATCCTTCAGAGTGCAGGCACTGTACTTCCTACTTCCAGGATTATAACATCCCCATCCATCCTTCAGAGTGCAGGCACTGTACTTCCTACTTCCAGGATTGTAACATCCTCATCCATCCTTCAGAGTGCAGGCACTGTACTTCCTACCTCCAGGATGGTAACATCCCCACCCATCCTTCAGAGTGAAGGCACTGTACTTCCTACCTCCAGGATTGTAACATCCCCACCCATCCTTCAGAGTGCAGGCACTGTACTTCCTACCTCCAGGATGGTAACATCCCCACCCATCCTTCAGAGTGCAGGCACTGTATTTCCTACTTCCAGGATTGTAACATCCCCATCCATCCTTCAGAGTGCAGGCACTGTACTTCCTACTTCCAGGATTGTAACATCCCCACCCATCCTTCAGAGTGCAGGCACTGTACGTCCTACCTCCAGGATTGTAACATCACCACCCATCCTTCAGAGTGCAGGCACTGTACTTCCTACTTCCAGGATTGTAACATCACCACCCATCCTTCAGAGTGCAGGAACTGTACTTCCCACCTCCATGACTATAACATCCCCACCCATCCTTCAGAGTGAAGGCACTGTACTTCCTACCTCCAGGATTGTAACATCCCCACCCATCCTTCAGAGTGCAGGCACTGTACTTCCTACCTCCAGGATTGTAACATCACCACCCATCCTTCAGAGTGCAGGCACTGTACTTCCTACTTCCAGGATTGTAACATCACCACCCATCCTTCAGAGTGCAGGCACTGTACTTCCTACTTCCAGGATTATAACATCCCCATCCATCCTTCAGAGTGCAGGCACTGTACTTCCTACTTCCAGGATTGTAACATCCTCATCCATCCTTCAGAGTGCAGGCACTGTACTTCCTACCTCCAGGATGGTAACATCCCCACCCATCCATCAGAGTGAAGGCACTGTACTTCCTACCTCCAGGATTGTAACATCCCCACCCATCCTTCAGAGTGCAGGCACTGTACTTCCTACCTCCAGGATTGTAACATCCCCACCCATCCTTCAGAGTGCAGGCACTGTACTTCCTACCTCCAGGATGGTAACATCCCCACCCATCCTTCAGAGTGCAGGCACTGTATTTCCTACTTCCAGGATTGTAACATCCCCATCCATCCTTCAGAGTGCAGGCACTGTACTTCCTACTTCCAGGATTGTAACATCCCCACCCATCCTTCAGAGTGAAGGCACTGTACTTCCTACCTCCAGGATTGTAACATCCCCACCCATCCTTCAGAGTGCAGGCACTGTACTTCCTACTTCCAGGATTGTAACATCCCCACCCATCCTTCAGAGTGCAGGCACTGTACTTCCCACCTCCATGACTATAACATCCCCACCCATCCTTCAGAGTGAAGGCACTGTACTTCCTACCTCCAGGATTGTAACATCCCCACCCATCCTTCAGAGTGCAGGCACTGTACTTCCTACTTCCAGGATTATAACATCCCCATCCATCCTTCAGAGTGCAGGCACTGTACTTCCTACTTCCAGGATTGTAACATCCTCATCCATCCTTCAGAGTGCAGGCACTGTACTTCCTACCTCCAGGATGGTAACATCCCCACCCATCCTTCAGAGTGAAGGCACTGTACTTCCTACCTCCAGGATTGTAACATCCCCACCCATCCTTCAGAGTGCAGGCACTGTACTTCCTACCTCCAGGATGGTAACATCCCCACCCATCCTTCAGAGTGCAGGCACTGTATTTCCTACTTCCAGGATTGTAACATCCCCATCCATCCTTCAGAGTGCAGGCACTGTACTTCCTACTTCCAGGATTGTAACATCCCCACCCATCCTTCAGAGTGCAGGCACTGTACGTCCTACCTCCAGGATTGTAACATCACCACCCATCCTTCAGAGTGCAGGCACTGTACTTCCTACTTCCAGGATTGTAACATCACCACCCATCCTTCAGAGTGCAGGAACTGTACTTCCCACCTCCATGACTATAACATCCCCACCCATCCTTCAGAGTGAAGGCACTGTACTTCCTACCTCCAGGATTGTAACATCCCCACCCATCCTTCAGAGTGCAGGCACTGTACTTCCTACCTCCAGGATTGTAACATCACCACCCATCCTTCAGAGTGCAGGCACTGTACTTCCTACTTCCAGGATTGTAACATCACCACCCATCCTTCAGAGTGCAGGCACTGTACTTCCTACTTCCAGGATTATAACATCCCCATCCATCCTTCAGAGTGCAGGCACTGTACTTCCTACTTCCAGGATTGTAACATCCTCATCCATCCTTCAGAGTGCAGGCACTGTACTTCCTACCTCCAGGATGGTAACATCCCCACCCATCCATCAGAGTGAAGGCACTGTACTTCCTACCTCCAGGATTGTAACATCCCCACCCATCCTTCAGAGTGCAGGCACTGTACTTCCTACCTCCAGGATTGTAACATCCCCACCCATCCTTCAGAGTGCAGGCACTGTACTTCCTACCTCCAGGATGGTAACATCCCCACCCATCCTTCAGAGTGCAGGCACTGTATTTCCTACTTCCAGGATTGTAACATCCCCATCCATCCTTCAGAGTGCAGGCACTGTACTTCCTACTTCCAGGATTGTAACATCCCCACCCATCCTTCAGAGTGCAGGCACTGTACTTCCTACCTCCAGGATTGTAACATCACCACCCATCCTTCAGAGTGCAGGCACTGTACTTCCTACTTCCAGGATTGTAACATCACCACCCATCCTTCAGAGTGCAGGCACTGTACTTCCCACCTCCATGACTATAACATCCCCACCCATCCTTCAGAGTGAAGGCACTGTACTTCCTACCTCCAGGATTGTAGCATCCCCACCCATCCTTCAGAGTGCAGGCACTGTACTTCCTACCTCCAGGATGGTAACATCCCCATCCATCCTTCAGAGTGCAGGCACTGTACTTCCTACCTCCAGGATGGTAACATCCCCATCCATCCTTCAGAGTGCAGGCACTGTACTTCCTACCTCCAGGATGGTAACATCCCCACCCATCCTTCAGAGTGCAGGAGCTGTACTTCCTACTTCCAGGATTGTAACATCACCACCCATCCTTCAGAGTGCAGGCACTGTACTTCCTACCTCCAGGATTGTAACATCACCACCCATCCTTCAGAGTGCAGGCACTGTACTTCCTACCTCCAGGATTGTAACATCACCACCCATCCTTCAGAGTGCAGGCACTGTACTTCCTACTTCCAGGATTGTAACATCCCCACCCATCCTTCAGAGTGCAGGCACTGTACTTCCTACCTCCATGACTATAACATCCCCACCCATCCTTCAGAGTGCAGGCACTGTACTTCCTACCTCCAGGATGGTAACATCCCCACCCATCCTTCAGAGTGCAGGCACTGTACTTCCTATTTCCAGGATTGTAACATCCCCACCCATCCTTCAGAGTGCAGGCACTGTACTTCCCACCTCCATGACTATAACATACCCACCCATCCTTCAGAGTGCAGGCACTGTACTTCCTACCTCCAGGATTGTAACATCCCCACCCATCCTTCAGAGTGCAGGCACTGTACTTCCTACCTCCAGGATTGTAACATCCCCACCCATCCTTCAGAGTGCAGGCACTGTACTTCCTACCTCCAGGATTGTAACATCACCACCCATCCTTCAGAGTGCAGGCACTGTACTTCCTACTTCCAGGATTGTAACATCCCCATCCATCCTTCAGAGTGCAGGCACTGTACTTCCTACTTCCAGGATTGTAACATCCCCATCCATCCTTCAGAGTGCAGGCACTGTACTTCCTACTTCCAGGATTGTAACATCCCCACCCATCCTTCAGAGTGCAGGCACTGTACTTCCTACCTCCAGGATTGTAACATCACCACCCATCCTTCAGAGTGCAGGCACTGTACTTCCTACCTCCAGGATTGTAACATCCCCACCCATCCTTCAGAGTGCAGGCACTGTACTTCCTACCTCCAGGATTGTAGCATCCCCATCCATCCTTCAGAGTGCAGGCACTGTACTTCCTACCTCCAGGATTGTAACATCACCACCCATCCTTCAGAGTGCAGGCACTGTACTTCCTACCTCCAGGATTGTAACATCCCCACTCATCCTTCAGAGTGCAGGCATTGTACTTCCTACCTCCAGGATTGTAACATCCCCACTCATCCTTCAGAGTGCAGGCACTGTACTTCCTACCTCCAGGATTGTAACATCCCCACCCATCCTTCAGAGTGCAGGCACTGTACTTCCTACCTCCAGGATTGTAACATCACCACCCATCCTTCAGAGTGCAGGCACTGTACTTCCTACCTCCAGGATTGTAACATCCCCACTCATCCTTCAGAGTGCTGGCACTGTACTTCCTACCTCCAGGATTGTAACATCCCCACTCATCCTTCAGAGTGCAGGCACTGTACTTCCTACCTCCAGGATTGTAACATCCCCACTCATCCTTCAGAGTGCAGGCACTGTACTTCCTACCTCCAGGATTGTAACATCCCCACCCATCCTTCAGAGTGCAGGCACTGTACTTCCTACCTCCAGGATTGTAACATCCCCACTCATCCTTCAGAGTGCAGGCACTGTACTTCCTACCTCCAGGATTGTAACATCCCCACTCATCCTTCAGAGTGCAGGCACTGTACTTCCCACCTCCACGGCTCGAGTAATAATTTTTAAAACTGCCAATGGCTGCAGCAAATGCAGCATCCAGTTCTTAAATTCATGTCATCCCAGGAAGTGTACAGTATAATTATTAATTATTATATTCCCAGGAAGCACTAAACCCAAAGGAGTCATACAGCACCTGCAGACTGGAAGGTAGTCACGTCTGATCCAAGGGAAGGGTAAATTTCAATGCTTAGGATCAAGAAGCCATCACTAGTTCCAAGGCATCCTTGAGGGGTCTGGATGTGCAGTGCTTTGATTCCTTGTGTTTAGTAACTTAGCTTTTTCTTTTTTTATCTCAACAGTCATTTCCTGCTAAGGCAGGGTGACCCTAAAGAAGAGAACACATTCACCATCATTTATTTAGTTGCTGTTTTTCCAGATGTATGCTCATATAACAATTTTGATTACCCACTGACTGCAATATGACCACCCCTCTTCCTGCAGAGTACAGCCTATGCCCTTCCCACCTCCAGAACACCAAGTCTGGCTTACCGTTTCTCTGAATCCCTTCATAAAAGCTACTGTATCTTGCTCATTCTATAACAGCAAATCCCTTGAAAAACCACTTGTCCCCATTCATTCCTAGCTATTATGCTCACACATGCCTGTTGGATGCTCAAATCCTTAAAACTCTCTACATGCCCAAACTGCCTCAACAACCCCTCTTCAGCCCTCTGAATTAAACTCTTTGTGACCCTACACTGCCTTTTGAGTTTACACTGAAATTTCTGCATGATATTCACATTACACATCACTCTCAAATATGACACCTCCAATGTCTCTAGCCTCTTCATTGAAGCATTCAAAACCCATGCCTACATAAAAGTGTTGGTACTACCATACTCTTGTCAAACCACATCACAGGCAGGGATAGAACTCGCAATCATAGTCGTAAAACTTCAGATCGACGTGTTAGGCACTGGGCCAGCTTGCTACAATAAGAGTCATCCAACTAGGTATATTTATAAACCATAGGAAGGTTAACATAGGCACCACTGTGACTACGATTTCATGAGACATACTCTTGTCACATTTCCGTTGTTGCCTCCAAAGATAAACTACTACCAGTCTGTGGCTCACCTTATTTTTCACAGTCATCTGCTGACATGTCTACTCTCAAATACTTAAATACATCCACTTCCTCCCTATTCCCTTCCCTCCAATCTGATATTCAATCTATCATTGCCTAAATGGATAGTGTCATCAGCAAAAAGCAACTGTGATGACTCTCACTCTGTATCAGATCCAATATTTTTAAACCCCACACCCACTTTCCAACACCCTAGCAGTCACTTCTTTAACAACTCCATCTATTATGTTTAAACAACCATGGTGACATCAAGCACCCCTGAAAGTACTTTTTTCACTGGGGAAATAATACCAATTCCTCCTATATATCCTAATCTAAGCCTTGCTCTCTGCATAAACACTCTTTAATTGCTTTTAATAACCTACCACCTATTCCATACATTTGCAATATCTGCAACATGGCTTCCCTATTCACCCTATCATATGCTTTTTCTAAATTCATAAATGCAACAAACATCTCTTTACCCTTATTTAAGTACTGCTCACTTACATGCTGCAATGCAAACACTTGGTCTACACTTTCCCAATCCTTCCTAAATCTTCCCAGCTCCTCTGCAATCCTACTTTCTATCTTACTCGCAACCCTTTCAATAATAATTCTACTGGCAACTGTATACTTGACATGCTTATCCCCCTATAATTCTTACATCCTCTCTTGTTCCCTTTTCCATTATACAAAGGAACTAGGTGCACTCTCTGCTAGTACTCTTATACAAGGGAACTAGGCACACTCTCTGCTAGTATTCTTATACAAAGGAACTAGGTGCACCCTCTGCTAGTACTCTTATACAAGGGAACTAGGCACACTACCTGCTAGTACTTTGGTACCTTCCCTTTCACACACCAGCCCTTCCAACACTATATCCCCACCTTCCTTTACTCCAGCTGTTTTTTCCATTTCATTCTACCCACTGTCTCATGAACTTAACCCACATCCACCTCACTCCTATATAATGTTAACCCTCCCTGACCCATTCATGAAATCACTGCCTCCCTTCATCACAAAGATTCAACAACTCATCAGTATCTTCCCCAATCCTTTCCTCTTTCCAGTACCTCCAAATCTAGCATCACCACTCTCTTGTTTTTAACTGTTAAGTCTCTCTGTCCTCCAGGCTTCTTCACCTTATTGATCTCTTTCCAAATTTTTTTTTCTCAGCAAAATTTGCTGATAAGGACTCGCCCATTCTCTCATTGGCACTCGTTTTACACCACTCTTTCAGCTTCCCTCATCCCCTCCATATACTCTGCCTTCCATCTATCATTTTTACAATGCAAAAAACACTCATATGCTAAATTTTTACTCCCTGGACCATTTTTCTTGCCACTTGAACCCATCCTTCTATGCCCACAAACCTTTGCTGTGCACTCTAGAAATACCATCTACTTTATCACTATAATATAATTTGATGTTAGATCTACTGGATTTTGCACCTTCTTTACTGCTTTGATTGTAGTGTGGTTGTATACAATGTGATTATTTTTGAGTTTGAGAGAGATATATATATATACGTGTAAATTTAATCTCTGGTGTACGTATATTCAAACCTGTTATAATTTTTAATTTTTCAATTTTTATGATCAATGAAATCCAGAAACATAACATTTTGACAGTGTACGGACATACTATCAAAGTTTTCTTCAAAGATAAGTGAGGTATAGCTACATCATTATTATTATTATTATTATTATTATTAAATTAACAGGGAAGCACCTGCAAAATTGGATAGAGGAAGCAAGTTAAAGGAAGTTCCATTCCATGGATCAAGAGCCCTTCATTAACATGAAGGCACTTCCTTGGGGTAAGGGGATATAGTTACAGTGAATCACAAGTGCAAGTAATACTAAACAATTAATTATATACTGTGTTCTAAGTATATTTAGCTCATTTCTTAACTGCCATTACTGGTTTCATCTTTCTTACGCATGAACCCCATACAAGAGGCGTTTTTTATTTTATACTGGAATTTTTCTTGAGTTACTCACAAAATATTTTGATTTCTTTGATTTTTTTTTCTGGTAGCGTTTTGCATGTCTCTCCCGGGCATAGATGATTGAGATAGTGTTCAGTTTTCATTTGCTGACTTTTAAAAATCATGAGAATTTACATCTTGTGACTTGCATACGAGAGCAATGACTAAATGCCAGTAAAAAATTTATAATGGACAGTATTGACAATATTTTAACTACATCATTTGTGGTTTGAAGTGCCTCTGCAAATGAGCAATTTTTACCAGACTGACCCTGTCCTTGATGCCCAGGCATCTGTATTCTGCTGTACTGTGGCTGTTATAAGGCACCTCTGTGTAGACTGCAAATACTGCTCACAACGGCTCACACAGGTATTGTACTATAATTATTCAATGCCACACCCCACAAGAAATACGTTTAACTCTATTGTAACTGTCCAAATTAATAATAGCGAATGTTCAAACTTTTTGTTTTTATTAACACATCAGCTGTTTCCCATGAAGGGCGGGTGACCCAAAAAAGAAATAACACTTTCATCATCATTCACTCCATCACTGTCTTGCCAGAGGTGTGCCTACACTACACTTAGAAAGCTTCAACATATCAACACTCCTCCTTTAGAGTGTAGGCACTGTACTTCCCACCTCCAGGACTCAAGTCCTGCTTGCTGGTTTCCCTGAAACCCTTCATTAATATTACTTTACTCACACTCCAACAGCACTTTAAGTCATAAAAACTATGTTCTCTAAACAATACACAAATAACCCACACATAGGAGAGAGAGGCTCATGACATTTCGATCCGACTTGGACTATTGCAAGTCACGCTAACACACTGGGAGATGAGTATACTGGCTCCCTCAGTATTGTGCCTTTTTGTTTTTTATGTTCTCTAAACGAACACAATTGCCCATTTTTCTGGAAAATATGTACTGGTATGTGGTTGATTGGTTTGTTGGGTTTAAAGACCATCAACTGAACAAGAGTTTTCATGGATACATCTGACCCGTACAACACCAATGAAGCGCAGGCACAGTGAGATACACACACCTGTGACTATGGGGTGCTGTATATGTGATACACTCTTGCACATGAAGAAAAAAGTTCAGCAGTAACAGCCTGACTGATCAGGCATTGATCCACCACTGGGTTGTTGGGGATGTGATACATCAATCCCTCAAAAACATCCTTCAGGAATCCTTTGGGCAAGTGAGGAGAAACTTATGACATAACTAATTCCCCAGGAAGCAAGGATATGCATATACTGGTACCTTTACAGAATATATACAGGTATTATTCTTCAGTGTTATCAAAGATGTAACGAATATCATTCCAGATATGTGCCCATATTGGGAGAGGATGCCAAAGTTGTCTGTTTTGTGCCAAAATGTGCAATGGTTATAAAGGGAGAATTTAAAAATACGTATATATGAAAATGCTCAAAACGATCACTCAGGTGTGTATAAAATTTTGTATTCAAGGTTAGACTATAACACTCAATAACATAGGAAAATGTCAGCAAAAAGTTTGTTGGGGAAATAACTTAAAGCTAACTTGATGCCAAGAGGTGCTCAAGTCCCTTCGTAAGTCATGGAAAAATATTAGCAATGAAACTCAGAGGTGACCAAGTAACCCCATTTCAGCCATTTCAATATACTACAAGTATTGTTCTACACACTTATTATATACATCTTATAAAGAACAAAAAGGCACAATACCATAACTGGAACAATACACAAATAACCCGCACGTAGGAGAGAGAAGCTTGTGATGACGTTTCAGTCTGACTTAGACCATTTACAAAGTCACATTATGTAACTTTGTAAATGGTCCAAGTTGGGCTGATATGTCATCATAAGCTTCTCTCTACTACGTGTGGGCTATTTGTGTACACATCTCATGTACTAGCGAGTCACACAAAAGCACATTCATAAGCTATTATATAAAGAGTAACAGCAAGCAGAGCCAAAACTTCTTTCAAATTACATCTGGAAAAACAATAATAGATAAAGATTATAAAATACACAAAACTGTCTCCCTGACAATGACTTTTAACCCTTTCAGGGTCCCCAGGCCTTCTCCCAGACTTGTTCTCAGCATCGCCCAAATTTCAAAATAAAATAGATTTTTTCTTATGCAAAGATAGAGAAGCTTTTCCCAATCATAATAACACCAAAAGTATGAAATTTGATGGAAAACTTACGGAATTATGCTCTCGCGAAGTTGGCGGTCTCGACGATGTTTACGCATTGGCGATTTTTCCCACTTTGAACCCTATTTTCAGCCAATTCCAGTGTACTAGTCGACAAAAATCATAACTATTTTGCTAAAACTCCATTTTTTCTATTGAATGAGTACAAGAAACCACCCATTTATCGATTTCAATTATCCAATACAGTGGTCAGAATTTAGCAATTTTGCCAATTTCATAAAAATTTTAAAAGATGCCAATTTCCAAATAGGGTCCAGAATAAACAAGAAAGACATTACTGGCACTAAAATAACATTTCCACTGTTGAATAGTCACATCCCCATGCCCCTCTTACATTCTTTTGGCTTCCACTTTGAATTGTTTATTCTCACAAAAAATAGATTATTTACTGTTATGCAGAATACTGCATTAGTGTAGAAATGGTATAAATAATATCAGCGCACTTGTGAAAGAATATTAGACTCACTAGTTGACGTGTATTGGACGCTTAGCATGATTTGTTTACTTTTGAACTTTGGTAAAAATCGAACATTTCTGCTACTTTGAGCTCAATTTCAAGGTACTTTTCATTGTAAAACCAGTCAAAATCATCTCAATTTTTTTATATGTTTTCCATTCTATAAAATGAGACCAGGAAAACTAGAATACAACAATAAATACCATATGAAAATACAGTGCAAAGTCGCTGTTTTAATCTAAAAACACGGTCTAAGTTTTTTTTTTCTCATTACGCACTGTGTGCTGCAGGATTTTTTTTATACTGCGCACACTGACCACATAGACCCATTCTTTCATATGTAGGCCTACCAGCTTTCTCTCACTAGATTTGAGGGCGCTAGAATTTAGGCGTACTAGTACGTCAAAAACCCTGGTGGGTAAGCCGTACTAGTACGTCCGAAACCCTGAAAGGGTTAAACAAATCTTCCAGGTATAAGATAATTTATGTAGTAACTTACATTTACTCAAGAACATGTAATATATCAACCTTGTCTCCTTAATAATGATTAGTTATTTACACTGAACAACTATGTTAAATTATGAAATTACAGTGGACCCCCGCATAACGATTACCTCCGAATGTGACAAATTATGTAAGTGTATTTATGTAAGTGCGTTTGTACGTGTATGTTTGGGGGTCTGAAATGGACTAATCTACTTCACAATATTTCTTATGGGAACAAATTCGGTCAGTACTGGCACCTGAACATACTTCTGGAGTGAAAAAATATCGTTAACCGGGGGTCCACTGTATAAGGATGAAGAATATTCATACATGTAGTCACTGAAGATTTATGTTCTCTTGGCTACTATTAGCCACGTGGATAACATCTCTCCACGACAGAATTACCGTATTTTCCAGCATATAAGACATAAAAGACAATGTTTCCAAGCAGTTGTAACGTAACGCTAGTAAGCAATTGTTAAAGCCTAACCCAAAGTCTACCCTTGATCCTGACCTTGAGAATACAGTGGACCCCCGCTTTACGATCAGCTCCCAATGCGACCAATTATGTAAGTGTATTTATGTAAGTGCGCTTGTACGTGTATGTTTGGGGGTCTGAAATGGACTAATCTAATTCACAATATTCCTTATGGGAACAAATTCATTCAGTACTGGCACCTGAACATACTTCTGGAATGAAATAATATCGCAAACCGGGGGTCCACTGTATAAGGAACAGGCTGATTTTCCAAGACTTTCTGTGGAGGAAAAGATGTGCTTTATATGCCGGAAAATACAGTATGTTGTGCTCATGATAACCCAATAGCACCGAATCACCTAGGAACAATTTTCAGCAAGATCAGTTGTCATATATGGGCAAACAGCATCATTACGAAACATGACATAATTCACTACCACATGCTTGCGAGAATATCACATGAAAAAATTTACTTTCACATTCATTGAGACAATTAAGATTACAAATTAATCTTGATAAGAGAATGAAATGAGCTTGTGTATAACTATATAGATGGAAAAGTAACATTTACTCTTTACAAGGAAATATAAAAAAGTTTATGGTATGAGAGAATTAGACTAAGGTGCGGCTCAGGACCAAGCCACCGACGACTGCTAAACAAACACAAGGGCAAACACATGCATTTAGCACTACTTCATTATCAATGGAATGAGAGATTCTAAGTGCATTCAGCGAGACACTTAAGTGCAATCAAACTTTTAACACTATGCAGCACACACCTCAACAGTGTTGCTTGTGTACAGGTAACACACTTGACATCGACAAAAATACATCAAGATAACTACATGACGACAAAAAAATTCTTCGTACTGTAAGGATTTGTTAAAATAGAAAAACTTCTTACATGCTTATTCCATATATGTTATAAAATTTTGTAGTCTAATAAACTAAGATATTTTGATATAAATTTGTCTAGCACTATGTTCTTATGGATGAACATTTATAATTATTCATTAAATGCAACTTGCTTTATTTCTTAATAAGAAAATTAAAAGGTAAATTTGAGGAAAAATAAAATAGAGAGCAGTAATGCCATATCTAATATCAGAACGACCAAATATATTTGCAATACTACAAGTGAAAACTAGAAACATTGAAGGAACACATGATTTACAACTGGTATAACTCCCCTACAACTTTATGCCGTTATGAGCACCGCAAAACAATATCAGCGGAATGTAAAAGATACAGTACTTTTCAAATATATATATAGTGCAATTATATTCATTAAGCAATAGAGGTACAGGAGAAAGTTTCTTTAGAGTCTGGCTAAAGAAAATCATCAATTGCAGAAATGCTAACCAATCCACATAATTCAAGGCTTGGTCATGGATCAGGCTGGGGAGGGGGTATTGACCCCCAGAACACCCTCCAGGTATAGAGTGGTACTTTACTAATGAATAAAGGATTTTTTCTATATTTCCAATACCTTGTCTGCATTTTGGAGGGGAATGGGGGAGGTGGAAAAACACAGAAAACATTCTTAGGCATTTCAAATGACCTTGAAGCTCACATAGGTTTACCGAATGAACATCTCAAACTTGTTGCAAGCAATGTTTGAAAAGAAGAAAAATGACTTCAACAAACAAAGGTAAGTGAGCAAAATAAAGGTAGAAAAGACACATGCTAACATAGGAAGTTATTAAAAGGTATAGAAAATGGAGAAGAGGATCAAGTGGCTGTGTAATCTGCAGTCACCGACAGTCATCAACAGTCTCCCACCAAGACAGGGTGGCCCAAAAAAGAAAAACTTTCACCATCATTCACTCCATCACTGTCTTGGCAAAGGTGCACTTACACTACAGTTATAAAACTGTAACATTAACACCCTTCCTTTGGAGTGCAGGCACTGTACCTCCCATCTCCAGGACTTAAGTTTGGCCTGCTGGTTTTCCTGAGTCCCTTCATGAATATTATCCTGCTCACACTCCAACAGCACGTCAAGTCCTAAAAACCATTTGTCTCCATTCGCTCCTATCTAACACGCTCACACATGCTTGCTGGAAGTCTAAACTCCTGGCACACAAAATCTCCTTTATCCCCTCCCTCCAACCTTTCCTAAAGCGACCTCTACCCCGCCTTTCCTCTACTACAGATTTATACACTCTTGAAGCCATTCAATTTTGTTCCAGCCTCTCTACATGCCCGAACCACCTCAACAACCCCTCTTCAGCCCTCTGGATAATAGTTTTAGTAGTCCCATACCTCCTCCTAATTTCCAAACTTCGAATTCTCTGCATTACATTCACACCACATACATGTATTGTCCTCACACATGAAATTTCCACTGCCTCCAGCCTTCTCCTTGTTACAACATTCACCACCCAAGCTTCGCACCCATATAAGAGCATTGGTATAACCTACCTCTTATTCCATACATTTGCAACATCTACCACAGTGCCCCCCTATCCACCCAGTCATATGCCTTTTCCAAATCCATAAATGCCACAAAAACCTCTTTACTCTTATCTAAATACTGTTCACCTATATGTTTCACTGTAAACACTTGGCCTACACATCCCCTACCCTTCCTAAAGCCTCCTGGGAAAATGGCAAACAATATTACTATGCTCTCTCTAGACAGTGTACCTCCATGGGCAGCCAAGATCTGATGGTTAAACTGTCTTGTTCATTACAGACTTCTGAGACCAATAATTCATGGACATCTTTGACCTGATGTTGTCAAAGAAAAGACTTGCTTTTTGTGTTTATGCTTCTCTGTAAGATTTTAATATTGCAATCATTTGCTCAAAATAAAGTACATTACCAATGCAAAGAAAGACAAAAGATAAATTACTAACTTATTAACCTCGATTAAGTCACTAAACCTATAGGAATCATACAAGCACGGGAAGGAGGAGGATACAATCTGGTTCAATCCAAGGGTAGCATTAAGTGAGGTCAGTAACTGGATGATGGAAATGGTATATAAAATACGACAAGGTCTGGAATGATATAACATTCCAGACCATGGAGCTAAACTCTTCTCCAGGCTGAGGGGACTGACCACCTCAAATACTTTTTTCTCCAGGGTTGATAGACTGATGACATCATCTTTATTTCACTCCTACACCTGCTGCCCCTGTATCCAACTGAAGAAGCCTACTATGTAGACAAAACATCTCATCAATAAAGATACCAGCTGTCCTAAATCTTCAGTAGCTGGATGATTGACTACATGGACAGTCACACCCTTGCCTAGGGTTACCTAAATAAACCATGGTCTTCCTGTTCCCAACAAGTACACTACATTACAATACAAACTAGAATTACTAATGTTATATATAACTACATGTACTGAAGGAGGGGTGTTAATGTTGCAGTTTAAAAACTGTAGTGTAAAGCACCCTTCTGGCAAGACAGTGATGGAGTGAATGATGGTGAAAGTTTTTCTTTTTCGGGCCACCCTGCCTTGGTGGGAATCGGCCAGTGTGATAATAAAAAAAAAATAAAAAAAATGTACTGCACTGTACAGAAAACTTCCCTAAGCTTCATCAGTTTATCACTCAAATGACGTCCTTGTCACTATTATAGCTAAAAAATTCACTAAAAAAGCTTATATTTTTATATAGTTTTATCACTTGCACCTCAAACCCTGACAACTGATCTATGAAAATATCCTGGAAATTTTTTATATTTTGTGGAGTAGGTCAGTCCAGTAATGAAAAAATTATTATTCCAGAAAGGAGTGGAAAGTCTGTACATGAGCCTGGTGTTGGCTCTGGAGTCACTACCACAGCACAGTGGAATACAAAGGTATATACAATATCCTCCATAGTACAGCCGCATATTTATGAACCACAGGGTTTTTTTACAAGCCCCTGGAGATACATTACTATTATACATCCTGTGAAAACTAGGTTAACCTAAATTAAAGTTACACTTCCTTCTTCTTGAAGAGTCAATATTGCAACCGTGTACAATACTGTCACCATTCATATGTAGTATATTTGAAATGTTCAATATTCATTGTTCAAGAATTATGCATTTTAGTAGTGTAAAATGATTAAACATTTCATGTTCATTAGTGTTCCATCATACTGTTAGTGCAGTTTACTCACTGAATACTTCCACCATCTGTCTCTCAAAGATGACTTTGTATACCCCAAGGTTAACTATTTTTTTTTTTACAGGGAGTAATCTACATAAAGTGCTTCATTTCAAACAATTACATTACTTCTATTATATGTACTTGCAATCTCAACAAAATGCTTCTTCATTCTAACAGCATCACTCAAAAGGTAACTTCAATAACACTTATAGGACGGAATTCCATTATTTTATGTTTCACCCACAGTCAAGATTTCTCAAGTTAGAAATAAGCAGAAACACCACCTTATAAAGTAGACAAGTGTCCTAAAGTCAGGTCAGGTGGCAGAGAAGTTAATGAAGGCGAAAAGTGGTGGTGCCACGGGAGGGCCAGGCCTAGGTCCTGGCATCAGGTTGAGGAGTTTTATGCTTGAGTCGAGCCTGGTCAATGTGTTATGTATTTTGTTAGTGTATACATTCCTCTGCTTTGTTCTGTGGTTTCAGTGAGGAGGATAGTGGCTGCCTCTAGACATCTTTATTTAGCCTTGTAGTTTTCATGATATATTAGTTGTACTTTTCTCTGGTCTATAAGGTAGGAATGCAGGTGACTCATAACCTGCAAGTGGGAAAAGCACAGCTAATATATCATGTAAGCATCAGGGAAGATGAAGATATCTCAAGGCAGTCACTATTGACCTCAACAAAACCCTGCAACAAAACACAGGAATTTTTTTTTTTTTCAACAAGTCAGCCGTCTCCCACCGAGGCAGGGTGACCCAAAAAAGAAAGAAAATCCCCAAAAAGAAAATACTTTCATCATCATTCAACACTTTCACCACACTCACACATTATCACTGTTTTTGCAGAGGTGCTCAGAATACAACAGTTTAGAAGCATATACATATAAAGATACACAACATATCCCTCCAAACTGCCAATATCCCAAACCCCTCCTTTAAAGTGCAGGCATTGTACTTCCCATTTCCAGGACTCAAGTCCGATTATATGAAAATAACCGGTTTCCCCGAATCCCTTCATTAAATATTACCCTGCTCACACTCCAACAGATCGTCAGGTCCCAAGTACCATTCGTCTCCATTCACTCCTATCTAACACGCTCACGCACGCTTGCTGGAAGTCCAAGCCCCTCGCCCACAAAACCTCCTTTACCCCCTCTCTCCAACCCTTTCGAGGACGACCCCTACCCCTCCTTCCTTCCCCTATAGATTTATATGCTTTCCATGTCATTCTACTTTGATCCATTCTCTCTAAATGACCAAACCACCTCAACAACCCCTCTTCTGCCCTCTGACTAATGCTTTTATTAACTCCACACCTTCTCCTAATTTCCACACTCCGAATTTTCTGCATAATATTTACACCACACATTGCCCTTAGACAGGACATCTCCACTGCCTCCAACCGTCTCCTCGCTGCTGCATTTACCACCCAAGCTTCACATCCATATAAGAGTGTTGGTACCACTATACTTTCATACATTCCCTTCTTTGCCTACAAAGTTAACGTTTTTTGACTCCACATATACCTCAACGCACCACTCACCTTTTTTCCCTCATCAATTCTATGATTAACCTCATCCTTCATAAATCCATCCGCCGACATGTCAACTCCCAAGTATCTGAAAACATTCACTTCTTCCATACTCCTCCTCCCCAATTTGATATCCAATTTTTATTTATCTAAATCATTTGATACCCTCATCACCTTACTCTTTTCTATGTTCACTTTCAACTTTCTAACTTTACACACATTCCCAAACTCATCCACTAACCTTTGCAATTTTTCTTTAGAATCTCCCATAAGCACAGTATCATCAGCAAAAAGTAACTGTGTCAATTCCCATTTTGAATTTGATTCCCCATAATTTAATCCCACCCCTCTCCCGAACACCCTAGCATTTACTTCTTTTACAACCCCATCTATAAATATATTAAACAACCATGGTGACATTACACATCCCTGTCTAAGACCTACTTTTACCGGGAAGTATTCTCCCTCTCTTCTACACACCCTAACCTGAGCCTCACTATCCTCATAAAAACTCTTAACAGCATTTAGTAACTTACCACCTATTCCATATACTTGCAACATCTGCCACATTGCTCCTCTATCCACTCTATCATATGCCTTTTCTAAATCCATAAATGCAATAAAAACTTCCCTACCTTTATCTAAATACTGTTCACATATATGCTTCAATGTAAACACTTGATCTACACATCCCCTACCCACTCTGAAACCTCCTTGCTCATCCACAATCCTACATTCTGTCTTACCTCTAATTCTTTCAATTATAACCCTACTGTATACTTTTCCTGGTATACTCAGTAAACTTATTCCTCTATAATTTTTACAATCTCTTTTGTTCCCTTTCCCTTTATATAAAGGGATTATACATGCTCTCTGCCAATCCCTAGGTACCTTCCCCTCTTTCATACATTTATTAAACAAAAGTACCAACCACTCCAACACTATATCCCCCCCTGCTTTTAACATTTCTGTCATGATCCCATCAGTTCCAGCTGCTTTACCCCCTTTCATTCTACGTAATGCCTCACGTACCTCCACCACACTTACATTCTGCTCTTCTTCACTCCTAAAAGATGGTATACCTCCCTGACCAGTGCATGAAATTACCGCCTCCCTTTCTTCCTCAACATTTAAAAGTTCCTCAAAATATTCTCGCCATCTACCTAATACCTCCCTCTCCCCATCTACTAACTCCCCTACTCTGTTTTTAACAGGAATATACACATTAATAAACCCATCACACACACATTGTCTACAATCAACACATAAAACACACAAATACAATTGCAGTTAATTTTTAAGAAATCCTGAACTGAAGATCACTGAACCAGTTTGAAGCAATAAGTCATACTTTTAAAAACTGTACCATTGTTCAGGTACCTTTCATACTGCACATACATAGAATTGTAAGCAACGGCATAAAAAAAAAAAAAAAAAAACACTGCTTAATGGTCTATGTCTAATTCTCCCCTCAAGGAAGGTTCCTTGATGTTGGTGAGGGGCTCTTAATTTAGGGAATTGGATCTGTGCTCCAGTTCCCTGAATTAAGCCTGAATGCCTTCCACATCCCCCCCAGGCGCTGTATAATCCTCCGGGTTTAGCGCTTCCCCCTTGATTATAATAATAATAATAATGTCTAATTCTTAAATAGTCTTTAAGCATTAGAATTAGTTTGCCTGAAATGTATTTACATGCTAGTAGCTTTTTGTGCCTAACAATGTTTTCTTACATGTAAACTACATTATCTGTGTACAGAAAAAATAAAATAAAAATCTGAATTTGAAAATTTATTCAACACCTACATCCTCCCCGACTCCCTCTCTTGGTACCACCTGATTTATTCAACACCTACATCCTCCCCGACTCCCTCTCTTGGTACCACCTGATTTATTCAACACCTACATCCTCCCCGACTCCCTCTCTTGGTACCACCTGATTTATTCAACACCTACATCCTCCCCGACTCCCTCTCTTGGTACCACCTGATTTATTCAACACCTACATCCTCCCCGACTCCCTCTCTTGGTACCACCTGATTTATTCAACACCTACATCCTCCCCGACTCCCTCTCTTGGTACCACCTGATTTATTCAACACCTACATCCTCCCCGACTCCCTCTCTTGGTACCACCTGATTTATTCAACACCTACACCTGGTCACAGACCGGGCCGCGGGGGCGTTGACCCCCGAAACTCTCTCCAGGTAAACTCCCCCACTCCCTCTCTTGGTACCACCTGATTTTGCTTCCACTGACCTCTCCACCACCTGACCTGACCTGACTTAACATAAGAACATAAGAAAGGAGGAACACTGCAGCAGGCCTGTTGGCCCATACTAGGCAGGTGTACTTTATACTGTATACTTAATAAAGTGGCATTTTTGCTTGTCACATGATAAAGACTCCCTGCTAAAATTCTCTTGGGAATTACAACTTCCTGGCATCATTGTCTACCGTCACTCAAATGCCAAGTCCAACATTTTTAATGCATTATTACTACAGTACTCAAGAGAGAAACTTGCTTGTTAAAAACTGTCCAAACATACCATACCACGGGCGGGATTGAACCCATGGTCAGAAAGTCTCAAAACTCCAGACTGTCATCAAACTATGGAGTTTTGATATACTACGTATATATGACACAAAATCTGATATTGAAATAGAGGTGTTGCAACTGCTATCTGCAGATGATACATTGCTACTGGGAGATTCAGAAGCTTTGTGTGTGTGTGTGTGTGCGCGCGTGTGTGCGCGCGTGTGTGTGCGCGTGTGTGTGCGCGTGTGTGTGTGCGTGTGTGTGTGCGCGTGTGTGTGTGCGCGTGTGTGTGTGCGCGTGTGTGTGCGCGCGTGTGTGTGTGCGCGTGTGTGTGTGCGCGTGTGTGTGTGCGCGTGTGTGTGTGCGCGTGTGTGTGTGTGTGCACGTGTGTGTGTGTGCACGTGTGTGTGTGTGCGCGTGTGTGTGTGTGCGCGTGTGTGTTGGATCCTGCCTCCACTACATCGCTTCCCAAACTATTCCACTTACTGACTACTCTGTGGCTGAAGAAATACTTCCTAACATCCCTGTGATTCATCTGTGTCTTTAGCTTCCAACTGTGTCCCCTTGTTACTGTGTCCAATCTCTGGAACATCCTGTTTTTGTCCACCTTGTCAATTCCTCTCAGTATTTTGTATGTCGTTATCATGTCCCCCCTATCTCTCCTGTCCTCCAGTGTCGTCAGGTTGATTTCCCTTAACCTCTCCTCGTAGGACATACCTCTTAGCTCTGGGACTAGTCTTGTTGCAAACCTTTGCACTTTCTCTAGTTTCTTTACGTGCTTGGCTAGGTGTGGGTTCCAAACTGGTGCCGCATACTCCAATATGGGCCTAACGTATACGGTGTACAGGGTCCTGAACGATTCCTTATTAAGATGTCGGAATGCTGTTCTGAGGTTTGCTAGGCGCCCATATGCTGCAGCAGTTATTTGGTTGATGTGCGCTTCAGGAGATGTGTGTGTTATACTCACCCCAAGATCTTTTTCCTTGAGTGAGGTTTGTGTCTCTGTAGACTGTACTCCGTTTGCGGCCTTCTTTGCCCTTCCCCAATCTTCATGACTTTGCACTTGGTGGGATTGAACTCCAGGAGCCAATTGCTGGACCAGTTCTGCAGCCTGTCCAGATCCCTTTGTAGTTCTGCCTGGTCTTCGATCGAGTGTATTCTTCTCATCAACTTCACGTCGTCTGCAAACAGGGACACCTCAGAGTCTATTCCTTCCGTCATGTCGTTCACAAATACCAGAAACAGCACTGGTCCTAGGACTGACCCCTGCGGGACCCCGCTGGTCACAGGTGCCCACTCTGACACCTCGCCACGTACCATGACTCGCTGCTGTCTTCCTGACAAGTATTCCCTGATCCATTGTAGTGCCTTCCCTGTTATCCCTGCTTGGTCCTCCAGTTTTTGCACCAATCTCTTGTGTGGAACTGTGTCAAACGCCTTCTTGCAGTGTGCGTGTGTGTGTGTGCGTGTGTGTGTGCGTGTGTGTGTGTGTGTGCGTGTGTGTGTGTGTGTGTGTGTGTGTGTGTGTGTGTGTGTGTGTGTGTGTGTGTGTGTGTGTGTGTGTGTGTGTGTGTGTGTGTGTGTGTGTGTGTGCGTGTGTGTGTGTGCGCGTGTGTGTGTGCATGTGTGTAAAATAAGAGAGGCTTGAAAGTGAGCATAGAAAAAATGCTAAGTGATAAGAAGAAGCAGGGAATGAAAGATTAGAGGTAAGAAGAGAAAGAAGAACTATGGAGGAAGAAAGTATATTCAGATACCTGAAAATGAATATATCAATAGACGAGTCTTTGAAGAAAAACCACTAAATATGCAAGGGAAAGCTGAAAGAGTGGTAATAAGTCTTGAGAGGGAAGTTTATCAATAAATGCAACAATACAAACACTGCATTTATGAGTTTAGAGGTGCTGACACTCTTACATGGGTGAGAAACATGATCATCTAATGATGCAGCAAAGAGAAGGCTGGAGGCAGTGTTAATGTTTTGTCTTAATTTAATGCATTATGTGAATATTACTGCATAGAGAATAACAAATGAAGAAATTAAAATATGGTTTTTGCCACTGAGAAAGAATGAAGCAGGATATATAGCTAGTGTGTATAAATCTTGGGTGGATGAAAGATGAAGTTATGTGTAAAACAGGATGGAAGGAGTGTGTGAAAGAGGTATAATATAGGCAGATATGAGCACGTTAAGAGTGGAGTAGAGGTCACTGGGCTCGGACATGCTGGAGTGTGAGTAATGGTGAATTTCTTTTCTTCTTTGCTATAGTAGGAAACAGTGTTAAATAACAAAATAAAACTGGGTCACCAATAGACTAGGTCATCTTTCTTAAACAAAAAATAAACAGGAGTGTAAAGATTACATAAAGCAAGCTATAGATGACAACCACATCTGTGTGATAGCTGACATACTGAAGGACAAAACATTACAAATGTCTCCAGCTTCAAGTGGAAGCCTTTCTTTTTAAGTCCGATAAATAGACTTCAAAACAGCTGTGGAGCTGGAGTAATGAGGTAAGTGCACCAACATAACAAGTTTAAGATTAGAAGGGCTGTGGGAAGAATGCAGTAAGCATTCCTGAATACACAGAACGAAAGTGCAATGGATTTGCCACCAAGCACACGAGGTAAAAACTGGGAGCAAGAAAATGACGCACAGAATGAACAATATATAAGCAATGAAGCACACATACAGTATATAAAAACAGTAAACAGTAGTTTAGAAAAGTAAACAGATTCCTCCAGCAAAACATTTTCCCTAGATAATGGTAACAGCTATCTAATTTTCAACCAGTTGTAAATCAATATGCCTGACAATTTTACTCGTGATCTAAAAGTCTATAGCTAGCTACCTTTTGTTTTGTTCAAGTTAGAAGGAAAATGGACATGAAAACTGCAAAGCAACCAAGAAGATCCAAGCTAAACATCCCTCAAAAAGAGGAAACATGAGCATAACAATAAGTTTTACAGATACAGGCCCATCATGAGCCATATGTTACAACTGTATACAGTGCACATTGATGGTCTTACAGTTGAAAAAGAAGAATTATTGCATTTGGGTAGAAACTGCTTAGAATCTTGTAGGTAATGTATTTCCACTGAAGGCTTGTTACCAAAGGCTGTTAAAAATATTAGCATTTTTGTGAAAGGACAAAAATAAAAAACAATGACCAAAAGAGGTCCCAAAGTAAAGAGGAACCCTGCATAACAAGTTATAACCACTTTGCTATAATTTTCTATTTCAACTCAAGATGTTTACAACTACCCATACCTCAAGAGCCAATCATATTTTGCACAACACCCATAGCACTAAAAGAAAATTTACTGTCAGCGATGCATTTCTAACCTTCTCCAGTCTGCCAGTCTCAAGACTCAGGTGCAAAGGGGAGTCCACTCTAGCTCCGACCCTGGCCATCTCCCCAGTCAGTTTGGGACTCCCTCGTGCACCCCTAGGGGATGTCAGGTGTCGCTTGGCTTTTGGATTCTTCTTGACACACTTCTTGGAGGAGTCACCTGTAGGACTGAGCTCCAAGCATCCTGTTACAGGAATGTCAGGAGTCCCAGAAAAACTACTAAATTTTTGGATTTTCTTGTTTGAAGGCTTTGAGTTATCCTCCAATTCAGGCACCCCAACTTGTATACTTTCTGATGCACTACACAACAAATTGGCAGAGGTGGGAATCTGGTTGCTTCTGTAGCTAATTTCCTGATTCCTATCCCAGCATTTGTAAGACAGACCCAGTGCCTGATTAACATGCGTCTCTCTACCACTTTCTTGCAAATGTTCTAATCTCACTATTTGCCTTTCTTGGCCTCCAAAAGTAGATATACCGGACTGTACAACTGGAAGACTTTGGCTCGGTCTATTGGAGCCAACATTTATTTCAGATCCGTAAGTGACAAAACTGGGCTGTATTGTTCCACAATGTCCAGAACTTTTTTTCATCCCAAGACTCTGACCACCTATGCTAGCCTGCACCGAAGTTGGCGAGACAGGAACTGGCTGTTTTGATGCCATACATGTTGGAGGATCTAACCTGGATACGAGAGAAGAGGACGCCGCTTGTTCCCCTACACCTATAACAGTTTTGCAAGTGTCTTGCACACCCGGACTGAGTGGAACAGGTACTTGGGGGTTACAGTGGGAATTACCATTTCTCGGCGTTTCTAAACCACTTTCAATATCTGAGGTAACCAAAAAAGGGGGTTCCATTACCCGGCCACCAATCCGTGCCTCCAGGAGCTCTTGTTTACGAGGATCCAGGGCATTGAAGTGCTCCATCTTAAAGCCTGTCACCGCTCCTGCAAAATAATAACTCTCATTAGACTAATACATATGAAAAAAAATTATATTTTTTAACACCCTTTCATTCTGTCAAATGATACCAAAAAACAGTAAAAAAAAAAAAACATGAAAACTGCCCTCAAACATGCCTCAAAGTTGCTGTTTTAAACCAAACTCAAGGTCAGAGGTTA